>NC_141890.1:33523003-33834480 GCF_030686135.1 Camelina sativa
AACATCAGGTTATTGAAAAGGGTAAACTTGATTTAATCGATTTTTTGATGATTCAGAAGCACTGTTTGATAACCTCATTGGTCAAGTAAAGTTAAAAAGCTTTGGAGATTCAGATTCTGTTCTTGAGCCTTTTTTTTTTGTCAAACCCATTAGAGGGAATTTTAATTAAACTGGAATCATAATTGTTAAGTTACAAACCGGATAAATAGCTAACTTAGCAAGTTCATCAGCCCGACAGTTGAGTTTACGATTAACATACAAAAATAAATTTCAACAAAAGAAAAGGATAGAACTAAGATATCGTGGAGAATTTCATAGAGCTCCTTCGATGGAGACTCTGAAGTGATGGCTTTGATCAGCATATGTGAATCTGAAGCCAGAGAAAGTTTTTTGAAGCCAAGATCTAGGGCTTGCTGTAGAGCCAGGGATATTGCAATCGTTTCTGCTAAAATCGGAGAGGCTACATTTGGCGCTGATGCTTGGTTCGGAATCTCCAAAGATCGGAAATAATCAGTAAAGACCCATCCAAAACCTGCATCCTGAGACTCAGTTCTCCATGCCGCATCTATGAAACAAGAGATAGTGTCCAGTCCGAGATCTGGCAGTTGGGGTTCTCGTCGGGGTTCATTAGTCGGGGATTGCAGTAATTGAGCAGCGATCCACTTGCGGGCACTGATGATTTCCTGAGATACGATCTCCTACAGTGAGGTTTGCTTTTGTTCAAATATATTTTTGTTTCGAGTTGTCCAAATATTCCAGAGTATCCAAGGGGGCAAAGTGTCCAAACCAATACCCACTGGTGGCAAGTTGATTCCTGAATTTACTAACTCAAGTCCCATTTGTAGGTTGGTGATTCGGTTGGGATCAATTGTAACCTTGAACGGTGTTTTCTCCCAAACCTGGAGGGCAAAAGGGCAATGGAAAAAGAGGTGTAGGGTTGATTCCGCTTGGAGGCAGTGGGGACACGTCACAGAAGGGTTCACTCCCTGGATCTTCAGGTTTTCCCCTACTGGTAATGCTTCGTGCATAGCTTTCCTTAAGAAAAACTTAAGATTTTGAAGACATTTGATATTCCAGATTCCTTTGTACCAATTAAAAGGGGTGGTTGCAGGTCGATTGGATGTTAGATCTTTCTCCTTTTGGGATGCGGCCAAGTATCCTGACTTTGCAGTATAAATTCTTGAGTTGGTAAGTAGCCAGAGGTGGCCATCTTTGGCTCCTTTTTTGCTTGGTCGTAGAACAAGTATCTATTTTTCATAAGCCGGTAGCAGTGCCTTGAATTTCTCATGATCCCATGTTTTTGTGTTAGGACAGATAAGGCTACTTACCCGAAGGTCAGCAGACGACTTTGTAGGTGGTCCCATGGGAATGATTCTCTGTGAGAGAGAAATCCATGGTTCGTACCACAACAGAGTCTCTTGTCCAGTTCCCATTACTTTTCCAAGATGGGGCTTCAGCAGGTCCCGGTCAATACATATTCCTCTCCAACCGTGTGAAGCTGAGTTTGGAACGCAGCAATCTAAGAAGGAGGTAGAACTGCAATATTTTCCCATAAGCACTCTTGCTAACAAACTGTTTGGTCGAGTAAAGATTCGCCAGCTGATCTTCGCAAGGAGGACATCATTAAATTTTGGTATGTCTCTAAAACCTAACCCTCCCTCCTTTTTTACGTTTGTTAGATTTGACCATGCCACCCAGCTAATCTTCTTGTTTTCTTCAGAGGAATCCCACCGAAACCTCATAAGCATGGATTGAATTCTTTTAGAGAGAGATCCTGGGATTTTGAAGCAAGACATTGTGTACGTTGGCATAACAGAAAGCACAGATTTTAACATGGTTGTTTTTCCGGCAGTAGATAATGGTCTCGAGGCCTAGCTCCGAGATCTTTGGCGGATACGGTCTGTGATCAGGTTAAACATATCTCTCTTTTTCTTTCTAAAAAAACTCAGGGAGTCCTAAATATTTGCCTAACCCTCCTACCCTTTGGATTCGTAGGATGTGCTGAGCTTTCTCTTTAACCTCTTCTGGTGTTTTAGCAGAGAAGGTAATTGCTGATTTACTTTTGTTTATAAGTTGTCCTGAGGCATGTTCATATTTCTGAATGATAATCATTAACATCCTGGAACTTTTTTGATCTGACCGGCAGAAGAACATCATGTCGTAAACAAAGAGAAGATGATTCACTCATGGGTTCCTTTTTGTTGAGGCATGTGATACAAGCCAGAGAGAACTTCACTGCAAAGGATAAAAAGATAGGGGATAAAGGGTCCCCTTGTATAAGTCCTTTTGAGGGGGTGAGTTGACCCTGGGCTGCTCCGTTGAGAAGGAAGGAATAGGAAACTGTAGCAACACACTACCTGATCCATTGGATCCATTTCTGGTGGAATCCCATCCTTTCCATGACTGATGTGATAAACTCCCATTCTAGCCTGTCGTAAGCTTTACTCAACACCGTTTTAACAGCCATATAGCATCGCTATTTGGCTCATGAGGTTTTGAGATAGTGTAGACTTTCGTGTGTGATTAGTATATTATCATTAATGGCTTTCTGCGGTACAAAGGCTGACTGATTTTATGAGATTATTGCATGTAGAACAGGTTGGAGTCGCCTGGATAAGAGCTTGGATATTATCTTATAGAAGACAGAGCATAGAGCGATAGGTCTGTAATCCACCATTACTTTCGGGCTTTGAAATTTCAGAATCAGTCTTATATACGTATGATTCATGCTTGTGATGGAGGCATTATTGAGGAAGAAATCTTGGACCTCATACACGACTTGTGGACCGATTGTATTCCAGTGGGATTGGAAAAAGCTATCTGAGAAGCCATCCGGACTAGGTGCTTTATCAACATGTATTGCAAAACAGGCTTTTTTACTTCTTCGGGTGATGGGATATGTAAACCTTCATTTGTTTCTGATGAAATACAGGGTTGGATAGCCTCGTGCGCTAGGGAGGAGTGATCACCTTCCTGAGATGTGAATAGTTTTTTTAAAATACTTAAAGATAACAGAGAGGATCTTCTCTTCTTCGTAATGAGGTAAACCCTCCTCGTCCTCTATCAGGGAGAATTTGTTCACTGTTGTTCTCCCTCTGGTCACCACATGAAAATAACTGGAGTTTTGATCACCAAGGGCTAACCAGAGGTTTCTACTTCTCTGTTTCTAGAATTCTTCCTCAGCTTTGTAGGCCTTGAGGAGGGCGAGGTTGATATTGGATATAGAGGAGGGTTCTGAAGCCGGATCAGCCATCAATTCATCCAGATTTTGTCTATACTCCTCTATGAGCTGTTGACTGTTTTGATGCTTCCGCTTTGTCCAAGTAATGATTTCTCTGCGGCATCGGTTTATCTTTTCTTCAACAGTTTCAAAACAATCATGAATCCATGCAGCTTGAATCAAAGAGTAAATTTCATCATTCCATTTTAATCTCCAATCATATCTGAAAATGCCTTTTTCTTCTTTTTGGTGAGATCGAGACAGGTGAGAAGTGGTCGATGATCGAATCACTCAAAACGCAGATAAGTACTATGACTAAAAGTAAACATTTCTGCCCATGCGCTATTTGACATCGCCCTATCTAGTCTGCAATGAACTAGATGATCATGTCTCATACCTCTCCATGACAGAAAATTCCCAGAGTGACGTAAGTCATAAAGGTCACATTCGGATATGAAGGAGCGGATGTCTACAAAGGTAAATTCTCGTCGCACAGGACCTCCTTGCTTCTCAGATGCGTCGATTATATCATTAAAATCCCCGTAAGGAACCAAGGGTCCTCACGCGTGGATCCCAAGAGCGTAAGTTGATCCCAAAGAGCTTTCCTCTTTGATCTTTCTAGTTCTCTATAAAAGAAAGTGGCAGAAAACTTCTTCCCGGCTGTTGCTATCTGAGTATCAATGAAGTTAGTGCAGGTAGCTAGAATCGTTATCTCAACATCACTTTCCAATATAAAGCAAGGCCGCCTTCTCCTGGACTATGAGGTGGAACAATATGGTGTGAAGAAAAGTTCATCCAGTGTAAGGTTTTTTCCACAAACTCATCTGGATTTTTGGTTTCCATGAGGAATAAAATATCTGGTGAGATAGTGGAATGTATCTCATGTATCAGTTTGCTTGTTATGGGATTCCCCAACCCACAACAATTCTAGCTCAGAAGCTTTAAGGAAGAGGAATTGGTGGATTGTGAAAATCCACCTTCTTCTTCACCAAGGATGGTATTAGTGATCCTTTGGGCTTGCCACCCTGATTCATATCCTTGTTTTGGGATCCCTTTGGTTTTGTAGGTCTATGGATGTTTGGATTCCCTGGAGAAGCACTTTTCGAGGTGGAGCCTCGCTGGTGAGAGAATTACTTTGGGGAGCCATTGGCCAAGTTCCTCTTCTGACTTTTGCCCCCTACTAACTTCATTGCTTGTTTTGTAGGAGGCTTTGCAAGGGGAGGTCTACCTATACCTCTCTTGGAACTGGTTCTAGCTCCATCCTCTGGAATAGGATTAAGGTCACCTACAGAGAGCCTAACATGGATCGAGGTCGAAGTCTCCAGTGGGAGTGGAGATTGGACCGGAGATGAAGAGGTGGCTGCTTGGATAATTTTATCTGCGGTATCTGACATCAGGTTTCTTGCTTCAGCCTGGATAACTCTTTGTTTACGAGCCGCACTCTCGGTAGCGTCAGCACATGTTATGTATTGAACAATGACTTCCCTTAGTTCACTCATCACATGGTCTTTTGATGGTGCAGGCTGTTGCAGATGCTCCTCTACGGGAACCCGAGACATACCGCCCATGGTTGGTGAAGGAGGGGGAGGAGTATTGGGATCCTGAATCCTTTGATCCCTCTCCAGGGGAGGGCGTTGTGGTCGTGATGAGTTTCATCTTTCATGGTAAGGTTCCACGAGCGAGGGATTTTTCTCCCGCCATTGAAAGTTCTTCTTAGGTTGTCCCGTAGATTCTCGGGATTGGTGAGTTTGCGGGTAGAGCTCTCGGCTTGAGGATCGACCTTTATATGGGTGGTTTCTTTCAGGGATCCTTCTATTGACTTCATAGTCCTGACTCCTATACGGCTGAGAGATGGTAGGTGAAACACCTCTAGATTCTGAATAGCTAACGTTTTCTTTTGGGGATCTAAAGTTGTCCTAAGGGGTATAAACTTGTAACGCCCCGACCGCCACCTCTCAGTGGGCCCTATGTCCAATCCTAGTCTATGGTCCCACTTTTCTTAATGGGCCTCATGTCCTCTCACTAGGCTCGTGAGCCCATCCATATTTGACGGCCGATTTACTACGTCCGGGAGGCTTTAAAGACTTGTTACCGTTCCTACAAATAACCACATGATCTTTTCCTGTGTTTTGTCCTCACTCGCATAGTTCCGATAGTCACTTCCCGGAAGGTCACCCATCGTGAGACTACTCCAGCTTAAACATGCTTAACTCTAGAGTTCTCTCAGGACCCTTGACCGAAAAGATAAGTGCATTTTGGTGACATAGGTGGCCAAATCAATTCTTTTAAACCTCTCCGCAAGTCTCTGAAACCGGGGTGTCACATTTCACCCCCACTAACAGATCGCAACATCCTTGCTGCGTACCTAGACCGTCACCCCCGACGGTGTAAGCCCACTCAACTCCACACTCGTCTGGGTTCGGCTCTGATACCACTTGTAACGCCCCGAGCGCCACCTCTCAGTGGCCCCATGTCCAATCCCAGTCCATGGGCCCACTTTCCTTAATGGGCCTCATGTCCTCTCACTAGGCCCGTTAGCCCATCCATATTTGACGGCCGGTTTGCTACATACGGGAGGCTTTAAAGACTTGTTACCGTCCCTACAAATCACCACATGATCTTTTCCTGTGTTTTGTCCTCACTCGTACAGTTCCGACAGTCACTTCCCGGAAGGTCACCCATCCTGAGACTACTCCAGCTCAAGCACGCTTAACTCTGGAGTTCTCTCAGGACCCTTGACCGAAAAGATAAGTGCACTTTGGTGACATAGATAGCCAAATCAATTCTTTTAAACCTCTCTGCAAGTCTCTGAAATCGGGGTGTCACAATTATACCCCCACCAAGACTGTCACCCCCGATAAGGTGAGTCCACTAGACTCCACACTCGTCTGGGTTTGGCTCTGATACCACTTGTAAATAGGGGCATTAGTGGGGGTGAATGCCGTACCAGAACCGGACAAACCATACGTGGTGAACAGGGACGCATCTGGACAGGGATTAGGGTGTGTACTGATGCAAGGTGGGAGAGTGATTGCTTATGCTTTTCGACAGTTAAGGAAGCATGAAGCAAACTACCCAACACATGATTTGGAGATGGCGGATGTGGCGTTTGCACTAAAGATTTGGATATCCTACTTGTATGGTGGAAAGGTGCAAATATACATTGGAATGAGAATTCTGTGACGGTGGATTAACCAGAGGTTCTTCTTTTGTAGGCTGCAGACCCAGACAGCTCTTCCTCTCATGAGTTAGGCGGAAGCAGAACGAACAAGTGTTCTTTAGGTTCTTGTATTCGAGGGTTATCAGAGCTTCACTGCCATATGGGAATTCCACGATAGTATCCTTGATGAGTGGTTTGAGCCATCAACAGAGACTCGTATTTTTGCCGCTTCGTTAGTTATTTCCATTTCTTCAAGTTTACTTAACTCGTCTCCAATAGTCTTGAGCATTTCCTCCTGCCAGTAGTGTTTAGGGAGACCTTGAGCTACTATCCAGAAGGGAAGGATGGAAGGGTAGGTGTCAGAGATGACCAGTTCCCATTTCTGAAGTAAGGTTACACAAGTTTAACAGTTTGAGGGAGAGAGGATCATACCTTGATGTCGTACTTTCCTCAAAGAAGCGAAGGTACCAGGGCGAGGCAGGGGAGAAATTGAGAGCTCCGGTGGGGATTTTTCGCCGGTGCACTGCTCTTATCCAGTGGTTAAAGTCATAAGCGCGTAAAAAACCGGTGGATATTGCTATTTTTAGTAAAAACTAGTAGGTGAGATCCGGTTTTTTGAAAGTTGACTTCTTCTTCTAGGATTCATTGGGAGTCGGGCCTAGGAGCTTTTTTTAGTAATTACTTCATTCGCGTTGAAGATGCCTGTTACACTTACTGTTAAAAACTTAAAATTGCAGATGTGTTCTTGAGCCTTCTTCAATACATTGTCTTAGAAATACACTTGCCTATCACCTCTGGTAAATTTTGGAATTTTTCTTGGGCAGGCTATTAAGCATGGATGCGATCAATATCACTAGTCAAGATTCTTATCTGGATTACTTACTTGATATTGTTGTAACAATAAGCTTACTTGGAGCTAGGACAAATAGAGAACGAAATCAACATGTATATTGGTTTAGCTTCAGTGATTGTGATGCAAATATATTGTTTTATGTGATGTGAATTTTGGCTAAAAGCAATGTTTTGTGTTTCATTGGCATTGCTGTTTATTGTGGTTTGCCTTGGATCATTGAAGTTTGTTGTCGGAGAACATGTAACTACATTCACATAGGAAGTTGTAGTTAATTGTATAGATTATCCGATGATATCTGTGTGCCACATCTGTCAGAGTGGAGCCATCCTGCATCCAAGACTCCACAGCTGCCTAGCCGAGGTGTGGTTATCTCAATTAAATGATTCCAGTGTTTTTCCTTCACTTGTGTATTTCACTTTATTGAACTGTGACCAAGCACTTGTTGTGACTGTAGACTTCGTCAAGACTTTTTCTGCCGTGATTCTTATGTAACTTGTTTGTTTCTTTTGGTCAGGTTTTGGATGCATCATGGTACATGCCACATGAGCAAAGAAATCCAATCCAAGATTGTGAGTTTTGCCATTAAAGCTTTGGCAAGCCTTCAGATTTTGAGTCTCCCATTTATCATGTAATACATTATGTTTTTATAAAATGTACTAAAATTATAATTTATAGTTTTATTTTCTTGTTACATAAATCTTAATCAACATTTGTCACATTATAAGTTATACTAAAAAAACACATTTTCTATAAATAATTAATTTTTAATTTTTAAGACACTCATTTTAAGGTTCACCCGTGGAGTGAGAAATATTAATATATACATAGTTAGTGGAGTTTTAAATTAAACTAATATTAATCTAAAGTTAAAATACCCATTAAGGGTTGTCTAATGAGGATATATATACATTAGTTTTTTTTTCAACACCATCTTTTTTCACTTTTTACCACTCCACATCATATTATTTTCCTCTATCTAATAATTCAACATTCATACAATCTTTATCATCTATAATGGTTTTGTTTAATAAAATTCAACACCTTGCTCTATTACTTTTATTCTATATTTTTATTTTTATTATGTTTTTATAATTACATATAAATAAGAATTATTAATTGAAATCAAATTAACAAATCTGTCTTAGACTAATAATATTCATTACTAAATAAATAAAATTGGAGGTTAATAGAAAATAATAGTAAAAGAAAAAACATTTATATGTTCAAATGAAATGAAACAATAATTTTTATGTAAAGCAAAAATAAAATAAAACTTTGATTACTATCAAATAATTGATGTCAAATTATATACATAAATAAAAGTAAGGTTTCACTCTCTCCTTATTGGTTCACTTGGCAATGCAATTAAGAAAAATATTTATTTTAATCCACAAATAAAAATATATTTAATCATGACATTTAACTCACATTTTCATATAAAATTGAAATTATATAAATTATGCATTAACTATATTTCTCCACTCAATTGTATTAAAACACATAATAAATTATAATTGTAACTCCTATCTATATTTCTCTACTTAATTGTATTAAAACACGATTAGAACCTTTGTATCCACCCCCTTCCCTCTTAACCAATTAGAATGTTCTACCTAATATTTCATTTAAAAAACAAATCAAAATTAATTTTAAAAGCAAAACAAATTAACTAAACAAATTATGTATACTTTTATTTAAGGAAAATTTAATCTTGGTTTGGTTTAAATTTTATAATTAAACGAGGTTATATATCGGTTTGGGTTTATAAATGAGAATTATGGTCTAGATTTTAAAATTAAAACAAAACTATATGTCGGTTTGGATTTACAAATGAGGTGGTTAGGGTTTAGATTTTACAATTAGAGCAAAATTATATGTCGGTTTGGGTTTACAAATGAGGTGGTTAGAGTTTAGATTTTACAATTAGAACGAAACTATATGTCGGTTTGGGTTTAAAAATGAGATATTAGGTTTAGATTTTACAATTAGAACGAAATTATATGTCGGTTTGAGTTTACAAATGAGATGGTTAGGGTTTAGATTTTACAATTAGAACGAAATTATATGTCGATTTGGGTTTACAAATAAGATGTTTAGGGTCTCAATTTTATAATTAGAATGAAATTATATATCGGTTTGAGTTTATAAAAGAACTTATTTTAGAGAAGGAGAGAATCTGTATTGTTCTTATTTTAGAGAATGAGAGAATCAGTATTGTTCTTAAAACACATATTAAATTAGAATTTTACATCACTTCTATTCCTAAAAATACTCATTATCTTATTTTCTCATCCTCTTCAACTATATATCAAATTTTGCTGTTGTTGTTGTTAATACATAGTTTTTGATGTTTTAAAAGGTTTATCTTCATAGTTTTGATATTTTTTAAAAGGTTTATCTTCATTATCTATTTTAGATTATCATCTTGTAAGTAATCATTTTTTATACTCTTTTACTATATTCACCCCTCAAGGTCACGGGGTTTAAAAGATCAATGTCTAATTCTTATTCTCTTCTAACACTGAAATTTAAATGGAGTAAAATATAGAAAAAGAATATAATTAAAACACATAATAACTTAGAATTGTAACTCCTATTTTTCTACATATAATTCTACATCACTTCTATTACTATAAATACTCATTCTCTTATTCTCTCATTCATTCATTCTCTAATCCTCTTTTACTATACCTCAAATCTTTTTGTTTTGTTTTGTGTTTTTTGTTATTGTTGTTGTTGTTGTATGGGTTAAAAAATCAATTCAAATATTATTGTAAAAGCTTAATTCTAAATTATATTTTTGGAGTTTGTAAGGTGTATATATATATATATTACATTTTTTTGATGTTTTTAAAGGTTTATCTCCATTGTCTATTTTAGATTATCATCTTATAAATAATAATTCTTTTTAATATTCTTCTACTATATTCACCCCACAAGGTCATGAGGTTGAAAATGTCCATGTCTAATTCTCTATTCACTTCTAGCACTCAAATTTAAATGGAGTAATATATAGAAAAGGAATATAATTTTTAAAATATACCATCTAATTAAATCCTCTAAAGATGAGACCATTAGTATGAAATCTAGCACTAGAAATTAAATTGATGAGTGAAAATTTAAAAAAAGAAACCAAAAAGAGAGAAGTTTTCCTAGGAAATTTTTAAAAATATCTAGATTGAAGTTCATATGATGTTATACGAAAACTAATTTAGTTTGTCACTTACAAAATAATATGAATTTGAATTTGTATGACTTTATATCAAAAAAAAAACAAATCATGTGTAAGTTTAAAATTTCATTGGACCACTTGGTATTCCTTTTATAAAAAAACAAAACAAATTAAAAAATTTATTTCTAATTAACTCACATTTAATGTCATTTGTAATTCTACATTTAGCTCAAATGTAAATCCTATCCAATAATTATTATAAATTTCATTTTCCAAATAATTTGTTTATCTTTCAAGATAAAATGTCTTTGGTTAAATTTTCATATTTTTATTTTTATTAGCTATTTTTTAGTTATATTATATATATATACATATCTTTTATTTACATTTCTTTAAACTTTGAAAAGAGGAATATTTTTTTTGAATCTAATGCTAAATTATATTAAAAAAAAATAAACAGTTTACAAAGCTTGGATAGAAATGGTTTCAAAACATTTCAAATCAAAAGCGTTTTAAAATTGAAATGTTTAAATTTTTTAAATTAATTGTAAAGGAATATTCCTTAATCATTCAAAAGTAATTATGTGTAAATATCCACAAAAATGAGGGCAATAAATTCATTGGTGTTCTGAGCTCTCTAACGACGACACATCAGCATTATCTTGATAATGCTTCTCTATTAATATATAAGGGATGTGTTCTAGTGGTCCCAACATTTGTTTATTCAAAACAGTTTAGTCCCAACTTTTTTTCATTTTTCATTTTTCACTTCATTTATGAGTTTAGCAATTGAATTAATGATTCAACACCTCTATTGTACATAGTTAAAGAGTCTTGCCATAAACATCTTTTTTTTTTTTGGTCAAAAGAGTCTTACCATAAACATCTATGTTCACTTTTACTATAAATTGTAACACAAAGTGAACATATTCTTCATCAATCAATTCTTATTTTCTCTACTTCCTCCAAAGAAAAAAAAATAAAAAGAGATGAAGTTCTTGGTTTCATTGGTTATGTTCTCTCTTCTCTTGAACGGTTTCACATTTGCTTAAAATCATTCAAGATTCTTGCAAGAAAGCAGTCGTGATAGAACCGTCCTTGATATACAATTTCTCCGTCGATTCTCTTACACAAGATCCACAAAGCAAAACCGCAACCACCCTCGAAGGTTTGATCCTACCGTCGACGAAGAACGCTGAAGCAAAAGCTATGATCGTTAAAGGAATCATTGAACATATCCTCAAGGGCAAGAAATATGAAAGTATTGAAGCAGAGCTACGCGATTGCGTTGAGTTTTATGACGATGCTAATGATTCGTTAAACACTGCTTTGGCGAGCGTTCGATCGCACGATTATAAAACCGCTAATGAAAATTTTAGTATTGCTTTGGATGTACCAGGCAATTGCGAGGATGGTATCAAGGAAAGAAATAAACAGCATTCTCCCGTTAGTTACGAGAACTATATTTTGGTGCAGAAGATTTTGATTCCTCTTGTTTTTAATTATATGCTAATATGAATTTGTCAAAGTGCTTTACCAATTAAACATCGATTAATGATTACCATGTAAAGTTGAGAGCAAAGAGACTTTATCTTAATGGAAATAAAATTTCGCTTTATATGTCTGGGTTTTTTTTTGCCGGCAACATTGACATATTGATTTTTGTTTTTGGTAACACGTTGACATACTGATTTGGAAACGTAAAAAAAAGCTATTTTCTTGAAATTTAAATTTAATACGCGATTTTAATTATGTAAGAAAATTTTCAAATATATTATATAATCTTAGTTAATATATTGAAGGCTGCAAATTTATATGTCATTCAATTCATTAATTTTTAAGGCATTATTAATTTCAATTAACAAGTGAAACTGCTTTATTGATCTGTTCATTTATAAACCAGTTTTAGTTAAAAAAGACATTCTTTACTAATATTTTTCTTATAATATTTTCAAAAATAATAATAATAATATTATATATATAAGACGAAATAAATATATCCAGGATGACATATCAGTATCTCTCAATTAATTCTTTAATTTTGTTTTATATCAATTATACTATTAAAAGTTATATATTAATTCTTATTTTTAATGGAAAGATAAATACCAAAGTATTAGGATTTGAAGAGGTTATATACAATTGTGGATTTGAAATAATCATCAAATATCTTAGTCCAATTTTTTTTTGATAGAAATGGTTCAAAAAAAAGCTAATTAAACAAAAGAATACAGTTAAAGGTTTACAATGATTTTATGTATAATAAGAACAAACATTATATATATATATATATTTGCCTATTTTGAAATCTCTCTCACAGGTTATTCCTATGACTCCCAAAATCTATTCTTTCTCCGACGCCGGTGTAGCCATGGATCGCCGGCGTCAGACATGCTCTCCTGTGTTTTGCTCATTTGTTTTTTTTTTCGTTAGTTCCGGCTTGTTTAAAGAACCGAACCTCCTTTTTGTTTCCATTTTGGCTTAGCGTTGCAAGAGAGGGTTCACCGGGTTAATTTCTAGGGTCTCCTTGATCGGCCTTGCTGCAGAGCCTCTTTCGGCACTTCCTGGAAGTTTCTTCTATCAATTTTGGATTTGGCTCTCAGCCTCCGTTGTTGTGGCTATCATTTATCGAGCAACTTCTGGTATCTCTTCCTCAAAAGTTTCGTCATTGTTTCTAATAGATCTGTGTGGGATCGCGGTGAGTCCATCCAGAATTTTGGAGTCTCTCGGTGAATTTGAATTTCTTCACCTCCTCCATTTCACCCCGCCAAAGATTGTATTTTTATCGATCTGATGTTCATCGTCGGGGATTTTCTTGATGCGCCCCAGTTTAGAAGGCTCGTCACCTCGGTCTTCCTTCTCGGCATGTGTTTTGCATGTGTCGTTGCAGATCTCCCTGCTCACGCTTTTTGCAAGGTCCTCCCTTCCGCACAGTCATATCTCCTGAAGTTCAGGGTTCTCTTGATGAAGCTATCGGCTTTGATCGAAAGTTTCCGGCACCGTCACGTCCGATCGAAATTTTCCATAGACGATGGACGTTGCATCAGTGGATGCAAGGAGTGCATCGGTCGACACAGGGGCGTTGCATCGGTCGACGCAGCTAGGGATTTAGAGGTTGCATCGATCGATGGAAGGAGTGCTTGTTTTTGTGTTGCTTGTGTTTGTCTTTTCGCTTGTATGTATATCCTTATAGATGGGAGGATCGTCTCACTAAGTATATGTGATAATACTCACGCATCTCAGCTGTTGTTTGTGGTTTACAGGTATGTGTCGTGGAATCATGGCGATGAGGAGGAGGATGATCTAGGGTCTTGGTTATGTGTTGTTAGTCTTGATTATGTTATTAATATTGGAACCTCGCATAAAAGCATGTTAGGTTGTTGGATAGAATGGTTAGGAATGATATTGTGTTGATGATATATATTGGAGATGAGTATGGTTATATTTATTACACTGTGAATGTTATTGGTATTATGGGTGGTTAGTGATGTTCATGTTGTTGGTTTAATAAGTAGTATGAGATGCTTAATTATATATTATAAAAAAATAGATCGGATTGTTTTATATACATATCTATAATGATTAAAAATAAAAACAAATTTCTAATGCACCAATAAGGTGAGAGACGAAATTCAACATAGGAGAGCTGCATTGCTACAACTACATTTAGTGACTGAAAACTTAACAACAACAAAAGATACTTTAAAGAAGTAAATTGTCGATGCTGCCAGTGTCGCTGGAAAAAAAAGAACAGTGACAATTATAGTAGTTTCTACGGCTATTTTTATGAAAACGCTGAGTTACTTTTCATATACTTGACACGCAACGCAAATAAGTTACAGTATAATTTTTTGTCACCGATTGCTGCTGCAGCACAACACAATTACAAAAAGAAATGAGGGAAAAATGTCAAAAAAAATCCGAAGTTATTATTTTTTTTATATATAACATCAGATAAGCTTTTTAGTGTCTGAAAGAGAGTTCCTCATTGAGGACATTTACAAGAAAAGCATGGATGTAAAAGTAGATGGTAAAAGCTATATTATTCAGTAAAGGTTTTTTAGCTAAACGATCTGCAGCTTTGTTGTTGTGTCTTCGTGTCTAGGCAAATGTTACTTCCTTAAATTTATGTTCCCAATATTTGACCTCACGAACCCAATTATGAAAACGAAAATTGTGCTGGCCTCCAGTAACTAATTTTGTAATTATTGCATTATCTCCTTCGAATGTTACTCTTTTATATCCGCATATCCAAGCTTGTTGCATTGCAATGATCAGGACCTGAATTTCTGTTTCCAAAGCACTATCACATAACTTGCCTTTGTTGTGTCCAGATGTTGCATAGAATCCTTCCGAGTCTCTAATTATCCAACCTGCTTGTGGTGCAGTATCCTGATCTGAGTAATCTCTCTCATCTAATATCGTGGAGGAGCGACGACGATTAGAGAGAGGAGGAGGAAGAAGAGAGAAAGAAGTAAACGAGGGTTAATTCTCGATTTGATATAGTTAATAGAAAACCGAAAATTTATATTAAAAATTAATAATTAATTGGATAATCGGGATAAAATTAGAATTTTTATTTTGTTAAAAATCATGAATATGAAAATAACAATACTAAAAAATAAAATATTAGTGTTTAATTGTTTTGGATTTTAAATGACATATTTTTATATTCAAGTATTGTTTAACTATCTAAAAAATAAAATATTAGGAATACTCCCAGGCACGATAATCGAGATAGCTCTTTTCACCATACTTTCCAACGCCGGTGGAGCTTTGGCTCGCCGGCGTCGGGATATCTTTAGCTTTTCTCGACTCCTTTACAATTCTCAACGAGCTTTCTTCCTCCTAGTTCTTCTGTTACCTTGGAACTCCTCCTTCCCTGCACCTTGCTTCCACAAAGCTCCATTGCATGACGAGACGATAAAGAGTCTTCCGGTGAACTTCTTATACCTCGTCTGGAACTTTTTCTGGCCAGCGTTATCGATGAAGGAGGATTGTCTCCTGTCTTCTCACTCTTTAACTGTTATATCTAAGATTTGTCTCTCAAAGTTCTATAGATCTAAAGATTTTAAATCTTTCGCAGTTCTCGTCGCTTCTTATCTCTACCGGATCCCCTCGAAGTCAAATATGTCATCTCCCTTGGTTTGGAGCTCTGCCTTGACACCGGAGCCGGTGATGATTTTTACGGCGGAAGGATTATCCCTTACCTTGCCAAGTTTCCGTCCCACCGCCCCCTCTCCATACAACCGCACCGGCACTCTCAGCACCTCCCCAACTGAAGCAACTCTAGGGTTTCACTTGTTGGGCCTTTCTTTATGCTGCGGCCCACTACCTTTGTCTCAGTCCATTGCCAAAAATCGCAGCCCACCTACATTTCACTACAGGGCCAGGTTTGATGACTTCATTTCATCTCCAAGCCCATTTATTACTTTGTTCTGTTTTCACGGCTTGATCAACCGAAGACTTTGTTCATGCCCTGAAGCGACAAACAATACAAGGTGCTTTGAGCATTCTTTTCAAAACCTGTTGTTAAACTGCCCTTTGACTTAAGTCTATGAAACTTTAAGTGGGGAAACCATCGATGAACATTTGTTTTTGAAGGCTCTTTCACTAGCGCATCTGGTTCCTCTATCCATGTCCATTTATCCCGGTCTATCCTTTCATACATATACATGCCGGTTATTATCTTCATCAACTATCCCTTGAAGCAGCTTGAAACCAACTCAATCCAGCGGCCACAACCAGAAGTTGTGATTCCCGTGTTTTTTGCTTCAACTCTCTCGAACCCTGAAAATTTTTCCAAGATCCTGATCTAGAATTTCACTCTTATCTGACCTTGAGGGTCTCTGGCGTCCAAGTTTTTCCGTTACGGAGAGATCGGCTCCGCCTTCCTCCTCTATGGAGAGAAACCTTACAAAACACTTAGCTGCTCCTTTGTGGTTCGCGCCAGAGACACATGGGACTAAGTACCTTTTATCAACGTCACGAAGTCTATTGATAGTGACTATCTTTAAAATTCCCGAACTGTTCGCGGAAGTGTCTCGTACACACCATGATCTCGCTTGTGGCATGTTGCTAGCCAGCCTCTGTTTTCCGAGTTCTTATGGACCTATTCTCTAAATTTGTTGCTTATTTTATCTATGCTATCTTTGTTGTGAGCTTGTGCTCCCAAATCATGTACCTTTGTGTAACCTTTGCTTCCCCTCTTTGGGTTGATTGAATGAATACAAGTATGGTTTGACAAAAAAAATGACACATTTTTATTATTTTGGTGTATTTTTTTTCAATCCAAAATAATTGAGTATTAAAAGTCCAAAAAAAAATAACTTTGGGGCAAGCTGTCAATCTCTCAAAATCAACTATCACTTTTGGAGCTCGAGTTCAGCCTCACATCAAAACGAGATTACAAAGAATTTTAAATATACATAATGATGGGGGTTGTGGTAAATATTTGGGTTTGCCAGAACATATAGGCAGGAAAAGAAAGTAATCTTCCAATATGTAGACAAGGTCAAACAAAGAACTCAAGGATGGTCACATCGTTATCTATCAGAAGCAGGTAAAGAAATTCTCCTAAAAACAGTGGCAATGACTCTCCCGGTCTATACAATGAATTGCTTTAAACTCCCTAACGGCATTTGTGAAGAGATAAATAGTATTTTGGAAAACTATTGGTGGAGTAAAACTCCAGGCAAACGATCGATGCATTAGGTTTTTTGGGAGAGATTGGGATTACCAAAGAAGGAAGGAGGATTAGGATTTCGAGATCTAGAAAATTTTAATCTAGCTCTTCTTGGAAAACAAATATGGCGAATACTACAGGCTCCAACAAGTCTTCTTACTTGATTCCTTAAAGCAAGATATTATCAGAATGGTAATATTTTTATTGCTGGATCTGGTAATCACCCATCGTTTATTTGGAAATCTTTGCTAGAGGGTCGAAATATGATTCAACAAGGTATGCGTTTTTTGATTGGAGATGGTGCTACTACTAATGTTTGGGTAGATCCCTGGTTATTTGCAGGTTAAAGACCTTATCACGCTGGAGCGGAGAACCTGGAACATGGATCTAATACGAAGCATTATCGTTGATGAAGATGTAGCACTTATACATAGAGTTCATTTGAGCCCTTTACCTTCTCCAGATCTTCTTGGTTGGCACTACAATGATTCAGGCCTGTATATAGTAAAATCTAGTTACTGGTTTGCTACACATATGCATGAAGATGAGGCAGTACGTCCACCTCCAGGCCTTCCAAGCTTCAAAACAGCCATTTGGAAAATGGGTATAGCTCCAAAACTAAGACATTTTTTATGGCGAATGCTCTCATGGGCATTACCAGCAGGTACAAAGTTAAGGCACAGAAGGATAACTTCAGATACTCAATGCAAGAGATGCTGTCAATATGAAGAGTCAATCCTGATTCCTGACAAATAAACAGAATACCTCGCCATTACACAGAAGAATACATGAAAGACGATTCCTTCTCACTGAATGAGTAAAAGAAACAAAGAGAAGATAGTTAAATCCGATCGAGAAAACTACAAAACCAAATCCAGAGATTTTCAATCAGAAGCATGAGAAGTGAAGGAACAAAGGGAATCTTCTGATCTGAGTAATCTCTCTCATCTAATATCGTGGAGGAGCGACGACGATTAGAGAGAGGAGGAGGAAGAAGAGAGAAAGAAGTAAACCAGGGTTAATTCTCGGTTTGATATGGTTAACAGAAAACCGAAAATTTTTATATTAAAAATTAATAATTAATTAGATAACCGAGGTAAAATTGGAATTTTGATTTTGTTGAAAAATCGTGGGTATGAAAATAACAACATTAATTTTTTTGGGTTTTAAATGACATGTTTTTATTATTGGTGTATTTTTATTCCAATCCAAAATCATTGGGTACTAAATGTCCAAATAAAAATAACTTCGGGTTTTTTTTGACATTTTTCTCAAAGAAAAGATCCTAAAGTAACACCTTTCTCAAATCGTGTATAACAACTCAATAAGATATTAGATTTTTTTTTCCACAAATTGAAAATATATTGGCTTTAAGGAAAATCATTACAATGAGTATCAAGGAGCCAAATTGGCTTTAACACAGAATCAGAATAATACAATTTGTCATTACATCTAAATTTAGCTAAAGCATGTGCAACACTGTTACATTATTTCTTTGTAAAAGTAAAGGTTGCATGATGCAATTTTGATGCCCAAAATCTATCTTGTAGAAGATTTGTTAGTGAGGCGTTCAAGTGTAAGCCATTAGCCATTTTGATTAAAGTCTCACAATGACCCTCAAAAACAATAGAGTATATCCTCTTATCCAAGCCTGTTGTATAGCTACCAAGAGTCCTTTAGTTTCCGTCTCTAGTGGGGATCCTGCATAATTTAATCTACACGCTCCCTACACAAGTGGATCACCTTGATGGTTTCTAAAGATCCATCCGCATGTTGCTTGTTGAGTATGATTGTCATAACCTGCATCAAAGTTGCACTTCAGAGTCGGATGTATTGGGGTTGGGCAGACCAAGAGTTTGCATTCATGTTTGAGATGAGATTCAGAATTGGTCATTTAGGTGTCAAAGTAGTGATCCATTATTTAGTTTCAGAATTTGCCATTAAAACAGTCTTTGTTGCACTTTCACGAAAATTATTAAAAATCAGGTTGTTTCTGGCCTTCCAAACTCGTCATAACAACCAAAAGGGTAAGAGGGAATGAAAGGTATTTGTGTGTTGTGTGGAAAGGGTTATGATTTCCTCAGCATCAGAGGATAGTTGGTTTAAATTTAATAGAGTTGTGTTTGATAACCTCCATACCATATGAGCGAAAGGACATGTAAAGAGAGTATGTTGTATTGTTTCATCTGTTTTGTGACATCTGTGACAAATATAATCAATGATCATACCCCTTATGTGTAGTCTAGTTATTGTCGGTAGAGCTCTTGAGACTTTGTGACATCTGTGACAAATATAATCAATGATCATACCCCTTATGTGTAGTCTAGTTATTGTCGGTAGAGCTCTTGAGACAATACGCCAGAAAAAGTGTTTAATCTTTGGTAGAATCCGCGGTTTCCAAATCTTATTCTTGGGTTCCACAGAGCGAGCCATGAGGTAAATCAGGTACCATTGTGGAAATTTTATGAATGTCCTAGGAACGAAATATGGCATTGTTCTTCTTCTTCTTCTTCTTCTTCTTCTAAGTCGAGAGTCTATTCACTCACGGAGATTTATCGTTCGTCTGAATCCCTCTTCTTCTTCTTCTTCTTCTTCTTCTTCTTCTAAGTCGAGAGTCTATTCACTCACGGAGATTTATCGTTCGTCTGAATCCCCTATATAATAAAACGGAAGTACACAACTTTTTTTTAGATTATATAATTTTTATAAGTTGATTACAAAATAGGTTATACATTAAATATTGGTTGGTTACAAAAAAACATTATAGATTAATTGGTCAATCCGTGGACTATATGAATACACACGGATTCACAAAAATATTTTGTTAAAGAGAATATTCCAATGATTTATACAATTTCCTAAATAAAATCTTTAGTATTCCATGTATTGTTACAAAATAGATATTGTTTGGCATAATAATATATTCTTAGGCGTCAAAAAAGAAGAAAATCTTGGCAATTTTTCACAATTAATCGTGATTTCCGAGATCTTATTGTGCAACTGAAAATAAAATCTTACCTAAGCACGAGTCATATTAAAAAACTTTCACCAAACAAGTTCAAAAATTAAAATAAAAACAAACAACAAACATAACCATTTTTCATACATAAAATTACAAAATTAACAATATAAAATATACAAAATAGTTATTTTTTTCAAGTCACCATATTTAGCATATGATTTTATTGCATAATATTTTGTCTATTTTTTTTTTAAATAATCATATAAATTATATTTTATTTTAAAATTATAATATAAACAAAATGAATTTTAGCCCGTGCTATAGCATGGTCCTAATATAGTTATTGTTTATTTTGCAACTCGAGGTTAGAAAATTCAGAACATATGCCAACCCCAAATTAAGATATATTGCTCGCTCTTTAAGCAAGGTCTAATCTTTCTCCCCCGTTCTCTAATCAAAACTTAAAATTATAGTGTATGTTATACTTTTTATTACTGTCCAGAGATTTGACCGTATATTTAGTAGTTATGAGTTCTTCCAATTTTAAGAAAAAAACACTAAAGAGAGGTAAAAAAGGGTGGTCAAACAACAAATTTAGAAATCAATGCTATAATTAAGCTATAATAAAGTAATCATTCTTTTATTCTAAACGTATAGAAGAAACTAATTTTAAAATTCAACAATCAACGATTTTACTTTTCTGGTTTCAGTCTAAAAATAACAATCGGGTTTCTAATATAAAAACCAAACTCGGTGCTCCACGAGAATAGTTGTCCTCTTCTCAAACATATCTCAACTTATTGTTTGAATATAAAAAGAGATATCAGAAAGAAGAGAAGACCAAAAACAAAACCAAAAAAAATGGCTTCGAAAGCTATATTCTTCTCTTTCTTTATTGTCTCCGCCGTCTGCTTGTCCTCTCTCGCCGGCTTCGCCGCCGCTGATGCTGATGACTTCGATCGTTTCCAGATCCAGGGATCAGTTTACTGTGACACTTGCCGTGTCCAATTCGTTACCCGTCTCAGCAAATTCCTCGAAGGTATACATAAACACATTACGAACACCATGTTTATTATATACATGTGTGCATGGCTTTTCTACCACGTGCAACCGTTGCAATATTTGAAAAGAACAATATTTTACGCTTAATAAAGAATATATATCATGTCACTTTTAATATTGTTCGAGATGAATATGCATGTTAGCATGTATGCGCACGCGCACTATCTTGCATGTTAGAGGATGCATTCAAGGGTTATTTATATATATATATATATATATATTATACGTAATTCTTCGGATAAAATCTAAAATTATTTTTATTATATTTTTACATTTTTGTGTTTGTGAAGGTGCGAAAGTGAAGTTGGAGTGCAGGAGCAGAACAAACGGAACCGTAACATTGACCAAAGAAGCCGTTACCGACAAATCAGGAAGCTACAAGATGGAAGTAACCGGTGACCACGAGGAAGAAGTTTGCGAGCTCGTCTTGGTCGAATCACCAGACAGTGGTTGCAGCGACGTCAGCAAAGAGGCTTACTTACGTAACGCCGCTAAGATCAGTTTGACAGCCAATGACGGAATCGTCTCCCACGAGACACGTATCGTTAACCCTCTTGGTTTCATGGTCAAGACTCCTTCAGCTGACTGTGCCGCTGCTTTCAAGGAGATCGGTATTGTCCCTGACGTCACATTCTAAGCGACAAGAGAGAAAGAAAGAAAAAAAAAAATATGACATGAGAGATTTACTATTTGCTTAAATTTTATCAATATTACAATGAATATATAATATCATCATTAATTACATTTTTCCGCGTTTTGGTTTTGTTTAATTTGATATGTCAGTGATATTTTGTTGTTCTGTAGTAAAAAGAATGTACTTTGGTTACATGCGGTATAGGAAATTTTCTATTATTAGTTTATAACAAAAGAATATTATTAGATTTTTAGATCAGAAACCAAATTTAGAAGAACGAAAATCTAAAACATAAATGATTGGGTATCAATCGATCACGTTGTTTATTATCACTAATATGAATTGATGTCACCATGAGTTTACTGCCTTTTTTTTTGCTAATTTGATTTTTACTGTGTTTAATGTTATATATGAGTGATACATTTTTTAGGATTAAGATTGCGATGGAATACTTGTTTTCACCGATATTGTTTTTCACAAATGTTTCTAACTAAAGTTCAGAAGAAAAAAAATTATTGTTAGACACCTCGTATAAGCTTTTCGACAGAATTCTTTCACTTTTGTATATAATTAAACCGTTTTGTCTGTTTTTCATGGTATGTTTACTGTTATTCGTAATTTGGTTTTCATTATTGGTGACCCGGGCCCTCGTTTCTGGTTTTTGGTTTGCCACTCTCTTACAACACTGAAGAATTCCAAGTTTTGTATTTTATATCTTCGATTACAGTAGCATTTTATTAGAAGATTGTAACAGAAGTATAAGTATATATAACAAATTTTGTAACAGAAGTAGAAGTATATATAACTAATTATAACCTCTTTTTATCAGTCAATAGTTAAAGTCGTTTCCACAAATTTATAATGGAGAGGATAGTATAAAAACAAGAATACGATTCACCTAATCATATACTGAAGTTTTAAAGTAGAAACGGGTGCATAATAAGGGATCCCAGGTGCAACATATGGACCCATGTCCCACATGAGTGGACTATTTCTATCTTTTGAACTGTTGGTATATATACTGGATGGTGATATTTGATGTTGCAGCCTAAAAGCATGTAGAGAAAATAGATATTGCCCCCACTTATGATCTTTGTTTACGTATCTTGTTCAAGGGGTTCTATTCATCGGATTCTGATTTTCCGATCACGCAATCAGACTTGTCAAGCATACGTGACTATGGTTCGATGCCCTTACAAGATCCCGGACCACATATATTTTATTTTATTATTTTCCCTGTTTTTTGGAGCGGCCAATAGAAATTCGTAAGTCACATTGTGCGTCGTCCACTTTAGAGAGTTTAGACTACTATATGCTTAAATAATCAATCATATTGAGAAACAAGAAGAAAATATGTTTCTTTATATATACTTTACGTATGATGTGCCTATGATTATATCCGAGGAAGCTTATATATACTTCGTCGATTTAATTGTCTTTACAAGTTTTCCGGCAAGTTCAAAAGCGTCCGATCCCAGGCTCTGCGAAGTCATGTCCCGTTCCTAGCAACATGTTCACACAGATCTAACACCCCTCTTCAAACACTGGCGACCACCGCTTCCTTCAAGTAAGGAATCTTCAATCCGGTCCAGTGGAGGCAAGAATCGCGGCGGTGCACAGAGGATGGTTGCTCAGTCCAACCTTTATACCTCGGAATCCACGAGAGTCTAGAAGATGCCAACCTCCTTGGTTAACCACCGTGACTATGCAACTTAACCTCCTATCCCCCACCGACTTCCGCCGCAAACCACATTTTTGATTGGTGGATGAGCACCGAGAAAGCTCCACCGCGAACAAACGCGACTTGACCAGAAGCTTCTCACCAACCAAAGAGCGAAGCCACCGTCACATCGGATGGGAGAAAATACCACACCTCTATTGCCGGAGAAGAAACCACCCACCAATGCTATCTTGGGTTAACACTCCATTTTTACCAATCTTTTCGTTTAACCCGATTTGTTTTTCCCTACCCTTGAACCCAAATCTTTCTTTCTAACCTTGTATTGAATTGTTGAGTGAGGCCTTTTCATTGTGCTATAGGTTGTGAAACCTTGAGAGTATTGAGAACGACAAAGAACTAGCTCTTGATTTAGCTAAGTTAGAATCATTAAAACTAGCTATTAGAATCAGTTTTAAAAGATAGGTGGTTAGCATGATTATTTGGGGTTGGGTTGAGGAATAAAAAGGAAATTAAAGAAGAAGGTCCCTAAAGTTCTGTTCATTTAGCTCTAAGTCTCTAAGTAAAAAAAAGAAAAAGATCTTGCTATCGTCTCCTAGAAAAAGAAAAAAATAATATGGGAATTTTATTAGGAGTTTAGCAAAGAAATAAAAAAAAAAAGATAAAAAAAGGAAAAAAAAAAAAAAAAAAAAAAAAAAAGAAGAAGAGAGAGAGAGAGAAAGAGAGCTAGATGTTTATTGTTTAGACCTTAGGGATTATAAAAAAAAAGTTAAAATCAAAGATGTGGGTAGTTCTATTCTAGGGGGTTTGATAAAAAAAAAAAAAAAAAAAGTGAATGAGAAAAGGGTGAATTATCATTCAGTTAAGCTTTGTATGCCCAAATTTTTCTCAATCTTAGATAGTTTTCACAGCTGTCTAGCATTCCATCTTTTGAGAGAAAACCACCCAAAGATATTGTTTGAAACCACCCCACCAAAAAGCCTTACCCTTGAAACCGATTGAGCTTGATTCACTTTCCATTTGCAAGAATTTGCCAAACACTTTAATGAATGTGAAAGAGATGTTCTTTGGAATTGCAAGTCTTTACTAATAGTTGGAGGTTGAACTAGATTGATGCATGGTAATAAGCATAGAAAAATATTTGTAAGTATGTTGATTGATCTTAGCACCATTAAATTATCTTTAAGGACTATAGCTTGAATCCTTTGCTTAGCTCAAAAGGTTATGAGTGCCATTTTTAACCCTCATCCTCCTACTTCCTTGCTAGAGGACTAGCAAGATTTAAGTTTGGGGGTCTGATAACTCTCTAATTTACATGTTTTAGGCATCCTTTTTTGTCCATATTTTGCATTATATATACCCTAACCTTAGCATTTTTAGGTCATTAACTGTAGGAATCCACATTTAGGCCATTTAGGGTGTTGCATTATTGCATTTGCACATTTTGGATGAAAACAGGTGCTTTAGGGCCTAAAATGGGGAAAAACAAGGTCAAATCCGAGGATGTACCCGAAGGAGCTATGGAGCAGGAAGAACAGTCCGAATACCAACCCGATCGAAGAGGATCCAAGGGCAGGAAGAACTACCCGAAGACCTATCCGAGGAGTAACCCGACCACATCCTCGAGCACCGCCTCGAGCAGACCCTCGGGCAGGACTGGGCAGCTAGGTTTAATGGGTTTCCATATATATACCCCCCTCTTCTTCCTTTCGCCATAGTACGCCGCAGACACTCAACACAGAGAGCGAGAGCTTCTGAGAGAGATCTTGAGCGACTCAAACTCTTTTTCCACTTTGTTAGTATTTATTTTACATTTCTTTGCTATCCTTTTAGATTTCTACTCTGTACTCTTACTTCTATCTTGTTTTTCAATACAATGCAATTTTCGTTTATCTTTGTTTTTATGTTTTCTGCAATGAGATCTGAGTAGTGAAACAAAATTTCTAGGGATGGGATAGACAACTTTGTGTTCTTGATCGGTTAGGATGTCTTAGCTTGGTTGTTTATTTTATATAAGTTCCCTTCTAGATTGGTGTTCTTAATGCTGTCAATAGACCGTGAGGTTGATATTAGATCTAGGGTGTTTTGCCATCGAAAGATGTAGTTGAAATGCTTGAATCAATCAATGATAGAGATTTACTCACTTAGACTAAGAGATTAGATATAAGGAGTTTATTAACAATAATGAATCTGTTTGTATTACCTGCTTGGTTATGTTTATCCAATGAGAGTTGGGTAGGGGAGTGATTAAGGTTGATTGTTTCTATCACGAGAGTGTTTTAACAAGATTTTAGAGATTCATTGTCAAGGGAATATTTGCTTGACGCATGTAGGACATCCGTACTGGTGAGGAACACTTAGGAGTCGGTTACCCCATCCTTAGGAGCTTTCGCATTTTGATTGTTTACATTTTTATTCATAACTCGATCCTATACCCGAACTGGTACTCGATCACCAGCTTCGTGTACACCTTCGAGCTGTTCTTACTTTTCTTCTTTACCCGATCACTCCACCCGATCCTGTACTCGAATACTTGCATCGTGTACTAGGTCGTGTGGTTCTTGTTTATTTATTTTCTTTTAATTATTTTAGGATTGTTAGATCAAACCCCAACTATTGCTTAGCTTGACTTTTTTGTTCTGATCATATCTTATCTGCTAGCATAACAACCATTTGGATTGATAACCCTTTGTACTACAATTGGGGAATTGATACCCTGGGTGAAAATCCACCTATCAAGTATCTTCGACAAAGTTAACATGTCGAGATATAATGATTTTGTTGGTTTTCAAATCCAAACAGTGATAGCCCTTGTGTTGGAGAGGATAACCAAGAAATAAATAGGGTGTAGTTCGTGGTGATAACTTTGAGAGATTGGAATGATTGAGGTTTGGAAAGCAAAGGCAGCCGAAAACTCTAAGATGGTTGTATGTAAGGGGCTTGTTGAAAAGCAAGGTAAAAGAAATTTTGTTTTGGATAGCAGAGGATGGAAGAAGGTTCAAAGTATGAACAGCAACGTTCAATGCCTCAACCCAATAACTTGGTGATAAACATGTTTGAAAGAGAAGGGCTCGAATAGCATTGTTTATGGTTCTGATCATCCGCTCAGATTTTCCATTCTGTTGGGAGGTATGCGGACAGGAGAATCTAACTTTTATTCCATGTTTATCAAAGTAATCATGAAATTGAGAGTTGTTATATTCTCCACCATTGTCACATTAGAAGGCTTGAATATGATCATTGAATTGTGTTTTGATCATTGTTGTGAACTGAAGAAATTTAGTGAACACATCACTCTTTTTGCAAAGTGAATAAACCCAAAGATAATGGGTATATGCATCAAGGAATAACACATAGTATTTGATTCCACTAATGTTTTGAACCAGTGATGTCCAAAGATCAGAATGAATGAGTTCGAAAGCTTTGGAAACAGATGAAATGGAATCATCAAAAGGCAACTTCATTTGTTTTCTCAAATAGCAAGGTTCACAAGGCTGCGAGAGCTTATTGTTATTACAAAAACCCAAAGATTTAGATAAAATTGAATCAAGGCTAGCATTATTAGTGTGTGCTAGACGTTTGTGCCATAGTGAAGGTGTTGAATCAAGGAGAGCGGTGGATTGAGGATGTGTTTTATTGAATGAAGCTGGAAGAGAGCAAATATCACCCTTGCTATCACATCGGAAAAGAATTTTCCGAGTTGCAAGGTCCTTCACAGAAAAACCAAATGAGTCAAATTCAACAGTACACCAATTATCGATTGTAAATTTGCGAACCGATATAAGATTTTTGACAATTTGTGGTGTAACAAGAACACTGTTTAGTGATAGGGGACGAGAAAGGCTATTTAGGGAGGTGGATCCTACACTAACTACCAGAATCTTGGAACAATTACCCACCACGACCGATTGAGTGAAGCGATGATTAAAATTAGAGTGGAGGTTACCTGATGTGGTGGATAGGTGTGCGGTCAAGCCCGAGTCCATTATCCAAGGATATGTTGTAGGATCAGTCAAAGTTTCCGTCATCGGAGTTGCAGTCGGTATCTCCATTAGATGAGCTTGCGGATATGTCGTAGATTGAGGCGGAGGGAAGGAAGGCCGGTGTGGTTTTGTGGCCACTGCCCATAGTAATTGGGACAAGACGTAAATGGGCCTTGCCAAAATGGAGGGGAGGCCCAATTAGGGTACTGAAGCCGCGATTGGTAATTGTGACGTCCGCCGCCTCGTGATCGATTGTTGTTTCTCTGATTCCCACTATAGTTGTTGCTGAATTGAGGATGGTGACCCAACTGTTGAGATTGACGTGGCTCTGTTGGTGATGCAGCGACGGTGAGAGCGGTTGTGGATGATGAGTGATCCATATGTGTCGAGGTGAGCCTTTGAGATTTTTTGAGGCGTGTTTCTTCAAGTTCAAGCATCGACTTTGCTATTTCAAAGGTTGGGAATGGCTCTTTGTGTTTGATGACATTGATAATGTTATCAAACTTCTCATTTAGACCGTTCAACAAATACATTACCAGGTTACGTTCATTCACCAGAGCATCAACATTAGCTAGCAAGTCGGCGATAGATTTGATTTTCTGACAGTACGCAGCTTTTGAACGATCGCCGATTTCCTGAGTACGCAGCTCATTATCAAGCTGAATGACTCTTGCCTCTTTGTTGTTGGAAAATTGATTCTCAACCCGTTTCCATACATCTCTTGAAGTGCCGCCAGTTTGAAAAGAAGATCGAAACAGGTCTGGAGCAAGAGTTCCATAGATCCAAAGCTTCACTAAACCATCTCGTTTGTACCACGCGGCATCGGTGACATTGGCTGGTAGGAGAGTGCCATCGAGATGTCCAAGAACATCAAATGTGAGGCAGTGAGTGAGAAACAACTCACGCCAGGCTTCATAATTATGATCATCGAGATCAAGGATGAGAGGTATGTGAGATTTGATGTATGTAACATCAAAGGCTCGCTCAAAATTTGTCGGAGGAGTGGCCATTTTGAAACAAAAAGAGAAAAGGAAGAGAGAGAAGAGAAGAGAGGAAGAAGTAGAAGAGGAAGCGGAGAAAAAATATCAAGAGCGATCTAGCTCTGATACCATGAAAGTTGTGAAATCTCTCTTGCCCTGTTCATTGATTTACATGGTCTTATAAAACCTAGGATGTTACAGAACTGTGCCTATAATCTAGGATAATAATATCTAAGTAGTTGTGACAGAATAAACCTATATTCTATCAATCAATCCTAGATAGGATTTTGAAAACTTTAGTAGAAGAGTTTGGTCATGTTTCTGCGGATAGTATGCGTTAGTTATCACTTCTAATGTTTTTGTAATATTTTGTGTTTTGTTTTTGAAGATATATAAAGAGAGTATTAAGAGGAGAAGATGAACTCGATCAGAACTGGGACACATCCTCCAAAATTTTGGACACCTCCTCCAACTCGATCAAAATAATTTTATTTTGAGTCTAGTTCTATATTTATTATATATGTAATGAACTATTAATGTAAGACCAAATATATATGGGTTGAACTCTTTATCCCATATATAATCTGTAAATCGCAATCGCTAATAAAATAAGCAAAACCGGTAATAAAATTTAAATTTGAAAAAGTCTTCTCGAAACCAAATTAATTTCTTGTTCTAATCGCTATTAAGTGAACTCATAAACGGATCCTTATTCAGTTTTTGGATAATGATTTTGTTTTATTTTTTCGATTCAAAAATCAAAATCGTCAGATATTTGAGAATGTGGGATTGTGATTGAGTCTTAGGTTCTCTTGTCAGTCTATATCGAAGTTTCAGTCTCAATGACTTCAAAATAAAATTTTAAGTTGACAACAAAAATAACTGGTCGTTGGCAAACCTTAGGTGGTAGAAAAAAAACTACAATAACCGGAATTACATTCTGGTTTAGGTTTTATATCGGTTTCGGTTCATTATCTGCTATCCTCAAGGTAAAGAGTTAAAGAGTAATGCTTAGTTTGGGCTTATAGTTTGGCATAAATGGATCAAATTTTAGGCTCATTTTGCCTGTTTCTAAACTTACAGATTTAGATTACGCCTATATTTTTTTTGTTTTTTTTTCTCGTCAATTTTTTTTGAGAAACACTCCTCGATATCACTAATTTCTGTTTTTTTTTCCAAAATTAACATCCACTCTTAAATATTCCACATTTAACACAAATTTAATATAATTAAATACTTTAATTTAAAAAAAAATATATATATTACAATCTTCGATCTCTCGTGAGAGAGAAACGAGAACGAAGTCTCACATTAATCAAAGCTCAGAATCGCCTTCAATGGATGCTAAGATCGGACAATTCTTTGACTCTGTCGATTCCTTCTTCACCGGCAGCGATAAGATTCCTTGGTGCGATGGAGATGTCATCGCTGTAAGTTTTTCTCTAATCCTTCTCATGTGTTTGCTTTTTCTTTCCACCTTACGTTTCCAAAGACGAAGAACCATCTCTTGTAGGTAAATGGAATCACGAACTATTAGGGGAAATTTATAACTGTTTTTGTTTGCCAATTTCTGAAATCAGATTTGCTTTCTCCAAGATTAGCCCCATCCTTTGATTTTTGGATTGGAGAGAACTTTGAAATCGAGCTTTAGAAGTTTTTTACAGGCTTCACCAGCTAAAAATCCATGGTTTTGATTGATGTGTAGGGATTTGAAAGAGAGGTTCGAGAGGATCTTAAGCAAGAGTGCTCAATGTGAAAGGTTCGAGAGGTTCACTGAGGATCTTAAGCAAGAGTGCTTAATGCAATTGTCATGGGCACTTGTTCATTCCTGTCAAACCGAATGCAACCGAGAATAGCCATGCTTGAAGGTAGTAATGTCCCATCTTTTTCTGTGAAATCCATGTCCTGAAAGATTTGGTGAGTGAAAGAGTTAGAGTGAGAGTATAGTAGAATTTTGCAGTTCTACTATACTTTTGGCTTGTGTAAGTTGATGGAAGCCAAATCCTTCATGAATTTAGTAAATTATGATTGTGATTTTGATCTCCTTATTACTAATGATGATTATGAACTTAAGTATTGATTTGAACTAGATGATTAATTTTAAGGTAGGTGAGCTTTTTAAATTTTGACAGATATGGTGCCTTGCTCGAGAGTTTCATTGGTAGACAAGATTTAGTAGAAAACATTAAGGATTGTATCATTGATTTGGGAGGAGCAGATCCTCTAGATACCAAGGTTTGTTCTTTTATATGATACTTACTTTCTTTAAGCCAAGACACTCAGGATGTGATTTGCATGATTTCTCTAATCTCTTCATTTCATTATTTGCCTAAGATGCAAAACTCAAAAGATTCATACTTAGGGGCAGGAATATCGTCAATGTTTTTTCTATTACACGGACGACGCTGGTTATTTCCTCTTTAACTGTCGGACAAGGCCATTGAATATGACAACTTCATGGAGAAATGGTGGACAAGAAGCATATTACATAGCCAAATTTGAACACAACGGTGAAGCGAGTCGTAGCGATGGAACGTTTGTAAAATCTGTATAATGCTTATATTCGTCAAGAGTTTGTACTTTAATGTACTATGATCATCCTACTTCTTAATTTTATTGAAATAAAAGAGAGCCTCTAACAATAAATATGGTCATGAAAGTCTTCATTAATTATTATGAATTCTTCATGAATTTATTTTTCTATGAAGGTCTTCCTGAAATTCGATAAAAACTTCCTAAATATCTGGGAATCCTTCATGAATGTTTTATGATCATTTAACAATTTTTTACTTGAATGTATTATGATCATCACACTTCTTGAATTTTCTTGAAATTAAAGAGAATCTGTAAACAGTAAATATGTTCATGAAAGTACATGAATTTTTATGAAATCTTTCATGAATTTATTTTTCTATGAAGGTCTTCATGAAATTTGATAAAGTCTTCCTAAATATCTATGGATCCTTTCTGAATTTCATACAATATTTCCTGAATTTAATACAATATTTTCTGAATTTCATATAATCTTTCATGAAGTTCAGTCACAGTTAAAGCAAAGTGCTAACATAAACATGTGAGAATGTTATACATTAGACAAGTACCAAAAAAAACTAAAAAAGTTTCTCAAGCATCATATGTCTAAACATCAGATAGAGTAAAATTGGATAAAGGAACACAGTCTCATCTGCAGATATCCAAAGCATACTTGCATCTTGTGTCATCTGCAGATACATCATGTAGCTTAGAGAAAAACATCATTTCCTGCGATAATAATTGAAATCAGGGAATAAGTTTCAGGAACGTCATCATAAATTATCAACAATGCTTCCTTAATCTTCAAATGTGACAAAAAAACACAAAATTACACGAGCAACAAACAACACACTTTGCTACACAAATCATTTGTACCAGTCAACAAATAACACACTTTGTTACACACTGTACAAATCAAACTCTAATGCAAAAATTCACACAACCGTCAACAATCACTTTGCTACATGAATCATTTGTACCAATCACATCTTAACCTTGCTCAATTTACAATAAAAATCACCTTTACTCCATTAAACTTCATCAAATTAGCAAACAAATAAAATACCTAAAACCCCCAACTGAATTAAAAACGTCCAATTTTATAAGCTAGGTTTTAGAATAAGAAGACAGATTCAAACACAAAACGTTTCAATTAACCAGATGGCGATGGAGGAGAGAGAAAGAGGTGAAAGCGGTGGCAATTTTTTATCTCTAGCGGGTGTCACTGATCTTCTGCAGATGTTATCGATCTCTTGTAGATCACTGGCGATTTTGTCGAAACTTTGATCTCCTGTAAACAATCAACAATAAGATGATGATAACTAGTGGAAGAAAGATGCATGATTGTATTTTGTCCAGAAAAACGCGTAAAAGAATAATAATATATAAAAGAAATTAAAAAAAATATTATTTTAATATTTAATTAGAATATATGTGCTAGTTTTGGAATTCAAGAAAATGTATGCTAAGTTTGGAAGAGAAATTTAAATTAGTGTTATTTTCGAGAATTTTTCATTTTTTTTTCTGTTATCAACAATTAATATTTATTATTTTCGCATATTTTTAATAACAAATTTTAAAAATATAAGTAAAATAAACCCGAAAGCAGAAAAGAAAACAACAAAATTACGACACAACACAAACATCTGTCAACTTTTTTTTCTTCCTTTTTAACATCTTTCAATCTATATGTTTGTTTCTTATACTGCGAATATAAATGTGTGATTAATAAGTGTGATTCGTGTGAACCAACGTGGAACAATTATTTGCCATTACTTTTACCACAGTCCATGTCATAACCTTCCAAACTTAACCGCAATATATTCTTCATTACAATGACGTTATAACAGAGCAAATTGTTCCTTATAATTTTTGGATACAACTATTACAATTGCTTGTCATATATATAAAAACATACACTGACTGTCAATTTCATACGCTGTTTTTGTTTAAAGATACAAAAAAAGTACTTTGTTTTATGTGCATGTATTACACAATGTACGTAAACCAAGTATTTTACTCGAATGTTAAATGTCATAGTGTTTGAATAAATAAATTTTCTTATTTAAAGGTTTTCATAGTTTTCTTTTTTTTTTTTTGGTATCGATGTCAAGTCATAAATTTAATATTTCTTTCAGTCGGCCTTGTTCTAAAGATATTTCTCTTTTTGTCGACCTATAGATATTTCTCATATAAAAAAACTTGCCACTTTAGAAATATATGAAGACAACAACCACAACGGTCCGTAGAATAGGAAAATTGTAAAACACCAAACAAAAAATAATGAAAACATCGTCTCAAGAACAGCATGTATGCGGTTCGACACTAGTACAAACTATCAATGCTCCATTACTTCTTGTATGGTCAGTCCTACGTCGTTTTGATAACCCGAAAACATATAAACAATTTGTGAAAACGTGCGCACTACGTTCCGGCGATGGAGGAGAAGGCTCTGTCCGTGAAGTCACGCTGGTTTCCGATCTACCGGCAAGTTTCAGCCTAGAAAGGCTAGATGAACTTGACGATGAGTCTCATGTGATGGTGATAAGCATTATTGGTGGTGATCATATCGTTTGGTTAATTATCGGTCGAAATCGACGGCGTTTGTGGCGAAGGAGGAGGAAGACAAGACGGTGGTGGTGGAGAGTTATGTGGTGGATGTGCCGGAAGGAAACAGAGGAGAAAACGACGTTGTTTGCTGATACTATCGTTCGGTGTAACCTTAGGTCATTGGCTAAATTATCGGAGAAGATGATGGCTCACTTTTAGAGTTTGAACTTTAAAGAATTTTCAAAACTCTTATTTTCATGAAGTTTTACATAGAAATTAGCCTTACTAGACGGGGAATAATGTAGGTATTGCTATAACCAGTACCGGCCCTCACCTAAAGCTCATGAAGCAAAGGGCTTTAAGCGCCAAATATTTTAAGTATGAAGCAAAAGGCTTTAAGCGCCAAATATTTTAAGTATTTTAGAGGCATGAAATTTTAAATGTTTTTTTAATATAGTGGTTTTTTTTGTTTGATTTTCAGTCACTTGTACTGGATTCAAACCAACCCCGCGTTAAATACAACCGATCTTTTTCCCTATTTTATCTAATCCAAAATATTCTTTTTATCTACATTTCCTTATATTAATTATACTAATAAACTAAATAATAATTAAAATAGCAATTGAACTAGTGAATAAAAAATCCTCGTCTTTCTTTTTGGCCGTTCCTTTTCTTCTTCCAATATTATTGTCAATCTCTGCTTTCTCCCCCATGTATGTTTTCTTTTTTTTCTACAATCCTACGTTTTCTCTGTTGTCTTAAGTTTTTTTCTTTCTTCTTCAAAAAGAAAAAAACTTTGTAAGCAAAACGTCAGTTAAACTTAGCATATGGTGGATTCACATATTCTCAAACAATTCTTACTTGAAATATTCTAATTTGCTATAATTTAAAACTTAAATGTAATTCAAAGATCAAAGTCATTATACTAAATTTTCTATATAATCTCCGTAGATTGCTCACTACACTAACGATTTGTCTACTTGATGATATGTTGTTTCGTGGATTGCTTGTATTTTTGGTGTATTATTTTATACTGAAATTTCATTTTTAAAGTTTAAAAAAAAAATTAGTTGGGATTAAGAAAAAATTAATTGGGATTAAGGGCATCATTTTCCGGTTCTGCTTTAGGCGTCGTAGACCTTCGGGCCGGCCCTGGCTATAACCGTGTATTTGATTGTATGTTCAAGTATCAAGTCTATGTGTTTATACGTCTTGTGAAATAATTGGATTTTTGAATAAAAAATAGAAATATTGAATTTTCAAATATTGAAATGAATAGAAACGATTTTTGACAATGTCCCGGCTTGACTAAGTGGTCGGATGCTTGAGTTGAGTTTAGCAGCTTGACTAAGTGCGACGCCAAGAAGATTGCATATATATCTTCCGTTTCCAAAAAGGCATTACTGGTCTTGTTATGGTTTCTAGGCACCTGAAAGTAAAATACTACAGAGCATATTCGATTACTGATTCTTAATATTATGTGTTGGGCAATTCTAAATCTTTCATATTTTATATGCAAACAATCTACTTGGATATATTTATCTAACTTTATTTTTTTTTCTTCATCCGACAACTTGGTCAAATCTTGTTGTTTGAATTGTTATTAACCTATAATTTATTAGATGCACCTCACATTAATAATTAAAAATAATAATTTGAAATCTATTGGATGAAAAATGCATGCAGAAGATTATATAAGGTTTTTAAGTCAAAACTAACTGGTTATTGTTTTATTTTTCCATCATAAACAATATTTGTTTTAGATATGGGTTCGTAGCACTAGCACAGTGTATATAGTCATATAGAAAATTAGATGTGGTTCTTCAAACTGCTCCAAGTTGAATCCTTAGACTCTAATTTATTGACTCAAAATCGTGAGAGATTTGAAAATGTGAGATTGCGATTCTGAGATTCTTTCAACAAGTCTAAATCAAAAGTTCAACATCAGAAAGAAAAAATGGTCCTTATCAAAATTTTAGGTGTTGGAAAGGAAACCTGAAATACAATTTCGTTTAGCTTATCTGTTTCCGGTTCAATTATCGTTACCGTCCTAAGAAAAGACAAAAGCGTGATGCTATTTTGGGTAAGGATCTTAAAATTGTAGGTTCATTTGGCCTATTTCATATTTATTTATTTTTGTTTATCCTTTTTGTCAAACTATTTATTTATTAACAATTTAAATGTGTGATAAACAAGTGTGGTTCGTATGAACGAAATCGACTACGTGGATCCATCGTAAGCCACTAGTTCTATCACAGTCCATGCCATAACCCTCCAAATTTAACCGCAATCCATTTTTCATTACAATGACGTTACAAAACAAAGGGTCATCATGTCTACAATTTCTTGTTATATAAATATAATTTATGGACAAATATAGATCTAGATATAGTCACATATTACACTGTTTGATAGTTAATTAGTCTTTTTATCTATAATTTTTTTGTTTTTATGTGCATATTACAATGTACTTAATTAGACCAAACCCTTAAACTGAATTTTCTTTTTTTTTTTTTTGATAACTAGAATTTTCTTTTTTCACATTTTATTTTATACATATCAATAAAATAAAAAATTACTTGGTATTACTTCATGATTTCCCGGTTCACCAAAAAAGGACAGCTCATATTATTATTGTCGGTATTGTACTAGATATTTCTCATATAAATACTCAAACAACAATGGAAGCTTCATTAAGATTTGAAGATATTATCATACAAGACAACGGTCGAAAAAAAAGTACACTTTCGTTTCATAACCAGAAAACACAAATGGGACCTTCTCAAGAATATCACAAGTGCGGTTCAACACTTGTCCAAACTATAGATGCTCCATTATCCTTAGTTTGGTCAATACTACGTCGGTTTGATAACCCTCAAGCCTACAAACAATTCGTAAAAACGTGCAATCTAAGCTCCGGCGATGGAGGAGAAGGCTCCGTCCGTGAAGTGACGTTGGTTTCCGGGCTTCCGGCTGGGTTCAGCCAAGAAAGATTAGACGAACTTGACGATGAGTCTCATGTGATGGTGATTAGCATTATAGGTGGTGATCATCGGTTGGTTAATTACCGGTCCAAAACGATGGCCTTTGTGGCGGCAGAGGAAAAGGAGAAGACGGTGGTGGTGGAGAGTTATGTGGTGGATGTGCCGGACGGAAATAGTAAGGAGGAAACGACGTCTTTTGCTGATACCATCGTTGGGTTTAATCTTAAGTCATTGGCTAAGCTCTCGGAAAAGACGGTGGCTCATCTAAAGTTGTAATTTTTAGAATATAGTGTTAGTATTTAAGTATTAAAATCAGGTTTAAGATAGCAAGTTAATTTAGCAACTAGCAAGCAATAGTCATGTTCGATGGGAAATAAGTACGTATATTGTCTAATATGTTTATTATATTTATGTATCGAGTATATATGTTAGTTTACCTAGTATGTTACGTTTGTTCTTTTATTTCAACTTCTTTATTCTGTTGCACGCAAACTTTTGTAATATTTAAAGGGATTTGAAAACAAAAGGTACAAATACTATAATAACGTTAGTATGCAATTTTGGTATGGTAGAAATAGATTCTTTGGTGGGCTCAGAGCTTTCGTATGAATGACAATGGATCGGATCTTGCACAATAGATATCTATGAGAAGAGTATCTCTATTTTTACCTTGTCCTTTTCACCTCCGCAGATTTAGGGTTTTTGTTTTCCGGTTGTCCAAACTTTGAAAGTCAAGAACAATTTGGCTTTTTCTTTCTTCTTCTTTTGGTCCACAAGAGTTCTCTTTTGTATATATTATGCCTCTGCTTGTGCAAGAGATTACATTTAAGATTAGATCCATATAGTCATATTATTATTATTATTATTATTATTATTATTATTATTATTATTATTATTGTTTTTTTTTCCTTTTTAATGAAATTTTGAATGTTAAGAAAACACAAGATTTACTAGTGAAAAAATCTTAGTAGATTTCTTATAAATTTATTCTAACAAATTTATTTTCATCGCAGATTTGTTATAATGAGAGAACTGGTAGAAAAAAAATATTTGTGATAAATTTTACCACGTACTGTGAAAAGTTAGATTATAGATTAAAAAATATTTTTATATTAAACGCGTGTATTTACCAATTCGAAAGTCCCTTTTCATTGCATAATTGATATGGGTTTATTGTTATCTTCTCGTAATTTTTTGACCTTTTATGAAGAAAATTTGTGAAGAAATCATTTGCCGCAAATTTGTGAAAAAGATTAACTTGAGAATTTAATACATTAAAAAATCACAGCAATAATTTCAGGAAAAAAAAAAACGAATCACAACAATACCCTTCCAATTTGGGAGAGGTTTAATTTCTAGCAAATCATGTGCTTCCTTATAGTTAGATATATATAAACAAAAAAATCTCATGATTTCATGTACAGTAAACTTCTATAAATTAATAAGGCATAGACAATGAAATTTTATTAGTTTACAGAAGTTTTAATTAATCGAAGGATTAAAAATTATTAATAATCATATATTAACTTATGAAGATGTTTTTCATTTTCATAATTTTGAAAATTTTCTATTACAAAATAAGATACTTGTTATCATTTACATTTTTATAAAAAAAAATTAATTTATAATTTTGCCTATCATAATAGGATTAATGCTAATAATTTACTAAATTATCAAGGTGAAAATAATAAATGTTAGAAGTTTAGAGTTTAGAAAAAATTGCTGGTACTATCTTTCATGTAATGATAAAGTTGATGAAGATATTATGGTGTTTTTAGAACCAGTTACATGTAAAAAATCAATTATCGCATCTTGAACTCTCCAAATTTTTTGATACGATTTAAAAAGACAACACTAAAAATGATACAATGAAAAAAGTTAAGATGAGCTTCATATTTTTATAGTTCACTAAATTTTCTTAGATATATATAGTTTATATCATTATTATTTTATTATATTGATGGGACTATATTTTTACATAGAATTTCTAAAAAAATTATTATTTTATTATTTTATCGAATTGTGTTATTTTTTACACCGATTTAACTCGAAACCAAAAAAAATTATTACATTATAACTAATATTAATTTAAAAAATATTAATTTATAAAAAATTTACTGTATGCATATTATATCGACTGTTTCTAAACATTATCAGTTATTATTTATCACATTTTTTTATAACGGTGAGCAAGTTGTTTATCCCTTAGAAGTTGAAACCATTAAAAATCGTTTATTGATTATTTTATAATGTTAAAACATGATGTAATCGAAAAAGAAGCTTGTTATATCTTTCTTTTCCATTTTAGTATATACTTTATATATATTCATTTAAAATACTCCATTAAAGCGTTAGTCCTTTTTCTTCATAAGAAACAAAATTGCCGATGGTGAATTTAATGAACATTTACTTACACTTTGAAGAGTTTGGTACTAGTTAATAAATTCGAATAAATGACAATGCTAATAATTTGTTAGTATGGGTATCTAGTAGCAAAAAAGTAAAAATAATGGTTATCCTCTTCACCTTGTTTCGATGCAGCCAAGGTCCACATTATTCATTACACGAAGGTACGCATTGCATCTTTTTTGGTATTTTTCTTTTTTCTTGACATACGAATTGTTTTAAGAAAGCAAAAAGTATTGATGATCTTTTTCTTTGCCAATATATTTTCATGATGTTAAGATAGATTATAAGTTACTGTTTTGATTTTCTATGCCCAAGAACGAAACAACATATAACAAAATAAAATGATTTATCTAAACTATGAAAACTGCATGCATATAATGTTGTTTTAATAAACAGGAAGAAATATTATGTCAGCAAAAGAAAATGAAAACGGAAAGTAAATGAAATCAACAATGATTGGACATGATTTGAGATGAATAAAGATAGAGCATGGCGTGACATTAATCAAGGGAGCTAAAAGAACTATCAAAAACGTTGCGTGGCCCAGAAAATGACGAAACATGTGTTTACATTACTTATTATGAGTTGGTCTATCTATCTAATCAAGAATGAAAATGACTTTCATATTCTGAAATTTTAGGCTATTATTATATTGGTCTGATATACATAATATGATCAAATGTAAGTACAGTAATTAACTTCTATAAAGTAATAAAGTTGGACTATAATATTTTATGAAATTTTGGATAAAGAAATTTGATTACTATGGCTGGGGAAAAAAAAAAGGGGGGGGGGGGGGGGGGGGGGGGTGAAACTGAAGTATCATTTATTAGCATTTTCAGCCGGTTCCCAAACATTACGCAATGTTATTTCTGGATCCGACAAAATTAATACAGTCCCCTGTGACCGACTAAATTGTTGTGTTTATTTTTTTTCATTATTACTTGTCGTTCGATCCATAAACTCAAAATGAAAAAAACGTTAGGGCAATTTTGTGCATAGTAGCACAAATTATCTAGAACTGGAATTTTAGACATAAAAGTAAATATGTTATTTGTGCAAAGTTTCACAAAGTTTTTTGTTTTGTTCTTCAATTTAGTAATCACAAATGAAAGTTACATGATTGGTGATAATATGAAATAAAGAAGTACAAATAATTTTATTCTGAACAAATGTTTTTATATTTTATCGCATACGAATTTAAATATACCCTTTGTTATGCCGTAATTATACGGAGTGTTACAAATCAGAACCATTGTTCTGTTATTTTATTTAGAACATCTTAGCAAAACATACATTTGTTTTGGAATATGATCAAGAATGTCGTTTACTATAAAACGAATTGTCATTTCCAATATGTTTCAAATTTCAACCAACAATTTCTTAATTAATAGTATTTGTTAATGGAGTTGTTCACGAGAATCACAAGACCATATATAATAGTCCAACAACAAACGTTGGATTGATCTTACCGAAAGTTATCTTATTTCAAGAACGAAGATGTTTATCAAATATATAACTAAATTAGTTTATAGTTTTCTTATTTATAATCTTCTTTTTTACTTTTTAGTTCAAATACTATATATTATCTTTATACTATTAATTTTTAATAGAACCATTTTTTATCAATCAAAATTAGAATTAAACCATCATCCCCAAACATTCGATATATCACACTCTTATCATTATATCTTATTTTCATAAATTTTACTTCTTCTGTTTTTAGTAAACTACATTATTTTGATACATTTTGCACAAATTATATATATATATATATATATATATTAATAAATGGTTAATTACTTAAATTCAATCAAAATAATTTTGTTTTAAAGGTAAATTAGAAAATTAAATAGAATATTAGATTGAAATTATATATTCTCTACAAAAGAAATATAAAACTCTAGATTTACAAATTTTTGTAATACGGATGGAGTATTGAATTTGTATAACCATAGAGACACTTTAATTTATTGACTAATCTTTAGTTCCCCCACATTTATTTATTTTTCAGTCCTCTCTATAGGCCGATACAATACATTTTAAAAAAATTTGCCTTTTCTTTCTACTATTAAATAGTTTTGTTTCTCTAATAATAGTATCTAGCAGAGCAGACACATCACTAACTCTCATGATTGTTTTCTTTATTTTTTTACACATTCTTGATTCTTGACACGTTCTTTAAAGGGCTGTTTTTTCGTTAAAGAGGTATTCCGAATCAACAATGGAGGAGAAAAAACTAGATTTTGATGCTCCATTCCTATCCATGAGGCGGATTCCGACTAAACCAGAAGATCCAAGCGAATCAGAAAACACCGAGAAGACGACGAAGACGACGGCGAGAAGGATAAAAGTCAAAGATTCGTGTCATGAAACAGAGCATGAAACTCTGATTCGGTTATTACAAGACCGAAGTTTCGATCATGTAATGGAACCATCTTCAGTTCCTTTTACATGGGAACAAACACCTGGAAAGCCAAAAGATCAGCATACAATAACCGAAGAATTAGACCTAATCAAATCCTTGGAGATGGTTTCTTCAACCGCAAGTTTCTCTGCTAATTGCAGTTCAAATGGAGTCAGTGAGTTCGAGAATAATGGAGATGGAGACAGATCGAGTAATGTATCAAGAGATGATGACGTCATTCTTGAGTACCGTGATCTCATCATGTCGAGATTTTTACCAGCTGCGGAAGCAATCGCCATGAAAGAGAAGAAAGAAGCTGCTCGAGTTAAAGAGGAGAGGAAGAAGAAACAGAACATTGCTCTCCAGAGAGTCTCCATGGCAATTAATCAAGATTTGAACAACGACAACGATGATGATGATCATAATGAAGATGCTGATGCAACAGTTTACTCAAAAGATCCCAAGAAAGCTCAGTTAGGGTTCTCGCCGTGGCTCTGTTCCAAGAACTCAATGGAAGTTCTTAACCCGGTTCTCTCTCGGATCAAGACATGTCAGGATATTCGGGTAAAATCGGCGAATATCATAAACCCGAAACCACTAGATCCTGTTTACAAAACCAAATCAGCTTCACCAAGAATCTTGAAATCAAACAAGGTTATGAGTGAGTCTCAAGAACTCTATGCAAAACCTAGATTTTCGAAAGAAATTTCCAAAATTTCTCTACCGAAAGATGGCGAAACACTCCGGATTCAGGGGAATCTTTCGAGGTTGCAAAGATCAACCGATCAGAATCAGAGACAAGAAATTAGGTTTCTTGTGGAAGAAGTAAAGAGAAGGAGCAACATAAACAAAAGCAGGGCACAAAATATCTCTATTCCTCAACCTCCATTGCCTAAAACTCCTTCGGAGTCATGGCTTTGCCGGGCAGTTCCAAGAAGCTCTGCCGCCTCCTACGTCGTATCCGGTCAAGCCGCCCGTTTCAGGAAGAAGATGGAGGAAAAGACTAATTCTCAGTCTATAAAATGGGAAACGATTGTGAAAAGATCGTATAAACACCATGATCATGTTCGTTACTCAGAGGTATGTATTACTCGGACGTAATTATAAGAAATTTCCTAAGAATCTTTGTTTTTAGTTTTGAAATATGTGCAAATGTGCAGGACCTCATTATCGTTCATCCCTCTCGTTAAGACAAATCCTAAAACCGGAATCTTCTTTTGTATGCTAAGATTCGTTTCCGGGTACAATAAATTTTTATTGTATTATTGTATACTATGTATAGTTTTTGTTCTGCCTTTGTTATTATTATGATTATGGTATTGTCGAATTTGTACATTTGGAATGGAAACTTGTATTCATGCAAACATCTGGTATGAAAAAATTGTATTGGTTCAAACATTTGGAATGAATTTCTTTGAAATTATATTTAGGACTGGGCATTCGGGTAACCCGTTCGGGTTCGGGTATTACTCATTCGGGTTCGAGTAAACGGGTTTAGAAATATAGAACCCATTGAGAATTTTTAGATATTTGAGTTCGGTTCGATTTGGGTACTAGTGAGTTTGGGTCGGTTTGGAATACAAATTTTAGAACCCGATTAGTACCCGAACTACCGAGTACCCGAAAAAATATAATTAAAATTAATTAAATTTAAATAAATTTAGTTAAATTTTGACTTATGTGACAAAATATTTTAGATATTTTGATTATTTTTGATATTTAGGTATAAACTAAATAAAATATTCAAAATTATAATCATAATTTTGGGGTAATTCTATAATATTAATGATAAATATTATAAATATGTTTATATGTTCGGGTTTAATGGGTACCCAAATGGGTACCGAGTATTAGCCGATCCTAACCCAAATCCACAGGTATTAGAAAATAGAACCCAATAGGGTTTTATAGGCAAACCCGTACTAACCCGAACCCAGTTTTTCGGGTCGGGTTCTGGGTTGGGTATTTGGGTACGGTTTTTATGCCCAGACCTATTATTTTATATATTTATTAAAAATACCATTTCGTGTTGTCCATTTTCAAAAATACCCCTTTTTCTATATATAAAACAACTAAATTTTAAGCCATAAACTTCAAATACTAAATCCTAATCATTCAAAATTATATCCTAAATGTAAAATAGAGAACCCAAACCTAATAAAAAAATCTAAATATTAATTTACCATATTGTAATTCTGTATTATGTATAATACATAATTATTCTGTATTATGTATAATACATAATGTATTACACATTAATTCAAACAATATTAGATATATAAAGAAAAACTATTTTTAATTTACTACTATATGAGGACTTGTACTATTTAAACCATCGCCTACTAGAAATATTTTAATTTATTTGTTTAAAAATCAAATTTGAGTATTTACATTTTTTTATCAGTTAAATATTTATCACATTCTTTAAAAGTATCAAGTTAAACTATTATTAAATGTTCCAAACTAAATTATTTTAAAAGTTTATTTCATTTTATAAATAATGCATTTTCAACAAAATAAATGTATGAAGTTAAAAAAAGTCTTTCATACTTGTAATCTTGAAATAATCGGAATATGTAAGATTAGGCTAGGAGTAATTAGATTAGACGAAAATTAATCATATGATTGATTTTTTGTCAAATGATTAGTTATTAATGGAGATGGATAGGGACATAGGGTGAACATAGCGGGTTAGTCGGGAAGTAATGGAAGCTAAGGGGAGATTTTGAGAACAAGGAGTGTATTTGATATCTCTAACCAAAAAGGTGAAATTGTATGGTAAGTCGGGTCGTATGTACATATTGTATTGGGTTAGGACCTTTTTTTTTAAAAAATAACATCTTGCTTTACTTTATTAAAATTGAAACAGAGTTTACACAATCAGTTTATGACATACACATCTAACACACGGTCAGTTTATAACATACACATCTACCAGGAAATGATTAAACGCTAAGAAAAAGAAAATAAAATCAAACAAGTGAATTCAATGTTGCTTTTTCTCGTAAGTCTTACACGCTAATAGATTATTAAATTTATTATTTTTCTTATTTGTCTTCTTCCTTACATGATCGTCTTGTTTGGCTATCATTTCCAATAAACTTTGAAACTATCAATGGTTGCGATCCATTTGTTACATCGCTTCCCAACAACACAACTCGAGCAATAGGAAATGATATCATTCCGTGTTATAGCTAATGCCCATAAATGCTGAAATGATAAGTACCATCTTCTAACTCTCGTTCAACCCCCCCCCCCCCCCCCCCCCCCCCTTGAAATTAATAACTAATGGCTGTTCAAATTCTGTGATCGATAATGAAAACCAAGCCAAAAATTTGCCAAAGACTATTTGTAAAACCAAAGATAATATGATCTCTCGCCACCATATCATTAGGCATTGTCTCGAACCGGGGCTATGAACCGATGTTTGCATTAAGCTTCTCTTCCATTCGCTTTTGTTGTCAATCCAAGACAATATGATACCAGGATCAAAAATCCAAATGACATCTCTGTACCATTGGCCGGGGAAAAAGATAACTGCCGAAAATGCCACTTCATTCTTGGGCCAATGATGGCTAATTGGTTGGGTTAGAACTTAGGTAAATGATGTAGGAGTTTGTCAAAAAAAAAAAAAAAGTGAATGATTTCGTTGAGGTTAAGGCCCAACTAGGAGTATATCATATCAGATTCACGTTATGATACTTAATTAAAAAATCCCACCTACTACCAACAATTTCAGAGAAATAAATTTAATTATTATATTAAATGAAGCAAACTCATTTGGGATTCCAATTTCCAACTAATAATAACTCATACTATGTATCTTATGTTCATGATAAATTGATGTTTTATAAAAAATTTATTGTCTAAAAAATTGATGTTCTAAATATTTTTAATACTAAAATAAATAAAAAAGTAGAAAAATAGAAAAAAATATCAGAAAAATAAATCATCTCATGCATATGTGATGACCAAAAATAATAATAATAAATCACAAAGAAAAAAGTAAATAATAAATTAGTTATATACATTCATTGTTTTATTATATTTGCAAAATCCTAAACATCAAACTATCGGAGCAAAGGGGAATAGTAAATTTCAAATGAAAATTGAATAACATCGAGAAAAAATAATTAAGGTTTGACTACCGAAATTAAAAATTAATTAAAATATAAAGTAGTGGGTAACATGTATTATATATATAGCACATGAGTTGATAATTTGTCATCCCATGTAACTTCACTTATTATATTCGCCACGTCACTAAACACTGGACCGTTGATTATCAACACTAAGTACTATCCAACAGTCCTATGAGCAGAGTTGGCTTGTAGTCTCTAAGTCAACTTTAATTTAGAATTATTTTTTAATTTTCATTTCTCAAACCCTACCCAATTCTTGGTGAAGAAGTTTCTTCCTTTAAGGTAATTTTTTTTTTTCTCTTTATAACTAAATGTTCTTAATTTTATATTTTGGGTTGGGTTCCATGTTATGTATTCTTCACATTGCTTCTTCAAGAGGGTTATTCGTATTCTCTCTTTTCTTTCTTTGAAAAATAAATTGTTTTATATTTGTTGTTAAAGTTTTGTTTGTTTCTTGTTGGTGTTTTTTTTTGCCAGGATTAATAAGAAGAAGAGAATAAACGAGAGTTGTTGACTCTTTAGGTCATCAACATTTTTTAGGGTTTTGTGATTTTGCAAAACTGGAAAAACAATGAGAGACCGTGAGTATTCAATCATCAACCTCGTCGTGCTTCTCCTACCAAGGATTCTGTAAAATTTGTCTCTTTTTTTTTGTTTTCATTCTTTCATTTTAGGAAAAAAAAAATCTGGCGATTTTGTATAGCATTGGTGTATACACCTAAAATGGGTTGTCGATGGAATCCAATTGGGTTCCAATTCTCTTGCTTCATGTTCTTGATCATTACCCTTCAATCTCGTCCCTCCTTGTCCCTCGAATCTGAAGGTATATACAAAGTTTTATATATCATTTGTGTTCTTTTTGAATTAAATGTTTTTGAGTTATTTTTGTGTTTCATTGTAGGGTTTGTATTGTTGAAATTTCGGGCAAGAGTTGATTCTGATCCTCATGGAACTCTTGCGAATTGGAATGTTTCTGACCTTGATCATTTCTGTTCTTGGTTTGGTGTAACTTGTGTCGACAATAAAGTGCAAATGCTGTAAGTATTTTTCTTATATTCATTTTCTTTGTGATTCTTGTTGAAATGTCTGATGAGATTTTATTTTTGTTATGTAGGAACCTTACTGGTTGTTCTTTGGGAGGAACTTTAGCTCCTGAGCTAAGTCAATTGAGTGAATTAAGATCTCTGTAAGGATTATTTTTTTACTAACCTCTGATCTTTTGCTCTGTTTCTTGAATATTCAAGAACTTACTAGAGATTGTAGGATACTATCCAAGAACAATCTCTCTGGTGATATTCCAAAGGAGTTTGCAACCTTTGCAAAACTGGAGGTCTTGGATTTGAGAGATAACAAGTTAAGCGGAGTAGTTCCATCCGAGCTAAACAAATAGTTGACACCGGAAAACTTGTAAGTATAAAAGGCTTGTAATGTTTTTGATTTAAAAACCAAATCAATGTGTTGGTAAACAAAAATGTTCTGTTTCTTGGTGGATTCTTCAGGTTGCTTTCTGGTAACAAATTTGCGGGTTATATGACCATAAAGTTCCTGAGACTTCAGTCGCTATATAAAGTCCAGTTGAACAAGAATCGAGAGCTGTCTTCGCTTTCCCCTGATGTCCTCGACTGTGTAAATAGAAAACTTGGATACTGGTAACCAAACTTTTATAGTCATATTGCTTGTTGATATGGAGATATAAATATTTACTTTCAATTGACTAAAACTTTAACAGTGTTTCAAGGAGAAGTCTCATAAGACCAAACAAGGCAAAGGCTATCATATTGCGGATCAAAGCAACTTCAAGGCATTATATGTAAGCATTTCCTTCAATCCTTTTGGTTTGCTTTGTATGTTCTGTTCCTCAAATGTTACTAATTGTCTATGTTTATGTCTCTTCAGGGTGCGTAGAGAATCTCATGGGAACAACTATGTATCGAATAATCGCCCAAGTAAGGCTAAAGGATGACTGAAACTTCTGCATATGGAAACATCACAATGTAACTAAATTTTTTTAATCTTGTTGCAGGTTATTCCGAGAACGAAACTAGTACCTTCAAAAGACGCGAGTTACTCGAAGTAACAAGTAATTTAGCGGCAATGCCAGCGCCTGATGCTCCTAGTCCTTCTCCTGAGGTTGTAACCATAGTGTTTCCTCAAAGCAGTGGGTCTTTTCCCGCATTAGCTAATGCAAAGAAGAGAATACCTCCGTTGGTCCCTCCTCCTTCTTCTCCTCCTGCCACCAACAACACCTTCTCTACTGATCTACCGAGGAACTTTGAAGAGAAATCGAAAGGGTTTAAGGACGTTTGGTTGTATGTTATCATTGGTGTTGCTGCTTTCGTAGCGATGATGATAATAGTAGCTGCTATATTCTTCTGTCGTAAAAGAGTTGTGAAGAGTATAGGTCCATGGAAGACTGGTTTGAGTGGACAGTTGCAAAAAGCTTTTGTTACCGGTAAAAAAAAAAGTTGTTAAAGCAAACTCAATATTTGCTCTGTTTTTTCGGTTTAACTTAAATGTGAGAAATGTTTTCGGGTGTACCTAAGCTAAACCGGTCTGAACTAGAAACAGCTTGTGAAGATTTCAGTAATATCATTGAAGCATTTGATGGTTACACTGTCTATAAAGGAACTTTGTCAAGTGGTGTTGAGATTGCGGTTGCTTCAACCGCGATTTTGGAAACTAAAGAATGGACAAGAGCTATGGAAATGACTTACCGCAGAAGGGTAATTTTAAGATAAACAGAGTATTTTTCTCAGCTTTTTTTGTTACTGGGAATTATGACTGAGAGCTTAAATTTGCAGATTGATACAATGTCAAGAGTCAACCATAAGAACTTTGTGAATCTAATTGGATATTGCGAAGAAGATGAACCGTTTAATAGGATGATGGTTTTCGAATATGCTCCAAATGGAACTCTTTACGAACGTTTGCACGGTAATACACATCTAAATCTGTCTCCATATCATCACGATCTTGTTTTGCTTAATATGATTTATCACTAACCAATCTTTATCTTCCTGTTCAGATAAGGAAATGGAGCATCTTGATTGGGGCGCAAGGATGAGGATTATAATGGGAACTGCTTATTGTCTGCAATATATGCATGAGCTTAATCCCCCGATCGCACACACTAAAATTGTCTCATCAGCAATCTACTTAACCGATGATTACGCAGCAAAGGTTCTTGCTTTCTTGCTTAACAAGAAAACTGTTTTAAGTGATTTTTCATTCTTGCTAAACAAGAAAACTGTTTCAATGGTGTTATTGATGCTTAATCAAACCCAGTGGTAAAGTAATGTACTTCATTTTTGCAGGTCGGAGAGGTTCCTTTCAGTGGACAAACCGGGAGTAAACCGAGAAAACCGATGAGTGGTGATTTAGACCAATCGTCGTTGCCATTATTATCTGAACCGGAGACTAATGTGTATAGCTTTGGAGTATTAATGCTTGAGATTATCTCTGGAAAGCTCTCAGATTCAGAAGAAGAAGGATCAATTACAAATTGGGTAAAAGCAGACTCAAAAGCCAAAACCAAATCTCAATATATCTCAAATTCACATTACGAATGTAACACTTTTATTTTATTTTTCTTCTTCAGGCATCAAAGTATCTGGAGAATGATAACTTGAGAGATATGATTGATCCTACATTGACAACATTTAAAGAAGAAGAACTTGAAGCTATATGCGACGTGGTACGACATTGTCTAAGAATTGATGAAAGCCAAAGGCCAAAAATGAAAGATGTGGTTGAACAATTGAAAGAAGTAATAAAGATTTCTCAAGAACAAGCAACACCAAGACTCTCTCCTCTTTGGTGGGCAGAGCTTGAGATCTTATCCTCTGAAGCTACATAGATACACTATGAAGAAGAACGATCTCTCTCCTCCTCCTCTCTCTTCGAGTCGTCGTCACACATGTCAGAGGTTCACAAGCTCTTCTCTCTCTCTCTCTGTTTATTGTAAACGTCGTCGTCTAATGTTACAAAAAAAAAAAAAAAAAGTTTTTTTGTAATTCTTTCTATTAAATTTTTTTTCCTGGTTGGTTTTTGATAGTGTATTTGAAATCCAGATAATATAACGATGTGCTTGTATAATTGTTGTATACTATCATACATATACCTATTACGTATATATAATTTTACGTCTTTTGTGGTGAAATGTTGTTGTATATGAGTTTTTTTACTATATTTTTTTTTTAATTTTGTCTTCTATATATAGCAAATGATCTTTTATTAGTAACAACTTAAGAGACTAATTTGTGATCAATAACAACGGAAGACCAAAAAATTAACAAAAATATTACCTTGAATCAGATTTTACATTTACATCGTCTGAGACAAAATTGTTTGTGTACATGCTTCAATCTTCATCTTAAAACGAACGTATAATTACATTTAAGTGGGAGATTTCTAACTCTTTTAGGCGAGAGAAGAAACAATACTAGATGCACTAGAAGTTTTTCTAGAATGAACTGTTTATGTTTGTCTCCTCATTACATGTGTCCGGGTTAGACAAAGGTTTACTGTTTACACCTCCTTACAAGATTTAAAAACTCATTTGATGTTTATTTTTGTCATTGACGTTAATGCAAATACCCAATAATAGAATAATAAAAGATATGAGTCATATAGTTCAATAACCTGAGCATACAGAAACATCTGGAAAACGACAACTATGACGAACTTTTTTATTAAGCACGTTACACGAAGAGACTCGCCTGCCATGTGTCAAACTATCCTTATACGTGTCTAAATTCACTGCTATAAATAGAACCAATTATATCGCTGGGAAGTGGTGTGTAACGATCTTGTTTTTTTTAGATAAGATAATTGTGTTGGACCGCTTGTCCAAAATTTCCTATTTTCTAACAGGTAGATTATTCAATTTTCTTTATAGCAACTGTGCATGCAAGACTTGACTCGTGATTTTGAGGTGCATTCTCTCTTTGAAAAAAAAAAAAAAAGCTTTCCTAGTATTAGTAAATAGGTATACAATGTTTTTTTTTTCTAGTTTTACTAGATACATTTCATATTTCATTTCGAACATAAAATCTACCTTTCCAACATTTTAACTTTTTCTGCAGCTTTCATTTGATGCATGTGAAATTTATTATATTCACTTATAGAACTATCAACTATATATGAACCTGGGCATCGATCAATGATCATAACGAGTTTTTTTTAGTATAACTTCCCCCCGTAGTAAAAGACAAAGTTAAATCATAAGTTATACTATGAGAAGAAAATCCAAAAGTTGGAGAGGACTCGACCTCTTTTCAAGTCTCTAATCCCCAAACATATGAATACATTTCCTTCAGTTAATAAAAAGGACACAAAGAAAAATATGAATATTTATTTATACAAAAATAAAAATCATATTTACTAAGACATCATTTTGATATTCTGATTCCTGAATTTTGCATCATAATCTTCTCATGTAAGTATTAGATTTACAGCTTATTAGAAGAACCTAACTTATTGTCTATTATATAACTAATTGATAATATCTATATATATATTCATGCAAAATCTTGAGAATTTCTTTCAAAATAAGGACCCATCTAATGTACAAAGGTTTTTTTTGGTTTGAGTATAATTTAACGTTCATTCAAAAAAAAGAAAAAAAAAATTGTTTTTCTTTTTGTTTTGTCTGGGGTGTGCATATATATGCTTTGTATGACTTTTTCTAAAAATAGAGTGAGCTGGGGTGTCGGCTTCCGTTACTTAGATGGAAGGTTTTTCACTTTTCTTTTCCCGATAATGAAGAACAAGAATATATATATATATATATATATATATATATATATATGCACAAAATTAATGGTAAATTAACTAATTTTGGAACGACAAGTTGCACTCTCTACCAGTCTTCCACGTAATGCATGCATGCATTACTTCTTCTCGATTCCCCGCAAAGCACGTATAATCTTCTAACTTTCAATAATACTAATACCCGTTAATAAAAGGTGTCCAATTAAACGTTACTTGTCCAAGTTCATTTTCGACTTTTGTGTTGTCAATGTTTTTTATATTTATGTTACAATGCAGGGTAAAAGAATAATTATTCAGGTTCGTAAGGTCAAGTAGTTTACTTGTGTTTCAATTTGAATTGAGCTTTTAGCTAAATATATCTACATTATTAGAAGTAGAAAATATTAATCTTCAGTAATTTTTAGTTTATTTTGGTTATATGTAATTTGGACATATTTTCGGTTAATTATATAACTAAAACCGGATTCGACATATTTTTTACCCATCAATATTATATACACAGATAATCATTAATCAGAGAACAAAGGATGGTCCACGAAACATTTGACTGTATATAAACCCAACGAAATGGAACCAAGAAACACAAACATCAAAAGATATAAAACAAATAAATATAAAAAAAAAAAAAAAAAAAAAAAAAAAAAAAAAAAAAGAAATGGGATCTTCATCGAAGAACATCGAACAAGTTCAAGAAATTTGTTATCTCCAGTGGATGGGTTTGCAATCTCAACGCATCCCTGAGCTCAAACAACTCTTAGCTAAACGACAATCTCACGGCGATAAAGAAACGACAATCTCACGGCGATAAAGATAATGATAAAAAGCTCCGTGAATTAACGGAAATGATCATCGGAGATTTCAAAGATTACGCCGGAAAAAGAGCTAATCTTGCTCACCGCCACAGGTGTAGCTCGAACTACTATGCACCGTCGTGGAACACTCCTTTAGAGAACGCTCTAATTTGGATGGGTGGTTGCCTACCATCTTCTTTCTTTAGGCTCGTTTATGCTTTGTGTGGCTCCCAAACTGAGATCCGTGTGACTCAGTTCCTCCGCAATATCGACGGCTACGATTCTTCAGGTAAGGGTTTGGACGTTTTCGTTTTTGAGAACTATACAATATACAACAACAACAACAAAAGATCAAAAACTATTTTTTTAGTCCGGTTTAACAAAGTTTGGTTTGGTTTTGATCCGATTTTTCGTTTTTCAACATAAAGAGTTTGAGAATTTCGAGAATGAAAAATAAGTTTTTGGTTCGGTTTAGATTGGTTTGGTTCAATCTGATTTCTGGACCGAGTTGAAGAATTTAGTAATATTAGGTTCATATTGTTTGAGACAAGAATGCTAGATTGTAACTAGGGATTTTATATAAAATTGGTTCGATTTGAAGTTAAAAGTAATTTGTCTCGGATCTATATTATACCAAATATTTGGTTTTGTTTTGTTTTGAGGTTTTATATTAATATACGTTTGGTTTCGTTCGAGTTTGGTGAAATTTGGTTTGGATTGACAGGTGGTGGTGGCGGCGCATCACTTAGCGATCTTAGTGCGGAGCAGCTAGCAAAGATCAATGTGTTGCATGTAAAAATTATAGATGAAGAAGAGAAGATGACCAAGAAAATCTCAAGTCTACAAGAAGATGCGGCAGATATTCCCATCGCCACCGTGGCTTACGAGATGGAGCACGTGGGAGAGCCTAACATGGTTGTCGATCAAGCTCTCGATAAGCAAGAAGAAGCTATGGCCGCTTTATTAGCCGAAGCCGATACGCTGAGGGTAGATACTTTAGCGAAGATCGTCGAGATTCTATCGCCGGTACAAGCAGCGGATTTCTTACTCGCCGGGAAAAAACTTCATCTTTCAATGCATGAGTGGGGAACTATGAGAGACCGTCGCCGTCATGATCGTGTGGTTGACTCCGAAGGTGATGCGCGGGGAGAGGAAGTGAAGTAGTCTTTATTATATTAGAGATGCATGCTATTATAGGTACGTTCGTGTCAAATATAAGAATTGCATAATAACAAGAGTTATATAATCTTGATACTATAAAGTATATGTCATTACGTATTTTAAGGATATATAACCCTTATATATATGCTCGTTTTTATTTCTGAAGTCTTAACGTATAGCAATGTGCAATGCGTTACGTTGGTTTATTGTATATGTACTTAAGTTTTGTTTTGTATAAGATTTAAATAGATGTCTTTTAAATGCAGAAATATATTTTTAATATAATCTTATATATATAGTAACGATTATTTTTGTTATAAGATTGTAGCTTTTAAGGAAAAAAAGTTAAATGTATAAGATCATTTTGATGTTTTATAGTATATATATTTTAGTACAATATATGAGTAATTAATTTAATTCTAGAATTAATTCACGTGAGGATAAAAGATACAATAATATATATTCGATGCATGTACAACTTGTGATGAAATGGGCCGCACCGACGACAAATAGTCAGATGAACTGAGATTTGTGTGTTTACGTGGAAGCAACATGTTCTCGTCTCGACAAGTCAGCTAGGAGATTTTTATCCAAGATTGCATTGGATCTTTATATTTTATTCTTAATTTTTTTGGTGTGAATATTTGCCTCATTATGTGAACATTCATTTTTTTGTTGAAACAAAACACATTTCATATAGTACTTATTGAAAATAGTAGGATTTTCATTGCGTTCACCAAAAAAAAAAAAAATGATTGGGAGAGGTACCCAGTAAAACTTAAACTCCAATATTTTTTCTACAAAGGAGAGTATATATTTTTCTCATGCTCTATATCGATCTGTTTGCCTTTTTTTTTTAGAGCTCTCTTCAAATTCAATTCTGGATTTAATTTGAAATTTTTTTCCTGAATTGGATCCTATGGACACTCAGAATTTACAGAAGAAAAGTTGTGTAGATGATTCACTGCAGCAAATTCTACACTGTTGGGCAAAAGAGTATGAGGTCTAGGTAGTTAAGAGATAGGCAAGTAAGAAGAAATATCAGAAGTTTATAAACGCTGTTCCTCTGCTTTACGACTGAAGTTATTGGAACTTTGTCTTTGCTCCCACACAGAAACCACCACTGCATCATAGTCATCTGCAAGAATAATTGGAAGAACAAGATAGGGACAATATTTGGCGTGATGGTTTATACGACTACAGTTGTTGCAGATTTTTCTGAGTTTTTCATATTCAAAACCAATCATAGCTCCTTCTCCAGACTGAAACCAAACTCTTCGAAAGAAACAAAGTCTATCTGTGAAAACAAAGTCTATCTGTGTTTCAGACTCTTTTAGGGGACCAGAAACACAAACCCACGAAGGAGAAAGGAGCAGACCATATCCAAGGAGTATTGGACCAAGCCAACCAAGAATTCAACCTTAGGGTCTCCGCAGGGCCGGCTCAGTCAAATTTGTGGCCCAATACAAAACAATTACTTTTTAATGAATTTTATAGATAAAAAAATAAAACTGAAACTAAATCTTAAAATTTCGGAAAATGAGGCCTATTTTTGCAATAAAAAAGTAGATAAATTTAAAATTTAAGGCTAAATCTATAACTTTCATAAAATTGAAGCCTATTTTTGCAGTAAAAATATTTTTTGAGACCTATTTTTGTTACTAAAAATCTCAAAAAATATGGAGGTCCAACACCCATGTGTCATAAGAATGGGTGAAGGGTCGGGCCTGGGTCTCCGCACAAGAACTAGCATAACCGAGAAACCAACACGGCGTCAGAACAAAAGGGGAAGAGCAACGGACGGACCAAAGGACACCATCAGAAGCTGGTACTTCGGTTTGGCAACCAAGGCGAAAACGAGACAGATGGAGGAAACGAGGGGAGGGGGAGCCGGTTGTGACATCGCCTGACGGAGACTATCAGCAGAGTCTGAAAGAACGGGTCGCCCAAACAACATTGAGAGAGAACCCGACCCAGATCCGGGAAGAGACACGGCAAAATCTGGGCAAAAACCAGAGAAGAATCCGGTACAAAAAGTGACTCCGGAGGGCCCGGTGAGACAAACGTCGAGAGCGGACAGAGAAGACAGACTACAGCGGAAGTAGCGCCTGAACGGAAACCAAAATTGCGGTTTAAGAGAGTGCTTGGAACGAGACGAGCTTGAATTTGACGGGAGGAAGACAGAGTAACAACACGGAGGCATGGTCCGACGCCGGCGAGCCATAGCTACATCGACGCCGGAGATCGGAAGCTCTCTTGACGACTCGGGAATAGCTGGCGGCTAGGGCGAACTTTCTTTATGTTTAGTATGCACTTTTGTTTTATATAAAAGGAAATTTTAGAGAAATTAAAATGGAAATCCTACTTTATGAAATTTTTTTACTTTTAATTGAAATCCTACTTTTAATTGCCTTCCATTATGAAAAAAAAATTGATTTTTTGCTGCATGCATCCTCTTTAGCAACACAAAAACTTACATGACTGTGTGATAGTTCTTTAACAAAAACCCAATAAAGAATTTTAGTTTTGAAAATTCAACTGTAAACTTATATCAAACTCTAAACCTTAAATCATTAAAACCTACCCAAGCTCTAAACCTTAAAATAAGATTCAATATGTATTTGCAACTCCAAGAATCCTCCTCCACTTATTTCAAATCATGACATTTTTATGTGACAACTCAACTCTCAACTTGATCATCTTTAAGATTTATGCAGCCCCGGATCTGGACATGTGCGAGCGGTGCAGCAGCACTGGGTCCAAAGGCCCAAAAAAAAAATTCCTTCTGTAAGCCCATATTGTATATTATTTATTTATTTGTTAATTAAAAAGTAAAGGAAACCTAATCTGTTATATCGTTGTTTACTCTTTTTTTGTCGGAGATCACGAGACGATCCGATGGATAATCACAAGAGGAGCTGCAGAAAATTGCAGGTAAATCGATAAATCCATCAGATAGAACGTTTAATTTTGATCTAGCCGTTAGAAATTTCTACTTTTTCCTCATAAATCTGTAATTTTCTGTTCTGAATTTTATTTTTCTCTAAGTGTCGTGTGTTTGTATTGTTCCTTCTATCTCAAAATTCCAGCAAGTTTGGGACATCTACAACAAAGTTTTACAAGAACAAGACTACAATTATTCAGTTTCATTTTTCAAACAAGTACCATCTTCTTTGCTACAATCCAGGTTCTATCGCTTCTTGAACTTTTAATTCTTGTATTGTATTGTTTGAATTTTGATTGTTCAATTAGATATGCCTCCATGTGGTCATACTAAACGACAAAAAAAAAGAACATATAGAAAAATTCATACAATCACAAAAAGGAGCTTTGGATAAATTTATTGTGAAAGAGAATCATTGTGTTTCTAGTGCTAATGAGGATGTCAATGATATAAATAATATAGAAGTCCTAGATGCTCATGTAGTTCTTGATGAGGTTGATGATGTTGGTGCTACTGTTTTTGATATCTATGATCCAAAAAATTGGGATACGCTTGATTTGAAAATGATAGAAACTTTAGCAATAAATGGACCAAAAAGAGATTTATCTATTGTAAAAGGTCCTAAAAAGAAATCTTCTAGAAGATTTATGTCATCTTGCTACACTTAAGTATTATCTAATGGTGAAACAAGTGACAGAAAATGACTAGTTTATTCTAAAGAATTAGATAAAGTTTTTTGTTTTTGTTGTAAAATTTTTAGGAAAGGTATTAGGAAAAGTCAATTAGCAAATAGTGGTATTTCGGATTGGAGTCATATACTTGTTAGATTAGCTGAGCATGAAAAAAGTAAGGAACATATGCTTAATATGAAAGCTTGGATTGAATTACGACATAGATTAAAAAAAAATGAAACTATTGATAAAGTTGCTCAAGAACAGTTTAGGAAAGAAAAAGAGTATTGGAAAAATGTATTAATACGAATTATTGCAATTGTGAAATATCTTGCAAAACATAATTTGGCATTTCGTGGAACAAATGAAAAATTATATCAAAGTAGTAATGGTAAATTTTTAGGATTAGTAGAGACATTAGCAGAATTCGATTTGGTGATGAAAGAGCATGTTAATCGGATTACTAGTGGCACCATTCATCATCATTATCTTGGTCATAATATTCAAAATGAATTAATTCTTTTTATTGGTTCAAAAATTAAATCAAAAATCATTGCAAGAGTAAAAGAAGCAAAATATTTTTCTGTAATTTTGGATTGCACGCCTGATGCTAGCCATCAGGAACAAATGTCTTTAATTCTAAGGTGCGTTCCTTTTTCCTCAAACTCTTTTAAAGTAGAAGAGTATTTTGTTGGATCCTTGAAAGTAGATGATACAACCGGCTATGGTCTTTTTGAAGTGTTAAAAGATGTTTTAAAATCTCTAGATCTTGATATAGATAATGTTAGAGGCCAAGGATATGATAATGGATCGAATATGAAAGGAAACAAACAAGGTGTACAAAAAAGATTTTTGGATGTTAATCCTAGAACTTTTTATACTCCATGTGCTTGCCATAGTCTTAATAATTCAGTGAAAGTTAAGGATTTTTTTGGAGTAGTACAACGTTTATATACTTTGTTTGCTAATTCTATAAAGAGGTGGGAAATTTTGAAACAAAATGTGAAAAGTTTAACTCTTAAGCAATAGTCAACGACACGATGGGAAAGTCGTGTTGAAAGTATTAAAGCCATTAGATTTCAAATTTTTGATATACGAGAAGCTTTATTTGAAGTAGCTGAAACTGATAATGATTCAATGATTCAAAGTGAAGCTAAATCTCTAGCAATGAATGAGCTTAGTAGTTTTGAATTTTATTATCTACTATTATTTGGTTTGATATATTGCATGTGGTGAATATGGTTAGCAAAAAATTATATTCAAAAGATATGCAAATTGATGTTGCAATGACTGAGGTAAGTGGGTTGATTTCTTATTTAAAATGTTATAGAGAAACAGGTTTTGTTGATGCTATGACAAAAGCAAAGGAAATTGCTATTGAAATTGGTATTGAACCTACATTTATTCAAAGACGAGTGATTCGTAGAAAAAAACAGTATGATGAAGTTAGTGGTAATGAAACTATATTATCGGTAGAAGAAACATTTAGGATATAATACTTTTTGTATATTGTACATCATGCTATTTGTTCACTTGATAAGAGGTTTGAACAATACCGCTTATATGAAAATATATTTGGGTTCCTTTTTGATTCTACTAAATTGAAAATGTGTGATGATGTGAGTTTAAAGTCTCATTGTAGTTGTTTAGAACATAGTCTGAAAAATGGAGATTTGGTAGATATAATTGGAGATGAACTTTTTCTTGAGTTAAAGTTTCTTGTGGAACTTTTACCAAATGGAAAGATGGGAGCATGTGAAATATTGAATTTTCTTGTTCAGTTTGATTGTTTTCCTTACACTACAATTGCATTGAGAATTTTGCTAACTATTCCAATTACAGTTGCTTCTGCAGAACGGAGTTTCTCAAAATTGAAGCTTTTGAAATCATATCTAAGAGCATCTATGTCACAAGACAGATTGAATAGACTAGCTTTAATGGCGATCGAGAACAATTTCTTAGAAGAACTAGATGTTGAAACGTTGATTGACGATTTTGGTGCAGATCATGTACAAAGGAAGGCCTTGTTTACTTGAAAAGTTATGCAATGACCATCTATTACGATGAATGAAAATCCCCTGTTTTTTTTGTTGTGCTCTGTTTTTCTTTATAGTCGATGTTAGAAGCTTTTTGAACAGAACTAAGAAATGTAACTTTTTTGAAATTATATTTAAGGGTCCTTTCCACATGATAGCACCGGGTCAACCAAAAGTTTGAGCCCGGCCTGGATTTATGGACAACCATTAAAGTTCATATATATTATTAATAAAAAAATCTATAATATACAAAAATAAATTAAAATCTGGGATATTCCATATCAACAAATAGCATCCACTATATTTAGGAAAGCCTACTCGAAGCATCACGACTGCCACAAGAATCTAAGATCTTTTCCTTCTGTATTTGTTTTTAGCATTACTATTTTAATATACGCAAGATTTAGACCCAAGAAAAACGGAAAACAAACAATTCAAAATTTAGTATTCTTCTCCTCTCATGAACACTTCCACAATTTGAGATCTTTCTCTTCTAAGCCATGGAAAAAACATTCCAAGACGAAGTTATTCAATAGCTCATCCTCTGCTATAATTTTCATCAAGTTCCTTTGTTCACCAAAAAGCGGTCAGACAATGGATAAAAACGGTATCGTCTTGATGCGAAAATATGAATTAGGTCGTCTTCTAGGTCAAGGTACATTCGCAAAAGTGTACCACGCACGCAACATGAAAACAGGAGAAAGCGTGGCGATCAAGGTCATCGACAAACATGAAATTGTGAAAGTTGGATTAATCGATCAAATCAAACGAGAAATCTCAGTGATGCGTCTCGTTCGTCACCCAAACGTTGTCTTCCTCCACGAAGTCATGGCGAGCAAAACCAAGATATATTTCGCTATGGAGTATGTTAAAGGAGGTGAGCTTTTCGATAAAGTCTCTAAAGGAAAGCTTAAAGAAGACATTGCTCGAAAATATTTCCAGCAATTGATAGGAGCAATCGATTATTGCCATAGCCGCGGAGTTTACCACCGTGATCTGAAACCAGAGAATCTTCTTCTAGACGAACATGGCGATTTGAAAATATCTGATTTTGGGCTTAGCGCGTTGAGAGAGTCGAAGCAACAAGATGGCTTGCTTCACACGACATGTGGAACACCTGCTTACGTGGCACCTGAAGTGATCGGCAAGAAAGCTTATGATGGAGCTAAAGCTGATGTTTGGTCTTGTGGTGTTGTGTTGTATGTGTTATTAGCTGGATTTCTTCCATTTCACGAGAAAAATCTTGTGGAAATGTACCGCAAAATCACAAAAGGTGAATTCAAATGTCCGAATTGGTTTCCTCCCGAAGTAAAGAAGTTGTTGTCTCGGATTCTTGATCCTAACCCTAATTCAAGAATCAAGATCGACAAAATCATGGAGAATTCTTGGTTTCAAAAGGGTTTCAAAAAGATCGAAACGCCTAAATCTCCTGATAGTCATCAGATCGACTCGCTGATCAGCGATGTCCATGCGGCGTTCTCGGTACAACCAATGTGTTACAACGCATTTGACATAATCTCTTCGTTGTCTCAAGGATTTGATCTCTCGGGTTTGTTTGAGAAAGAGGAAAGATCACAATCAAAGTTTACAACAAAGAAAGAAGCAAAAGAAATAGTGTCAAAATTCGAGGAGATAGCAACAAGTAGTGAGAGATTCAATTTGACGAAGAACAATGTAGGAGTGAAGATGGAAGATAAGAAAGAAGGCAGAAAAGGACAACTTGCGATTGATGTTGAGATATTTGAAGTGACAAAGAGTTTTCATATGGTTGAGTTTAAGAAAAGTGGAGGTGATACGATGGAGTATAATGAGTTTTGTGATCGTGAGCTTAAACCTTCTTTGAAAGATATTGTTTGGAAATGGCAAGGAAACAACAACAACCCCATCACCAATGAGCAGATTGTTTGAAAGTGTTTTTTCATCTTACTATTTTCTTGATTTTATTGTTATTAATTTCTTTTATGTCAAACTGTGAGATTTGTAATCATCATCATCACATTTCACACATCTTAGATTGGGTTCTTTTTTTTGGGGCAATATTTACACAAAGATTTTTTAAGAAGACTAGAGGAAAGTGACAGAAAAACAACAAAATGTATTGTTAAAGGTGCTCCACTATAATTTAACATATATTTGAAAGAACAACACAATTTTGAATTAGCTAGTGGTGTGGCATCTATCCTAGGAGCCAGATATTAGCCACTAACCTCTTTCTGTTTAGAGTTGGTGAATTTTACAGCATCCTCTTTGTATGGCCAGCTTTTGCGACACAGTTGTTTAGAGTCTCAAGGTTTTGTTTTTTTTGTAAACTCACTCCTACATGTTCAGTTTGAGCTCATAATCTGTCATTTTTTGAATTTATATCAATATATAGTACAGACTGGGATCAAACTTATGCGGAACGCGGAAACAGATTACAGCCAACAACAACCAAAAAAATGTAACAAGATCAAACACAAAATAACAAACTTGTTTATTCAATCTATGTATTTCCTCTCCCTTTCTACATATCAATAAAATGATAAATGATGATTCATCGATCTCTCACCACTGTCTTTAGGTCTAAATTCTAATGCCCTCTCACACACCATTCAAAGAACAAGAACATTACAATTCCTTTAACTCATATAATTCACAAATCTAAATCAAAAACAAATTTTCATTTTTCACCTTCCTACTCAGTATCAGAAAGTAAAAAATCTGGCAAAGAACGCGAACAAGAAACCGATTCGCCATTTTCCGAAGATAAATTCTGCAATTTCGGTTTGAGTTCCTTATTACAAAACTCATCATACTCCATTTTGTCTCCTCCTTTCTTCTTAACTTCAACAACAACCAAAGCTGGAGTCAGTTCAAATATCTCAGCAGCAATTGACAATGGACCTTTCGTACTTCCTTCTCTTGAACCTTCAAGACTCACTTTACAATCCTTCTTTCTCACCGTAAAACTCACAATCTTTGCAATTTCCTCCAACTTCGATATGATCGTAGCCACAGGAGCTCCAGAGACAAACCTAGAGCTTTCACCATCATCTTCAAACAAACCGGAAAGATCAAAACCGGGAGAAAACGAAATGATATCAAAAGCATTCAAACTAGCCGGTCTAGGCATTGAAACCCCTCTCCTCCTCCCATCAAAAGACTCCAAGTCTTCCGGTTCAGAAACCGTAGAAGACCTCCCCGAAACCGATTCAATTGATTCAATATCATCATCATCATCATCAACATTACAGAGCTTATGATCATCTTCAACATAAAACTTAATATGCTTAAACCCTTTCTTGAACCAACTAGTCTCCATAATCTCCGGCATTGTAAACCGTCTATCCGGTTTAGTCTCCAACATTCGAATCAATAACCGGTTAATCTCAACCGGAAACCATCTCGGACACCTAAAGTCTCCTCTATAAATCTTCTTATACATAGCCATAACATTCCGATCATGGAAAGGGAGAAACCCTGCCATCAACACAAACAAGATCACTCCACAAGACCAAATATCAACCTTAGCTCCGTCGTAGCCTTTCCGAGCAAGAACCTCCGGTGCCACGTAAGCAGGCGTACCACAAAACGTATGGAAAAGCCCGTCTTGACGAATCTGGTCAGAAACAGCACTAAGGCCAAAATCAGAGACTTTTAGGTTTCCGTTTTCGTCTAAAAGAAGATTCTCCGGCTTCAAATCTCGATGATAAACACCACGGAAGTGACAAAACGATACGGCTGAGATCAACTGCTGGAAATATCTACGTGCGATGTCTTCTTTTAACCTTCCTTTAGCTACCTTGTTGAACAATTCACCTCCTCTGACATACTCCATCACGAAATAGATCTTGGATTTGGTCGCCATGACTTCGAATAGCTGAACGATGTTTGGATGACGAACACGACGCAAGATCGAGATCTCGCGTTTGATGTGAGCGATTAAACCGGATTTGAGAACTTTCTCTTTGTTGATTACCTTGATCGCTACGCTTTCTCCAGTTTGAGCGTTTCTTGCGAGATAAACTTTAGCGAAGGTTCCATGGCCAAGAAGCCTACCCATTTCGTATTTGCCAAGGATCATAGCTTGTTGACTGCTCTGATCCTGCTTCTTCTTCATCGATTTCACTTTTCTAAGCAAATCCGCCATTGAAACGGATAGATCTTCGTGAAATGGCGAAAAATATTCGGATTTTGAGATCAGTATCGTAAGTCACCTTTTGTTTGGTTTGATTCTTGTGAGGTTGTAAGAGAAGACGATATCTCTATCTCTCTTTCTCTTTCTCTCTTCTCTTCTTCCTCTCTCTCTGTATCTGTTCTGTTTTTAGGGTTTTTTTTTTTTGCTTTCCAGAAATAGGATTTGTATTTTGTGTAAATTTGGAATTTGTTTCAGAAATGGTATACAAAAATTTCTGATCAAAGAATTAGTATACAAAATAAATCTCACTTTTGGTGATGTACACCGACGCTTATATATAGCCTATTGGCTTCTGGCAACTGTCTTAGTTTTTTGCTTTAATTGCTGCTAATACTCTACCATGTTAGAAAAATCACTAGGACCGATGATTGGATAGAAGATTTTTTTCTTTTTTTAATCATAACTTTGGATTTAGTAAATATGACAAGAATTTATATTTTCTTGGTTTGTATGAAAATGAAAAGAAAAAAATTCGAAAGAGGTTTTGAGTTCTCGAATCGTAACGTAATCATTTTGAATCGAGGACTAGAGCATTTCCAAGCATCAAGACTCGAATCTAAGAACTTAAAAACGCAGTCTCTTTGAAAGGTCTTTAAAACACCTAGATGCATTGCAACTACCACTGAGCATTTTTCCAAAAAGAATTTTATAAAAGAGTAAAAAACGAAAATGATCACATCTTGGCGTTATAGAATATTCAGTCAATTACAAATCGTAGATGTCATTATCATTTTAACGGGTTACTTGTGTTTCTACCTTCTACGTGTGTTTTGCCTACTCATTTTCTCAAAACGAATCAACAACAGCTGTGAATAAATGTAACCATTAGATGTGATAATTGTACGGCGAAGATTCGTTGATAATATTCTATTATATTTTAGCAATATGAAGCACCTCAAATAATGAAGTGGCTAATTATTTTGGTAATTATCAGTAGACAGGTACTTAATGGCTTAGTTCTAAGTTCTAACACATGACTAAATATCACCTAAAAAAAAAAAGCCAATTAGAAAACTCAACATTGATAATAGATGGTATGTATGTTTTAAAAAAATATGATTTCCCTGGATTGTCAAAAAAAATATGATTCCCCTGGTTACATACCATACACATTCACAATATATTTTGCATAGAATGATAAAATTTGAAAAATAACAAATAATGTAATTAGTCAGCTCAATTTAGAATTTATATTAATTGATTTTTTTATTAGAAAACCAAAATGTAAGTCAAAGGCATGAGATTATTAAGGCAAGTTCGGTGGGGATGTGTAAGTCAACATAACATAAATGGTCGGTCAAGATTTAAATATAAGCAAAGTGACAACAATGAAAAGTTTACACTTGTCGTGAAATTGAACTAATTGCTGGATTTGATAGATTACCCAACTCATCTAAAAAAGTTATAATTAAGAGTACTATAAAGAATTAAATCAAAGGTTTGTTGGACCGTACATTTTGATAATAACGCGCACGTATCAGGCCACACTTGTTGGTGAATTAACCTTATTCGACAGGTGTGTTTCGTTGAGATTTATAGATCAATTTTTTTTTTTTTTTTTGTCAAACTAATCCATTCGTTTCTTTTTTTGACAAATTATCATGTTAACTTTTTTCCCTATGTATTTCCCCACAAAAAAAAAAACTATGTGTTGTTGTTTCTAATGCGGTTTTATAACATTTTCAATATATATTTTTCGATGAACAAAATAAAAACTTTTCTCTATGGAGAATTTTTAAATTTCTAAACAGAAAAAAATGGATCATGTTTTGATATTTGGGCTTGCACTAATATAGAGGAGAGAGATTTATGCATAATCATGGATCAGTCAATTGGGCTGAAATTTATTTTTAATGGACCTCTAATTCCAAAATGATTGAATTCGGCCTTAAAGTTCTTGGTCTAAAACAATATATCTATTACAAAATTATACTTCTATACCTTAATCATGTAAACACCATTTCAAAACTTGATTGGTTTTACCCGAGCAACCTAGCGAATACTAAATGCTGATACAAATGATCAAATCACAACCTCCGGTCAAAAGCTCCAAACATAAAAATAACCAACCCACGTTACAATAAAATAGAACAAAGATCGCACATGGACCAACCATGTTGGGGTGAGTGGTTAAAAATGATAAAATAAAGAATGTTGATTAACTTTTAGGTTGGGCTGCTCAAGGAGAATGTGAATGTGTTAGACACTTTGTGGAATATTAGTTGGCATTCTATGGATCTTTTTGTCTTGGGATTTAGTGGATTTGTTTGGACTTTCCCAATGTCATTCTTTCTTTAATTTTTGAGTTTTAGTTGTTGCTCTTCCGAAGGTTATTTTTATTTTAATATAAACCATATGCAGCACATTACTGGATCAATACCTTTTTCACACTAATTACATGTTATTAGACGTAAATATTTTTTACATTCTGATACTCTAACAGTGAAGAATAGGAGACTCACTCAAAGAATTTTCAGGAAGTTAAATATTTCACTAATCGAAAACAAAAATAAAATCGATCTGAAATAAAAACCGTTTATATATAAGTGAAATTAAATTTTTGAAAATTTAGTCCTACCACCATGACATAGAAATGGCCCTTTGTGTTTCCACAAACATTTTTGTTGCAATACGTAAAAGAGGAGCAAGTCAAGTCTTATATAATGGGTTTGAGTTCATTGTTTAGTCATCATGATATTTTATGTGATTAATATATAATGTCTTGAGGTGGTAATCTTTGTTTTATGAGATCTAACGCAAAAAGACCATGTTTTGTCAACACCAATGTCACAACACAATCGCAACGAAATAGTATAAAACAAGGAATATGGGGTTACTATATGTTTTTCTAAGACACCTACAACAAGCACAATCAACCGCGTGCATTTAAATATATGGTCTGACAAAACTCTTATAACATTAAGTAACTAAACATAAGGACTTAATTAAGTCCTCCACCAATGTACAAAATTTAGTTTATTAGGTTTTGTTTTTTTGTTTTTTTTGGTATTCTTAACGATTATTTAAAGAATTGCAGAGCTTTCTCATTTTCTCAAAACCGGTTTCTTTGCATACTTTGGACATTACATTAAGTTTAAACTGTGGATTATATATTACAAACAATAAATAATGTCTTGAATAAAAACATGCTTACACTGTTACACATAACCCGATCCAACCGATCGCCTTGGTACATGTACCGTATATTTATACACTAAATAACGTCCACTAAAACATTAAACTATAGTCTTTTCTTCGGCGGGCATTTCTTAAAGTCATAAAATTTGCAAATCTTTGAAAATTGAAATAGTAACAACACTAATATTAAACTCATATAATTCAAAACAACTTTGATTTTTGTGTGGTTTCTCATGGGAATGTTTTGGACAGCGATATATTCACAATTATCAATCAAACGAACTTTACGTTATTAATGAATTCACAAAAGAAAAGAAGTTACAGTTTTCTCTCGAAATAAGTTGAATGCAAAATTTGATAATTCAATAACCGAAATGTTAGATCAAACAGTGGAGTTATTCAAAAAGTACACAGTTGTTTTTATTTTACTTCTGATGTCAACTACACCATTATTTACTTTCAACCAAACTCATCAACAAATAACCGATAGTAATAAATAGAAACATTTATTACAAAGGCAAACAAGAGAATTGTAAATTCTTAAAACATGTTTTTTATTAGTACTTTTAAAAATTATTGGATACTCGTATAATACGTAGCTTCTATATGGAGTATATATTAAATTAACACCTAGGATACAAACATCGAATGAAAATAGATTTTTAATTTATTAAAAGATAGGGTCCACGTTACTATATATCATCATCTGCATCAACCTACCACACAAAGTCATCGCACCAACCATACCCCCTTTGCTTACTTCACTTGAGTTTCAAACCCATAAACAACAACAACAGAACTATACATACTGCAGATTAACAAATACGCAAATTGTTGCATATATATTAATATCGCACTTAAATGTATCACATGCAACCCTATAAAAGACTCCTTCCAAATTAAGGATTTTAGTTGCTACAATACAACTATACAAGTATTATTTTGTTTATATCATTTCTTGTTTGATAAACTATATGTTGTAGTTTCGTGAATAATTGTTTTGATCTCAAAAATAATTGACAATAATTCTAATAACAAATATAATATTTACTTGTTTTTTTATGGTTGACGTGAGTCCTGACTAGAGTATTAAGCACGTTCCTTGTATATAAATGACGACAACTTACTAGTCTATCTCAAATCAAATTGCACTGAAAAATCAACGAAAATATCCAGTTAAACGCAAAGACAAGGTCAGTGTGCACAGATTTCAAACTCTTAATCTGCGTGTTTCGTATTGCTTATCCTTTATTCCTTTTTTGAAGTATACATATATGTCCATGATTGGAAAAAAAAAAAAAAAAAAATGAAATGCATGATTTCTCTTTAGATTTATAGGATACCAATCATGTACTTATCATCATTATCTTTACGAGGTACTTTTTTCTTTGCCTCTCTTTTCTTTTGAAAAAAGTGAAAGATGAATAAAAAGCTTCTAAACACAATATCAGTTATATATATCCGGATCACTCAAATTAGTTGATTCACTAATTTCCATCCCATATAATTTGAAGATGTATATATATACACTTGTTTGTTGATGCAAATAGTTTTAAAAAGAAAAGTTACTCAATGATTCAAGTAAAACAAATTATTTATCTCCTTCTATATAAACTTTAGTCTAACTTTCGCTTTTTACAAAAGCAAAAGAAAAAAAGTACCTTATAAAGACAATGATGATAATAAACACATGATTACATAATCCTCTAATCCAAAAAAAAAAAAAATACCCGTGAATATCTCATTAAACACTTCTTTAACGTCGATACACAAAAAAAAAAAAAAAAAAAAATTTAACTCGGCTACTATTTAGTAATAATATTTATTTGCTAGGTTGTAAAATTGGACAATTAACAAAAATAGCACATATTTAAGTTTTTGTTCCAAAAATAGTACATACATTTAAATATTCCATATTTAACATAAATTTATATATCATTAAAAATAAAATATTAATAAATTAAAACAATAATCTCTTTCACATCACATTGTAACCACCGTGTTCTCTCTCACTCCTCTCTCTCCGTCGATTCCAAAACCAAATGCAAACGGTGTACCACCGACGAACCCAATCAAATCTGAATCGGAGGTGAGTCATTGTTGGTCGGTGTATCATCGTCGGTCAATCAACGGTGGTATCATGTTCACGTATCAGATTCACGCTTCTTCTTCTTCCCCAATCATCTTCTTCGTCTTCATGTCACTATTCATCATCTGGTCTTCCTAGTGTAAGCTTTATATCTATTTTCACTTGCTATTCTTCTTTTATTGTAGAAATTGTAAGCATTGTAACTTTTATATGTATGTGATTTTGACTTTTCTAAATCCCTAAAACCCTAAATCACCATATTCTTATCAATTTAGATGAGATGATTCAGTGTTGGCTTTATGTGTGTATGATTTGCAGTTGTAATTTTTATGTGTGTGTGATTAGGATTTTTGGTTATGGAAGTCTCGTTCTTTCTTACTTGAATTTGTTGCAGAAATTAAAGAATCAAGTTATTGTTGACTGCAAAATAATATATATTAGTCTACTTGACTTGGTCGTTTTAGTTTTGTAAGAACAAGTTTATTGTAAGTATATTTGCAACGAGTTTTGAAATTGGATGTTCTTGTTGCTTATTGAGATGGTCTTGGAGCTGAGTTAGACCTAGCATGCACCATCAATTAAGCTTCTATCTTTGTGTTGTTAGATTTATATACTACCTAATGATAAATTTAAAGTGTGTTTGCCACAGGATTTGAACCTTGCCCATAATACAACTTTTTTAAAAAAGAACTCAGTTGTCTTATCTCTTATGTATTGATGTGTTTCTTAGTCACATTTGAAAATTCAGGAAGCATTGTTGCAAATTCAGAAAGACTTTTCTGAAACATCTTCCTTGTTTTCATTTTTTATTGCAGGAAATGGGGGTTGATCATTACTAATTGGAGTTTATCTTATTCTTCTCTCAGTTGGGGAGATAAGAGTATGTAATTCAAAATTTGCTTCAGTTAGCTTCTGATTACAAGGTAGTAGCAGTATTGCAGTAGCTGTGGAATTGTTCTCATAATCAGCGCAATACATGATGTGTTTGGCTCTTATTATTGTGGTAACATTGGTAGTTCATGTGGTAATTAACTTTGTAGAGACACATATATGGTCAGAAAGAATTGGAGCTGCAATAACACTCGGAATCAAAGACGAACAGTGCTCATACAAGATTGAAGTATTTACAGTTTGAGTATTTGTATTCACATGGTCTTTGTTTTAGCATTATGAGTTTGGTTATGAAAGATAGTTTGGATGGTTTTCACTACAAAATTTGTTCTAAAACATATTCAGAAAGGTTTTGTATTAATTATCTCGATATTTTGGTAGATAGCTATGTTTTCACCGGTAAACATATAAGAAGGATTTGAATGTAATATTCAGGAAGGATTCTCATATATTTATGAATGATTTCTTGAATTTCAGGAAGACCGTCATGAAAAAAAAAAGAGCATTATGAAGGAGTCATTGACGTTTAGTAAGAACTCCTTGAAATTTAGGAAGAATTCATTGACGTTTAGGAAGATCTTCCTAAAACATCATGTTGGATATTTATATTTGCTATCTTTATTGTAAAACACCAATATGTGCACATAATCAAATTATTATACATCACTAATGAAGTAATATGTAATACAATAACGCAAAACACATATAAAGAGATTTAAAAATACATTTTTCAAAAAATTAGGAAAGATTCCATAGCTTTTAGGAAGGTGTTCTTGAATTTTAGGAAGACCTTCCATAATGACGAACTCAAACTTCCACTCAAGTGCCCATTTTCCCATCTTTATCATCAACTCTCTGTTTTGTTCTTGAAATATTTGTTATCATGTATATCATCAATCACTTGGGTTAGACCTGAAAACCTTATTCAACAACATGATCAGTCTATGAATTCAATTTTTGTTTTAACATTACTTCAAGAGATATCTTATATATCACCCCACATTTAAACTAGTTCTGCAACACTACCAGATTGATTAACCTTTAAACCCCAAGAAACACTACCAAGTTGATCTATGCCATTAGCAAAACAATTCAATAACTCATAGCAAGCTAGATACCTACAATTCAAATCAGTCTTTCTAATCTCCATCTCGTTACAAGCTTCACTATAACATACTTATAGAAGCTTCAAAGCCTTGATTCATCAGTTTCTTATGCTTCTTTTTCCCCATTTCTGAAAAATGTGCTCTACACATCATCTGTTTTTGACAAACAAAAAGCTCACTCAAACATTAGAATAACATACAAAAATAAATTTAAAGATTGGTGTTTTTTGTTAGTTAACTGATTTGCAATGATTTGAAACGATAAGCAAGACTAAAGAGAGCTTATGAACAAATTCCAGAGTCCAAAACTCCAATTGATTTGATATCTTATTTGATCACATTCATCATTGGTAACTCTCTCCCATGTTCCTCATTCGCACTTTTAACATCCCTACACACAACAACAAGTCAGAATTTACAAAGAACAATTTCAACATCTGACAATAAAAATTCCAAAAACTCAATTCTTACTTCAATCCTTACCTCGATTAACAGATTCGAGAACAGCGAACAAGATTCTCTCACTGAAGCTCGCCGTCGCTGAGCCTGTGTTCGTGGTCGTGGGAATTCGCGGGACTAAAACGACGGTGGCGGTGGATTTGTTGTATGCAAAAAATCGAGCTCATCGTTTTCATCAACACTACAATCAAATCAAAATCTATCGGTTCTTTCCTCCAAATCTAGCTTTCATTTTGAAAACCCAAACTCCAAACACATGCTTTTTCCTCAAAAACAACTTGTGGATTTGTCGGAGATTTTGTCGTCAGAGATTTTGTCAATTTTCTCCTTTTGTCATTAATAATATAATAATTAATTTTAGAAAAATGTTAGTTTTGGAAAACTTGAATGTGTGTGTTAATTTTGGAAGAAAAACTTAAAATAGTGTTAGTCTAGAGTATTTTTCTATAAAATTTGACTTTTATTTTTGCGTCATTATCCACGTCATTGATCGATAGCAAATTATCATTTGTATGCATCTCCCTCTCTCTATCTCTTTCTTTTCTGATAAACCTCACCACTCACCAGCTCCTGTCACATACTGCAACTACTAAACCCTCTCTCTCTATCTCTCTCGTTCTCTCTTCACCATTTCTTTATCTTCCATGGACGAACAACCATCAACAACAAACTAAAACATGTTTCTAAAGTTGTTTCTTCTCTTATCTTTGGTCTCTTTCTCACACTCATTAAACTCTTCCACAGCTTCTTGTCCTAACGACACAGACTTCCGTCAACTAACCAGAGTTTTTCGTTACGTCTCCGGCTTCAACTCTTCTTGGTTCTCCTCCTCTAACTGCTCCGCCGCCATCACTCGAGTCGTTTTTCCGTCGAGAAACCTGAACGGCACCGTTTCTTGGAACCCTCTGCGTAACCTCACGCGCTTACGTGTTCTTGATTTATCCAACAACTCTCTCCATGGTTCTATTCCCACTTGGCTCTGGTCTAAACCGGGTCTTGTCTCCGTTAATCTCTCCCGCAATCGGTTCGGTGGTTCTATACGAGTGATTCCGGTTATTGGTTCGGTTTCTTCTGTTCAAAAATTGAATCTCTCGTTCAATCGGTTTACAAACGCGGTTAACTTAACCGGATTTATCAACCTCACAGCTCTCGATCTCTCGCGTAATATTCTCGGTGTTTTGCCTCTTGGTTTAGCTTCTCTCTACGGTTTACAGCATCTCGATATCTCAAGATGTAAAATCAACGGCAGTATTAAACCGATTTCCGGTTTAAAATCATTGAACTACTTGGATTTATCGGAAAATTCAATGAACGGTTCGTTTCCAGTGGATTTTCCGAATCTTAACCATCTCCGGTTCTTGAATTTATCCACAAACCGGTTTTCCGGTTCAGTCGGGTTTGACAAATACCGTAAATTCGGCAAATCGGCTTTTTCACACGCCGGCAGTTTCGTATTCAACGACTCCAAAATCCCTAATCACCACCGTCTCCACCACCTCACTCACCGGAATTCTCCGCCGCCGCCACGTCATCAAACCGTCAAAATGCACCGTTTGCATAAGCACACGCCTTTGGTAATCGGCTTGTCGTCTTCGTTAGGAGCTTTGGTAATCCTAATTTTCGCGGTGGCTATAATTTTAATCCAACGTAGATTAAAATCGGCGAGGATGAAATCGAGATGGGCGATTTCGAATCCAGCACCGTTGGATTACAAGATGGAGAAATCTGGACCGTTCGAATTCGGAACGGAGTCCGGTTCGTCTTGGGTCGCCGATATAAAAGAACCAACGGCGGCTCCGGTTGTGATGGCATCTAAGCCGTTGATGAATCTGACTTTCAAGGATCTGATTGTTGCCACGTCACATTTCGGAACGGAGTCCGTTATATCTGACGGCACTTGTGGTCCACTTTACCGTGCCGTTTTACCAGGAGATCTCCACGTGGCAATCAAAGTGCTTGAAAAGATACGAGACGTTGACCAAAACGACGCCGTTACTGCGTTTGAAGCTCTTACTCGGCTTAAACATCCAAATCTGTTGACACTCTCCGGTTATTGCATCGCAGGTACTAAACTAATCTCCCTTATATTTTTAGTTTCGTATTAATTTGTGACAGAAAGGTTTAGAAAATTAACTTTAAACCCCTAATATATATATAGGACATGTTTTGATTCGACCAAGTACCAAATACAGTATAACTTTGGATATTATATATACATATACGGCATATGTAATGTAACAAAGTATTTCCCTTTTTTAACTATGTTACTATATTGAGTTATTCACTCTAGTATTTTTCCTTATTTTTAAAAAAACATCTATGTTACTAAACAAAGTAATTAACGCTAAGTCGCTATGAAATCTCACAAATAAAATATATTTCAAGGAAAAAAAATGAAATACCTGACTTTTGCTTGTCCAAAATAAAAGATGAACAATAAATCATGTAATTTTTCGCTAATTTAATTAGTGGGATAAGCTAATTTAGAACCAAATATATTAACAGTGAAACCTAGGTTTTGACTATTTTATTCTATAAACATTTTTCTGTGGATTAAATTAAAATTATTATTACAAAAAAATCGAGGCGTAGACGTCATTTAATGAATTTTTGTCTCTACTTTCACGGGTTTTTGGATAAACACATTAATGAGGCAATAAATGCTGAACGGTGTCGTATTCATTAGTAGCAGGTACAGTAGTATATTGTACAGACGAAAAAATGTCAGTTGTGTGTAATGATGTTACGTCACGTACAAAAAAAAATCTAATATGTTTTTTGTGCCATGATTACTAGATTTTATGATTTTTCGTGACCTTAACGTAAAAATGTATAATTATTCCAAAAAGTTTCTCCAGAGCAAAAAAAAAAGAAAGTAATGTGTGTATGTGATAGTCTGATAGATTCTTCCAATGACTTGTTTTTAGGGTTGTTTCATTTGGTGTTTTTGTTAGTGGACTGACTTTAAAAAGTGTGCAGACAAGTCACATCCTTGCTTTGGGACTCGTAGAGGTTTATATAGATAGCTTGTCGGGTTTCAACAATCCTTTCTCCTTTACGTATTTGCTAAATATGTTTTCTTTCTGACCTTATTTACTATGTTCACCAATAATCACCAAAATATGTTTGTTTCGCAGTATTAAGTATTAACTCTGTTATAGATGGTGAATTCAAATGTTATTTGCATTAATACGCCTAGCACCACTTTGTTAATTTAACTAGAAATCTAGGATTTACATTTTTTTCGAATTTAGTTAGTATGGTTAAACTAGAAAATGCAACATTAATTTTTCAGTTTCTGTTACGAAAAAGAATATTATTTTTTTCAGTATTAAGTTTATTTTTTGTTCCTACCTAAAATTGTGGTTTAATGTTTTTAGGAAAAGAGAAGCTTATATTATATGAGTTTATGGCTAACGGAGATCTTCACCGATGGCTTCACGAGCTCCCAGCGGGAGAAACCAACGTGGAAGATTGGAGTGCCGATACATGGGAGAGTCACGTTGGAGATTCATCCCCGGAGAAAACAAACTGGCTAATACGTCACCGTATCGCCATTGGAGTTGCACGTGGTTTAGCCTATCTTCATCACGTTGGCACTACTCATGGACACTTGGTCGCTACCAACATCCTCTTAACCGAAACCCTAGAGCCGCGAATCTCGGATTTTGGTATCAACAACATCGCCAAAACGGGCGATGATCATAGTAACAACAACGTAGATTCCGACGTGTATAGTTTCGGGGTGATCTTGTTTGAGCTGTTAACCGGGAAGCAAGGGAGGGATGAGAATGTTAAATCAGTTAGACGTTTGGTTAAGGAGAGAAGAGGAGAGGAAGCTCTTGACTCGAGATTGCGGTTAGCGGTTGGAGAATCGGTTAATGAAATGGTCGAGAGTCTTCGGATTGGTTACTTTTGCACGGCAGACTCACCGGGGAAGCGACCAACAATGCAACAAGTCTTGGGTCTTCTTAAAGATATACGTACTGTTTCGCGTTGAATTAGGAAAAAAAAGTTGGGTTTAAGATAAATCATGTGAGTATTTAGATTCGGGTGTTGTGAGGTGTGAGGTGTGTGAGATTAAGATACATGCCCTTGTGTCAAGGTACTTTGTATTATTTATTTTTTTTTTTTTTGAAATTATAGAAAAATATTTTCAAATATTGGCAAAATTTTGTTAACTAATACAATTTTTATTTGATAAAAAAGGTTAACTGAAATTTATATTTGATCACATCCAAATTTACATGAACATTTTGGAGGTTCTCGTTATAAATAGTCTTATAATGTTTCATTCAACAAAGCCTTGTAATATCTTTAGAGTTTGGCATTGACGCGTTAGTTGTCATCTTAATGGAATTAGAGTTTAGCGTTGACATGTTAGTCATACATTCCGAATCAAATCAGAGCTTGGGATACAATAATATTCTTGCCATTACCAAAAACAAATAACGATGCCATCGCCATTGCTTAAAGATATTGATGTATGATATCTAAATCTTGTATTCAAGAACTAACATTTATAGAAGTATATGTCATCGATTTGTCTAGACATTCCATTCGATGATTTATTAATTTTGTGCCGTACTCCACGTTATAGAATAATGAGGAGAAAAATGTTATATATGGGAAGACAAAACAAAGTGGGTAAGGTGGGAAAGTATTGGTAAGAAGATAATGCTGAGAAGCCGGTGAGAACTTATTGGTTGTTTTTGTTTGTCTTTTCTACGATATGCATACCATGTTTTAGTCCAAGTATTGTATTCAAATACAATTATAATCAAAAGATTTAGCGAAACTCGATGATAATATGATGCAATTTTGTTTATTTAGACTTAAAAAAGAAAAAATCGTTTATATTATAACTGCAATTAAAAAACTAGTGAATGTTTTTTTTTGCCAAGTCTATGATATATTTCACACTACGTACTAAATTAAAATCAGAGTTACGATAGTAATACAAACTATACGTCAAACACTATATATTATGTACTCTCTTGATATTTATGCCTCAACTCTTGGCTGCCTTCACTTTGTTTTGTCCGATGACTGATCCATAATTTTTTCTTTCATATTTTTCTATTTGTTTTGTTATGGATTCCACTTTATTCCGCTTTCAATATTCTTTTTATTTTTATATAATTTTCTTATAAGAAAATCAAATTTCGATGTGGATATTATTCTTATCATTCACCAAAAAGAGATAAACCAAAGTACTTAATCCTTAGCACTTTCGTCACGTCTATATCTTCACATCCTTTCATTCTCTTCTTGACTTTCTTCTTTTTTCACTTTTCTTTCTTTGTTTTGGTTAAAATTTGTCACTTTTTAATATAATAAAACAAAACATTTTATTTGATCTCTTTACTTTTCTTTTTTAGTTTTACTGGACTGATTCTAACGTTCAAAAACACTTTAATATCTATTGCTATTTGCAACTACACTTGCATATCATAAGTACAAGAGAATAATACAGTTTAGAAGCAGTTTACAAGTTGACAAAATCATTTTTAGGACACATAGCTATACCAAGTAAGGTGTTTGTGAGCCTACTCCGTTAATACAGTTCTTTAGTTTCATGGGCCTTATTGGTGTTTTTAGTCGTACAAAACATTTCCTTGGAGTTTTTGATGGAGGCCTGATCGCAAAATATATAGCCCTTTGAAGCAAACTCTACTATCCTCCATCCATGATCATCAATTCATCACCCAAATTGGTTGGAGTTGATGATAAAATAGCTTTGTTTTAGAAGCTGCAAAGTCTCATTCTTTAACTTAACGAATTTGCAATCACTTGAAAACAATCCATTACCTGATTTAGAAAATTTAGCTATTTGGATATTTTTTTGCGTTTAGGACAAGTAATAGACTAATAATATTCTGTTAGTCTTTCTGAATTAGGCTAATCATTAGAGTTTAGTTACAGGAGATGACTGATGCAGTAGCATGGCGGGCATGATCAAGTCACTGGACTTTTATAATGATGAGTCTCTAAATCAGAAGTGGGAAATTATGTCCCGTGTTGCCTTCTGAAATGCCTCGGCTCGGTTTAAGATTCTTCTTATGCTGAGTTTATGAATAAGAAATGGGTAGATGTTGGTGCATGAAGTTATCAGTCCCGTGTTACTTATTAAAATGCCTCGGCTCGGTTTAGAAATAAGAAATGGATTAATGATGTTGGTGTCTAATAAATGGGAAATATGTTGTGTTCTGAACAATCCTAAATTTTCTGTTAATGCTCACGACGATGTTTGTTTCTAATGATTGTTTTTTTAAACTTTTCAGGTTGAAAGAGATTGATCTGGACTTTTCCATCAGAGTGGTTGATTGATCTAGACGTGGTCGATCAAGGTGCTTCAGAGTAATATGTATTTTTCTGTTAGTTTGTGTATTCAGTGACAATGATAAAGTTAATTATATTATCTCTTTTTGCTTATGAGTTATAGATTCATATTTATATATATATATAAATATATACAGGAAAAGCTGGTGAAACTGGAAGATCAAAACAGAAGTAAGCATTCTTTACGATCTCTCTTTGTCCCCCATGTGTTGGTTTCCTTCTTTGTTTTGTTTCTAAATTAAGCCATAATTTTCACTCTTAATAAACTGATCCTTCGTATATATATTACCACTGTGATATATATTACTGACCTTTGACTTTTGATATATATACTGATCCTTCATATACAGAAGACTGTCTGACTGTGTTGGCTGTTTCACAGTTTATTTGGTTATGTGAGCTCTGTAGATTCATCTGTTATGTCCAAAGAGAACAATACCTAATAATGATGTGACAGACTGATCTAAAAACAAGAGACAGCAAAATGTACTGTAATATCTTTCTCGCCTGTTCTCCGGGAAAGAAACTATTCTGGAGACCAACTAAACCCCCAGACCCAAGTATAACCTAACCATCAGTTAGACAAGCTTCTGACTTCAAGAAAGTAACTAGTTCTGGCTATCATTACCAAACCAAACCAAACCGAACCAGGGTAGATCAATGGAAGCTGAATTTGTACAGAATCCCAAGTATCAGAGCATAGGGTAGACCTCAAAAGCCTTTCGAAGTTTAACACTATCAAACTCCTCTAAACTGAACTACCAACTCTGCTCTATTCGCATAGACAAATCATGCTTCAAGCTATTCTTCAACCCATCAGTCACCATCTCAAAGCACCGTGATATTGGAACCAAACCCATCTCTGTCATCTCAACCAAGCATTTCCCACCACGACCACACATTGTAATCAGCATTATGTAAACCGGCATGTTAGGCAGATGAGCCTTCACCTTAGTGTCACTGAAAAAGCAGTCTCCATCTCTCTCTCCTTCCCAGTTTGAGAATTGAATGGGACATTTTGCACAAGCTTCATTTCCCAAGAATTGGTAACACCCAATCTCCATCTCTCTCTCCTTCCCAATCTTCATGAGAGCCAACCAAAACATCCCTCTTCTCTACTTCACGAGCTTCATCTTCCGTTTGCAACAACTTCTTCGAATGACGTGTCTTCAACAACACAAGATCCAACATTTTCCTCCGCACATTGTATATAGGATTTGGCTCGATCAAACAGCCTTTGCTATACGCTTCTCTTAGAAACAAAGTCTGCGTACTTCCTTTCGTGGACACATAGAAAACCCCGGGATGCTTCAAGATTACTTCCCTCACGTTTACTTCAATCCCAAGATCCTTCCGGAAATGAGCTAATCTTTCTACTTCAACCATTTTCTCCACCGTTAAGCTCAGAAGCTCATGGATAACTGCAACAACTCGCTTCTCGAATCTCTCCAACCCTCTAGAAATCTCCTTTCTCTCGTAAGGCTTCACATAAGGTATCCTTTGCCAATTCTTTAACTCTTCTCTGAATCCTTTCACAATCTTGAACCCTGTTGGAAGATTGATGGGAAACGCGTAATTAGTCTCAAACTCACTCAACCATTTCTCTCTGTATTCAACTTCTCTCCACTCCTCAACTTTTGCCACACACAAACTCTTCTCATCATCACAATCTCCATCAACTAACTCCAAAGTCTCCAAATCAACTAACCTGAAATCTGAAGTATACTGAGCCAAAATCGAATCACGAAAATCCTCAGGCAATCCTAATTCCTTTCTAATCAACCTCAAAGCGTGTACACGAAGAACACCATTTCTAGACATCAACAACAACTTCTTAATCCTCTTCACAGCATCAACCTCACACTCTCTAATCACACTCTCTTCCTCATCAATCAATACCTTCAACTTCTCAGTTACTTTACAACACAGATTCTTCCTAAAAGGATGTGTAAAGATCTCAAAAGCGTGAGGATACTTACCAACAAAAGCTCCAACATTTACATTCAAACCAACCAGATTCTTCCAACGAGACATAAGCTGCAAAGACACGAAAGGGCCACGCTTTTTGCAAGACATGAGTTCAGAGAACGATGCTTAGTTTCCTAATCTGAGCAATGAGTTTGTCTAACCTATGATCTCTCGTTCGGTTCTCTAACCTAGTTTGCGCTGAATCTACAGGCTTTAACCATCTTCTCTGATTGTAGCAATAAAAGGGAGATAAAGATGAAGACTTTATTGGGTTTTGATGAGTTAAAACTTCACTGATGCTACTGTACCTCAAAGATTTTAGAGAATTCATATCTTTTCACTGTGAATTTAGGGAAAAAGGAAATACCTTTTCAAATTTGATCATCGATCACCATTTCTCCAAAGCCAAGAGAGCGGCGGAGAGGGACAAGGAACAACAACAAACCAAGTTCGTCTTAGGATTGAGCAAAAAATTAACGAACCGAACAGTTTGCTTATTGAACCGAACGGTTTTCTTATTAAACCGAACCAAAGTGTTTATGAAACCACGAATTCGAATGGAAGCATACCAAGAGGCTGCGAAGGAGACGAGAGGACTGAGTCAGTACACTCACTCTCCAGTCTCCAGTAAAAATGTGTTCTTGCTTTAGCCGCTGGAGACGACGAGAGAGGTGATTCTTGTTTCATCCCCTCTTCACTTGTTTGTTCTTCTTCATCGTTCCCTGCGGCGTTCTCATCTCAGTCTCAGTCCCTCCTTTCTCAAATTCCTCTGTGCTCTCGGTTCGAAACGGTAATTAGCCTAATCACTCGATTCTTTCAAAGTCTTGAGCTTTAAAAGTTTTTAGCTTTTTTCCTTTGATTCTGATGGGTGGTTAGCCTAATCACTAGATTCTTCTCCCATTAAGTTCACACGTAACCTAATAAAAATGAAATTTTTTTGATCTGTCTTTGCTAGATCTGGCTAATTTTGGTTTGTTGGATTTGCCCAATTTTGATTTGAGGGGTTTGGTTTGTGGTTCTAATTTGACAGTGACGGCGACACTGTCTTCCTTGTTCTTTGCGGCGCAGGAAGTGAAGATGAAAAGGTCATCTCTTTTCATGGCTGCAGAGCCACGGCTGTGATGGCTGGTTGTTGCGGTGCTATGCTTGCTAACTCATTCTTACCGACAGAAAAGCTAAATGATTACATCTGGGGTCTTGTTCAGAAAGCAATCACACATTTTTCTACCGATATGACTCTTGTCATAAACGAACTTTCAGGAGGCTTCTTACCTAACAAGATGTTCCTTGATGCACAAGCGTATTTAACCATCTCCTCTAAAGTCTAATCTAGTATAAGGACTTTAACCATCTCCTCTTGAGTGTAGAAGTAAAGGGTCATAGAATGATGACTTGTGTGTGTGTTTTGATGAGTAAAAAACTTGCATATACTATTATGGTTATGCTACTGTACCTCAAAAGTCAAAACTACTCAAAACTTATGGTTTGAGCATTGATTTTCTCAATGGTGAAATTAACATAAATCAAGTCGTTGATTGATTTGAATTAGATTGATCAGATGAGATTCAAGTGTGCGGTTGTACCATTGCTATCATAGGTTTGATTACAGAGGATCAACTCTCACTGCCAAAGTCAGACTTAAAACAAAAAAAAAGTCTTGAAGAGCAGAAGACAAGGGAACAATCGTTTGATAATTTCGAGATTTTCCCGCTTCCATTTGCTAAAATCTTCAATTTTTTTTTACTTATTTGTCTTCTTTCCCGATTCAATTAATGCAAAAAACTTGTCTTTTTAATGGTCTGCCCTATACGAAAGGGCAAAACAAAAAAAAAACCCAGCAGGCAATTTAATTGCGGGGAAAGAGATAAACTTTGAAGCCTTGAGATTATTTACTTAACTCTGAGATGGAGATTGTGATAAAGTTTCTGTTTTTAGGAATCTGGGTTTATTGTCACTCTGTTCTTGATTCTGTTTCTGCTATGGATAGTCTCTTATCTCCAAAGGGTGTTAACTATGAAGGTGGAATATTATTTTTTTTTGTTTATCAAAGATCTTTCTTTTTGTTGTGATTTGTGAAGAAAGGTTTTAACTTTTCCCAATTTTTTGTTGTTGTAGTTGCTGCGTTAATGTCAGTGAAGAACAAGATGAAAGGTGAGAAAGAGGTTTTGTCTGGTTGGGATATAAACTCTGTTGATCCTTGTACTTGGAACATGGTTGGTTGCAGCTCCTCTGAAGGTTTTGTTGTTTCCCTGTGAGTATCAATCATTGCACACCACTTGTTCTATGAAATGTCTCTTAGAAACGTTTTTGTTGTTGCAAATTTTGAATTTGATTTATTGAAATCTTGTAATGCAGAGAGATGGCTAGTAAAGGATTATCTGGGACAATATCAACTAGTATTGGGGAATTAACTCATCTTCATACATTGTGAGTTTAAACAATTTTGTTTGTCAATCTTGGAATTCAAGAATGTGTTGTTGTTGTTATTGTATCTAATGGTTTGCTTGTAATTTTTGTAGGTTACTGCAGAATAATCAGTTAACCGGTCCGATTCCATCTCAGTTAGGCCAGCTCTCTGAGCTTAAGACACTTGATCTATCTGGGAACCGGTTTAGTGGAGAGATCCCAGCTACGTTAGGGTTCTTAACTCACTTAAACTACTTGTGAGTTTGATATTGATGATTCTTGGTTTAGTATTTAAATGTTGTAACTGTTATCTATCATCTTACAAGTCTCTTTTTAAGTCTTATAGGCGGCTTAGCAGGAATCTTTTATCGGGGCAAGTCCCTCACCTTGTCGCTGGCCTCTCAGGTCTTTCTTTCTTGTATGTCTTGCTCTTCTACGGCCTCTACCTAACATTACAGTTTATCGAGATTTTATGTTTTTGTATAATGCTTCTTACACTATTGTTTCTGAATAGGGATCTATCGTTCAACAATCTAAGTGGACCAACTCCAAATATATTAGCTAAAGATTATAGGTAAGATATGGGAAAGATTATTAGCCATTGGAATGTATGTGAAAGCTTCTTGATGAATTTTTCTGTTGTAGGATTGTAGGAAATGCATTCCTTTGTGGTCCAGCTTCCCAAGAGCTTTGCTCAGATGCTACACCTGTGAGGAATGGTATGTTGAACTGCAAAATTCTCTGCGAAACTAAGCTTGTTCTATGTAGAACGTGGATTGTTTTAACGTGCGCTTTTTTTTTTATCTGCAGTGACAGGTTTGTCAACAAAGGATAATAGTAAACATCACAGCTTAGTGCTCTCATTTGCACTTGGCATTGTTGTTGCCTTTATCGTCTCTCTAATGCTTCTCTTCTTCTGGGTGCTTTGGCATCGATCACGTCTCTTAAGATCATATGGTACACATCACTGTAGTCTCTCAAAATCTATTACTCTGTCTGTTATTTACAACAAATGTGTAGACGTTGCTGAAATCTACTTTTTATGGATTTCTTAGTGCAGCAAGATTACGAATTTGAAATCGGGCATCTGAAAAGGTTCAGTTTTCGCGAAATACAAACTGCAACAAACAATTTTAGTCCAAAGAACATTTTGGGACAAGGAGGATTCGGTATGGTTTATAAAGGGTATCTCCCAAATGGAACTGTGGTAGCGGTTAAAAGATTGAAAGATCCTAACTATACAGGAGAAGTTCAGTTTCAAACCGAAGTCGAGATGATTGGCTTAGCTGTTCACCGTAACCTTTTACGTCTCTTTGGATTCTGTATGACCCCGGAAGAGAGAATGCTGGTGTATCCCTACATGCCAAATGGAAGCGTAGCTGATCGCCTGAGAGGTTTTTTCAATTTAAACATTTCTTGTTTTGTAATTCTTACGTTGAAAAAGTTCCTAAAAAGATGACATGTTTCAGACAATTATGTAGAAAAGCCGTCTTTGGATTGGAATCTGAGGATAAGCATTGCACTAGGTGCAGCTCGAGGACTTGTTTACTTGCATGAGCAATGCAATCCGAAGATTATTCACAGAGATGTTAAAGCTGCAAATATTCTACTTGATGAGAGCTTTGAAGCAATTGTTGGCGATTTTGGTCTTGCTAAGCTTTTAGACCAGAGAGATTCACATGTCACAACTGCAGTCCGAGGAACCATTGGACACATTGCTCCTGAGTACCTTTCCACTGGACAGTCCTCAGAGAAATCTGATGTTTTTGGATTCGGAGTATTAATTCTTGAACTCATAACGGGTCATAAGGTGATTGATCAAGGTAACGGTCAAGTTCGAAAAGGAATGATATTGAGTTGGGTAAGTAAAAAAGATTGAATCTTTCTGTTATATATCCTTTTGAGTCATTTGCATAGAGCAAGAAACTTAATCAAAAGCATTGATTTGTGTGTTGGTTCAGGTAAGGACGTTGAAAGCAGAGAAGAGATTTGCAGAGATGGTGGACAGAGATTTGAAGGGAGAGTTTGACGATTTGGTGTTGGAGGAAGTTGTGGAATTGGCTCTGCTTTGTACACAGCCACATCCGAATCTAAGACCAAGGATGTCTCAAGTGTTAAAGGTTCTAGAAGGTTTGGTTGAACAGTGTGAAGGAGGGTATGAAGCTAGGGGTCCAAGTGTCTCGAGGAATTACAGTAATGGTCATGAAGATCATTCTTTTATTATTGAAGCTATTGAGCTCTCTGGACCACGTTGACACTTCAAAATGTGTATTAAACTTGTTTTGTTCTCAATGTCACCAAACTGTATATTGTTTTTATAATTTTTGTTTTTTGTTTTCCCTACAAATTTAAGAAGATTTGAGGAAGTAATGGATAATTCAATTTACACAAATGAGTTTTTTTCATAAAAATTGTTAAACTTGAATTCATTGACAAAAATAAAAAAATGTTGGTTAACCTTCGAGACCGGTTTAGAAAGGGGGAAAGTAAATTGAGAATGAATGTGTTTGTTTACCCTTATAAGTTGGGGCTTGAAGATTATGTTATTGTAGTGGGCTTTATAACTTTGGGCCTTTATTAAATCATTTTGAAACATTCAAAAGGATAATATCGTCATTTCGTGAGTATAAGAAACCCTAAGTAGCCGACCCATATAAGTCTTCTCACTTCGCACTCAACGCAGTTTCGTTTCCGCAACTCTTCCATTGCTTCATCTCATTAGCTCGACCTTGATCTCCTTAAAAATGGTATTTTTAACTGCTCTTCGTTATTCTCTGTAGATCGATTCGATGAAAATGTGTTTTTTTGTTCAATGTGTTTATGTATGGGATTTGTTTTGTTTCTCAGGCGTCGGAGAAGAAGCTCTCGAACCCTATGAGGGACATTAAGGTTCAGAAACTTGTTCTTAACATCTCTGTTGGTGAGAGTGGTGATCGTCTCACCCGTGCCTCTAAGGTAATACCACTTGAAAAAGATCTATACTTTACGATTACCCATGTGTCTAAATCAATGGAGAATAGTTTATACTATCTTGGATACAACTGAGGAAATGTTAGTGATAAGTTATGAAATGTTTGCTTTGTTCATTTATGAGTAGGTGTTGGAACAGCTCAGTGGTCAAACACCTGTCTTCTCCAAGGGTATGTTCAGTACTACGTCTCTGAGATTTAGGTTTCTGTAATTTGAGTTTGTGTTTTTCTTGAATCTGATGTGTGTTGTTGGTTTGTGTGAAACAGCGAGGTACACTGTTAGGTCCTTTGGTATTAGGCGTAATGAGAAGATTGCGTGCTATGTGACTGTCAGAGGTGAGAAGGCTATGCAGCTTCTTGAGAGTGGTTTGAAGGTTAAGGAGTATGAGCTTCTTAGGAGGAACTTCAGTGACACTGGTTGTTTTGGATTCGGTATCCAAGAGCACATTGATCTTGGAATCAAGTAAGTTTTCTCTTCATTCTTTTTCAATAAGGGCTTCCTTCAATTAGATACAGTAATGATTTGCATGAACATTTTGGTACTATACTACTATATGTAGAAGAGTATTTCAGTTGCATCTAATGAGTAGTCTCCTAATTTGTGGCTTTTGTGCAGTTTAGTCGTAATGATAGTTCATAGATTGCTGTGGAATGTTAAGTTTGATCTACTCTGGCCTTAGTGGAATAGTAAGTTTGGAATGGATTCTAGTGCCCGTTCTGTGTTTTTCTGTAGAAGTTTATAATTGAGCTTGAGAGAATATGAAGAGTTCTTGTTAGTTTTTATATTTTAGATTTATATTTAGTTAATGATGAATGTTTTATTTGTTTCGATTTGAATCTGATTAATACTTAACCCTTTACTGCTTTCTGTGGAATGTTAGGTGTGGGTTTGATAGAAGTTGAACTTTTTCTGTTATTCTCATCTGTTTTATATTGTGTATATAGGTATGATCCTTCCACCGGTATCTACGGAATGGACTTTTACGTTGTCCTTGAACGCCCAGGATACCGTGTGGCTCGTCGCCGTAGGTGCAAGGCTCGTGTTGGTATTCAACACAGAGTAACCAAGGATGATGCCATGAAATGGTTCCAGGTTAAGTATGAAGGAGTAATTCTCAACAAGTCTCAGAACATCACTGGTTAAGAAAAGTGTTTTGATCGTTAAAGGGTTCTGTTGATCCTAGCTTGTCTTTTAAGTTATCAGCGTTGGACGTGAAAGAAATTTCTTGTAGTAAAACCTTTTTTGACATGAGTTTGGTAGTTACTAAATTTTCCAAGAACCTTGGAAGATATATTTTTTCTTTTATTTGATGTCAAAGCAGCTCCTTTGAATTCACTTCCCCTTGAGAACTGCAACTTGCATGTTTCACAATAGGAACCTAATTTTGTGTTAAGAATTGTAGCTTGTGGATTGTGGCGTAAATTTTAATTTGTGCGAGTAAAACTGTCTCGAGATCTATAGGAACCTCAAGTGAAGAACACACAAGAAAATAGTTATTTGAGCAAATGCTCTTGGTTTGAGAAACTCTCAGCTTATGCTTGCCAACTAGATTTAGTACGTTTACGATCAAGTTGCAGCTTCGATCTAACTAGAAAAAAATTGATAAAGCTCAATAGAACGAGAACAACAAAACGTAATGCAATAATCTCAACCGCCTGATCCTTTCGACATGAACCAAGTTCTAAAATTAGTCCTCGTGTTGCATCTCAGTTAGGCCTTCAATTTACCAAGATTACTTCAAACCAAGTTCACACTCACATTTTCTTAACGACTAATTTGGGTTTTAATTTTTAAACCTCCAAACGATTTCCCCAAAAAGAAATGGAAGAGACGTCGAGAAATTTAATTACATAAAAAAAACAATAATAAACACCAATAATCCTAAGTGAGCCTTGCAGTGGCGCAAAATATAAAATGAAATTTAATATTTTTTTAAAAATCAAATCGCAAATACACTTTCAGATCGAATCACTTTTGGATTATTGTTCCAAAAAAATGGTTTCTAGTTGTAATGTAGATAGGGTTATGAATTTTTGTTATGTTAATAATTATTATAAATATCTACCAAAACCAAATTCAACGTGTGGAAGCTAAGAAGAGCTAATTTCTCTAAGTACAAACTGTGTTTTTGTTCATTGCTTTCACTTTGCTAAGATTTTGATATTCGTCTAAAAGAGTTTAAAATATTTAAAAAAGAGTTGTGGACGACCTAATATGTTAAGATGTTGAAGGTAATTGGTAGGGTATTTATATAATTTGTTATTTGTCACTTAATGATTTATTAAGAATTGTTAAAATTATATGTAATAGGAAATATTTAATGACAGTCAAAAAATGTTTTGAAAAAAAAAGTATATTCTCTTTGAAGCTTCAAGATAAAGTTTTTCTTCAATGTTGATTTATGTATGTCTGGCTCACTATTACTATAAATTATGATTCTTGTATATTAGCTTAAAGTTTCAAACTATCAATACAAAATCTTTCAAATAAGTTGGTTAATAGTATTTGTGTGGGAAGAAATTTGTTTTGGAGAAGTAAGTTTTGTACAAACGTATCACAAACTAAATTTTGCATTAAAAGGGGTAAAACAAAACAAAATGTAAAAAAAGAAAAAAACTAGACTCGTGGAGAATCATATTCAAAATGGAAGAAAAAAGTATGCATCTTTAGAACTTGACTTAACCGACGAGAGTTCAAGTCATAATTAAAGAGTTGAATACATATTCGAATTTTGATATTTGTCTTTATCTTTATTTTCTCTAAAACAAATTATTTTTTATTGATATTATATATATATATATATAGAGAGAGATCTCATTCATATTAAAACATCATTATTAAGTTTTTGTTTCTTGCTTTCTCTTAGCTAAAATTTTGATATTAATTGAAATGAGTTTAGAAGATGAAAAAATCAGTTTTCGACTATTTAATACATCTTGGAGTAAATTTTGGTGTCCTTTTACCTTTTTTTGGAGTATATACGGATTGTGTATTGCATTTTTAAATGTTTTGATAATCATGATCATCGTCATCAACATTATGAATGTGATAGTAGCGACTAACGATCTTTTGGTTCTGCGATCAATCCTCATCGTAGTGTTCAACTATAAACATTTCAAAGCTTATCTTTCAAGCTAGTCCATGTTCAACTCTAAATCCATGTTATTCCATTCAATCATTTTATACTCATGTTTTTTTTGTATTCTCCAATCATTTCTTTGCTAGGCCATAAGATAATTATTGTTAACTAAAAAAATTCTCATAATTTTCAAGATAATTATTGTCATACATCCCAAATTCTATGAGGATATAATATTAATTTAATAGTGCAGCAAAATTGGGATAAGTTACAAATTTACAACTAGAGATTAAAAATCACATATAACCGCAACAAAACTTAATAGCCAATAAACGCAATAAGTAATCATCTACTGTGATTTATTTTCACAAACCAAACACATTAACCGGAATTATACCGGTTTCGACCCAGTAATTTCTTTAGACCCGGTCTGGTTATTCTCAAAACTCAAAAAGAACCCTAAATAAGTCCAAAACCGATACACTTTGGGGATTTCTGAAAACTCTGTAAAGATCAAACCTTTTTGCTATATTTTTCAAATCCAACGACACCTTTTCGCGAGATAAAAGAGGAAGAGGATTAAGAACACAAGCGAGAAAAGAACAATGCCGAGACTAAACAGTGTCTTGTTGGAACCATTGTGTTCTTCTTTCTTCTCCGTCATCTTCTCGTTTCCTCCTACACCGCCGTAATCGCCGTAATCGTTTTCCCCTGACAAAGATTCCTCCTTTTCCGACGGAGACCATAAAGGAAAGCCGTATTTATCACACGGATAGATACCCTTCAGTTTCACGTTCGAGGGTAGAACAGTTTTGTTGTAACAGAGCTCACTGTTGCCTCCGATTTCGAAAAAGTTGAGATTTTTGATGAAGCTTTCGTTGAATGGCAAAACTCCATGGAAGGAGTTATCAGCGAGATTCAAGTGTTTGAGATTCTTCATCTCGGAGATGAAACTTGGAACGGTGCCGTTTAGTTGGTTCTTGCTTAGATCCAAATGTGTAAGTTCAGGAATCGATGAGAGTGTGTTTGGTATTGTTCCTGATAGTTTGTTTGAAGCTAAAGATAAGTTTTGTAGAAAGGTCAAGTTTTTGATTGAGTTTGGTATTTGGCCGGAGAGAGAGTTATGGGATAAAGTTAGGGACTTGAGGTTTGTGAGACGAGTAATGGAAGTTCGTATTGAGCCTTTGAGTGAGTTGTTTGATAGGTCGATGTAGGTGAGATTCGAGTGGAAAGATTTAGGGATAAGGCCGGAGAGGTTTGAGTTTGAGATTGTGAGGGAAGTGAGTTTATGCATGTTACCGAGGATTATGTAAAGACGACGAGAGGTTGAGATTGGTGTTGAGGAGATTTTTAGGGTTTGTAGGTTTACGAGACGAGCGAGGAAGAGGCCTGAGAGTCGGCTACGGTTGTGGAGGAAAGAGGAGACAGCAGAGAAGGAGCGGAGTGAGATTGGGAGGTGGTGTGGAGGGGAAAGAGATGGGCAGTTTGTGAAGGAGAGATTGAGGAGGGATTTTGAGAGTGGTTTGAGGGTTTTGTAGGTGAGAGAGAGTTTGGGTGAGCTTTGATGTAGGGATGTTGTTGCAGGGATCATTGGTTGGTGTAGGGATGTTGAGAGATTGGAGAGCTTTGAGCTGTTTTGGGTGTAATGGAGAGGCAGAGACGGTGGCTAGTAGAAGGAGGAGGAGGAGCAACGGTTGCAGTGGTTTCATAGTGGAAAGCAGAAGAGTCTTAGGAATGTTCGAAATATTGGAATTTGAAAGAAGGGCCTTGTGTGATAGTTAAAGGCTGCTCAATTTTACCCAAGACTTTTACCATCATTGGTTGGTATTATGGTATATAATGGCCAAGAAATAACAAAAACAGTCGTATATGGTAGAAGAAAGAACTCGATTACTAACATATGTGTGTGTGTGCGCGTCCGTGTGTAAGTTTTTAATTGTATGAATAAACTATTTTGTGGATTTATACATTTTTGTTAGGATTATAACATAATTTATTGAAAAGTAAATTGGATTTCAACTTCGCACCAAATTCTTAATTGTGAAAATTTGGACAAGAAAAATCTAATAGGGATAACCTTTTTTTGTACATTCCCATAGATATAAGTTTTGGTTGAAAACTTTGATCTAGGCAAAAATTGAATGAACACAAACAAATGGTACGTAATAAAGCTGGTGATAGTAAAAGAATTTAACAATTCAAAAATTAGTTGAAACGTAATCATGAGGTTTTTCGTCAACAATATAATTACAAATTTGTTTTCTTTTTGTTCAAGGAAAACTTCCTCAAAAAGGAACAACCCACCATTTTCACATGAAAGCAAATAGATTAAAACAATAATGAGCAATAATTTTAGAAAAATACAACTCTACAAACTACAAACAGACTCATACAAGGTATTAAAGCTGAAGAAACATCAATACAGTGAAGCTTTATATTACTAACTCTAAGTACTAAAGCATAGATATCCAAGTATTCTTATTCATAATTTGGAACTGACGAACAAAGAGCTAACTTGAGGATCAAGCAACTACTTTGAGAAAGTCCAATAATAACGATATGAAACAAAGATAAGACATTTTATGATCCATCAGGCCTACTTAAGTGATTGAGTAAACCTTAACTACTCTAGTGGTGTCACAAACAACAAGATTCTCAGAATCAGATTGATTCGTGCAAAGCCAATTCACCTGTTTAAGAAAACCCCAATAGATGTCAGAAACAGAGAAGAGAGAAAGAAGAAGTGGAAAGAACAAAAGAACTTAAAGAGCTTTCGTCAACTACCTTCTTGCTTAAGTTAATATTCAAATGGAGGAAATCTCTGTTATTGTTGTTGTTGTCTGGATCAAGACATTTAAAGCAATCCCATATTTTGACTGTCTTATCATTACCACCTGAGATCAAGAATCTACCCTTCTCCTGAAACAGAGAAAAAGCGACACAAGACACAGCAGCATTGTGCCCACCAACAGAGTAATCTAAACAAACCCTTTTGATCACATTGTTGCTACTACTGCTGCTGCTGCTTCCTTTCGATGATGTTCCTTTCTGGGAAAGTTCTGATTCGATGTTGATCAAATCGACAATTCCATCACCTCTAGCAACTGCGCATATCTTGCCTAACTTATCAACCATGTCCATTTCCGGGATTGCAATCGAGTGAACAAATGCAGGGTTTAGGCATTGTCCTGAGCTGTTTTGTGTATCGGAGCCTGAAAGATTTTACAGAAGTGACCTGTGAAGTCAGATATATTGCATTGCATATATACGAGGCAAAAGAAATTCGTATCAGTGGTATATAGGCTTTACCAAAGTCTATAATCTTTTGTGAGCGACCTTTTGAGAAATCCCATAAAACAAGCTTTGAATCAAGTCCACCAGTTATAACTGTAAGAAATTACACATATAAGAAACCATGAAGAGATCCATATAAAATAGCAAATCACATTAAGATGTTAGTTACCTTCCCAAGGTCTCCATGGAATAAATTGCACAGAACTGCATATCTTAAATTGTCACATTAAGGTATTGACTTAAGAGAGAATTTTCGAGGTAAGAAGAACTTCACAGATGCGAGGCAGCATAACAACAAAAGTAAGGATACACTTGTATGACCAGCTCTAAGGGTTTTATAAAGGCGTTTCTGACCAATGTCGATGATCTGTGTTCAAGCAAACAAATCAAACCGAGAAAATTTCCACAAATTTATGTAATCTTGAAGTATCAAGAACAACTATTGAAGGGTACCTTAACATCACCAGAATCATCTGCAGAAGCAAGAAAAGATGATCTTCCATTGCATACAACCTTAACAAATCAAGAACATCAGAAGATTATGAACACGGATTTCGTAAGTAAATTCAATAACTTCTCAGATAGTCAGGGTTTTAAGATAGATCACTACCTGGTTTACTTCATCTTTGTTGTAGTTAAAACTCTCTAATCGCTTCCAAGAAGTAGCACTTAGCTATAAAATTTCCAGAAAGCAAGAAGATTTAAAACTAAGAGTGAAGAGTATTTGTAGATAGTTTATCAAAGTTTCAATCTTTCTAATTACCGTTTGAACATCGAAAGACTTGATTTCGTTTCCATAAGAAGCATAGAGAATGTTCTCATTACCTGAAAAAAAAAACCAAACAAAATCAATCACCAAATTGAAAACAAAGAGGTGAAGTTGTAAGAGAGTGAGAGACCAATAAAAAAAAAAAGAACCTGTCTTGAAACAGAGAGATGAAACAGGTTCTGTTCCAAAGTCGATGATGAATTGAACATCTTTACACCTCAAATCAAACCAGCAAACGCAACCATCCTAATCATCCATCTTTCATATTGTTAAAATCATCTTCGTAAAACCCTAAATTCATCAATTTAAATGAAAGTAAAAAGGGCTTTAGAAACCTCGCCAGAAGTGAGAACAAGTCCAGGCCTGTCACGAGAAGCTATACAACAAGTGGCAGTTGATTTGTGGCCTCTCAGCTTCCTTGGCTCATCCATTGCCATAACTCGTTTCGCCGGCGATTGCAAAAGCTCTAACCAAATTGTAATCAAAATACAAACAGGGGTAGACAAAAAAGCTAACCGAACCATCTTACCAAAAAAAAAAGAAAGCTAACCGAACCAAACCAAACTGAACCGGATATTATTATAAAATCATTCGGGTTTGCTATTTAAAAATTCGAAAAAACAAAATTGGAACCGAACTTAACCAAATTGAACCGATATAATGAAACAGAAATCAAAACACAAAATCGAACCGAGATTTTAAACCGGACTGAAAATCATCGATCTTTTAGAAAATATAACTTAGGGTTCCATGAATTTGACAAAGCATATTCTTTTTTTTTTTGTCATGGAAGCCCCATTTTATTAAGTTGGTGACATGAAACTTTCCTTTAGGAAGAGCTTTTCAGCGGTCAAGAAACTTACATGGGAAAGAAACAATACAAAGATTGATGGATTCCTAACAAACCACAACATCCCAAGATAACAACAAGGGTAAAGATAACAAGTGCAACTAAATAAGCTAGTGCAAAGATAAGGAGGCATAAAAGCCATAGATATAGTTTGATCCACCAAGGAGATCAACCACATGAAGTGAGGGGAGGCTGACGAAGACCGAATCATTGGTCGTAAATCGACAATTTGCCACACTGGAATACAAAGATTCCGACGGGTTTTTAAAAACCTAACGCGCACTAAAGATGATGAATCTTCAGCTCTCTGAAAAAGGAGGCAGCATGTAGGTTGGGAATAAGTTCCCAAGAGACGAGTATCGGAGAAAGGATCCAAGATAAAGCCATCTTGCCACACCACATTGAAAGATCTAAACCAAGTGGTTACCGAAGAGTAGAGAACATGACACGACTGTCAAAACAATGGATTGGAGACAAGGAAAAAACATGAGCGCCTCCACAGAAAAATAGAGAAAGCTAACCATGCACTCCAAAAGACACCACTAGGAAGAAGAAGACACTTCCAACAATATACTCTGTATCGGATGACAAGACGAGCATATACCACCTGTCGCAAAAACACCCATGCTAGAAATGGGTCAGCCTTATAGGGAAATCTCTCCATGAGAGAGGAGGAAAGTGAAAAAACTAACACGAAAGAAGACATTCCGAAGTCCAAAAATTCACAAAATTTACTAGTATACAAAACCAATAGTCTTGGGGACCGCTCTTTGCGCTTGGAATTCTGCTTTAGACTTAACCTTTTTAAAGGAAGTGATCTCTCCCAGTAGGAGGAAAATAAAAAAATATCACTCTTCTTGATGGAGGAAGTTGAGACTACAAGACCCTTATGGTCTATAGGTAACACATTTAGCTTGCGTCGACAACTTTGTACACGTTGCACATACATCGTTTTGTTCGTAGCTAGACCAAAGCAAAAAAATGAGGATTTTCCTAAGATCCTTCTTAATACCAAAGAACATACACATTGGTACACAAACAAGAAACGTAGAAACTGGACAAACTCCTTTGAAGTTTTTATTTTGCCCAAAATCTTGGAAAATAAACACTGGTCAAACAACCAGGAATTAAAAAGTGACACCATCTCCATTGAAAGTTTTTTTAGACTCACCAGGCCCATTAACAAAACCTTTTGGAGGCCATAACCAAAATTTTGGCCCATCTCAATTAGGGTTTTGACCCTTCTTTGAAAAATCTTCGAGAGGCTGCGGCGGTTAAACGACGCTTCACCAAGACGCGCCCGAGAATCTTTGCGGTCATACGATGTAGGTCTCACCCACAGTTTGGATGGAAGTCTTATGGGGGCTTGCAGATTTGAGAGATTTGGATTAGCGGCCGATATACATGGTGGATACAAAGGAACCATGGCCAATTCACGGGAAATTCTCAACAACGGCGAGTTGCCTCGTTGGAAAGAGACGACAATATTCATGAGCTGATATGTCCTTCGAGAAAGTATAAAGACGGACAATACAAGGAGAAGAGGTTGAAGCGAGAGAGAGACTCGGATATGACAAAGCAAGCCAGCATCGGCGTGTCTCAACCTTAGGTGACTCACGACAAGAGGAAGTTCTTCGAGAGGGGATCCCGAGACATAAGCGAGGAGAAGTGGTGGTATCAAAAATAATTGTCCGAACATAAGGCTGTCGTGAAAGGATCTCACCGGTGTCAGGAATAACCGGTGGAATGTAGAAGAAGTACTCATTGGTTCAAAAATTGATAATGGTGTTGGGAAGCGACGTTGGGTACGCGGAGAACAGAGGAGCAAAAACTGGCGGAGAGAGTTGGCGGTAGATTTGGAGGCTAAAGCGCTTCGGTTTAAAACCAAGAATTTCGCACCCGGGACGAGTGGAGATACATCATCAATTATGAAGAGGAATCTTTCCCATTGGAGATCACCGTAAGCTATACCGATGACCTCTAGATCTGAAGATTTCACACTCGGCTGACCACCGGAGACTTGATACTGAAAACCACCATGTATTATAAATGGTGACAAGCTGAGGTCTAAACAGCAAGAAGAAGAAGGGGATTGACGCCGGTGAGCAAAAGCTACCGGCGTCGTAAAGGTTGCCAGAAAACGAAGCCTCGAAAATGACGCTCGAGAGGATGGAGTAGTCTTTTTGATCTGTAGTTATCTTCTTATGTGATGTTTGCAAAGTGGGGATTTTATGAAGCATATTGAAACAATAACATTGGTAACATTATATAAGTAAACAGAAATACACGAAAATGGCATCATTAGTCAAACCTAAAAGCAATCTTCATATTCGAAAAAGAACCGTTAACAAAAAACCAATCCTCTCAGGTCGTTAACAATAACAACTCTCTACTCTCTCTTATTTAGTTTGAGCAGCATCCAGCTTTCTTCACAGCGGAAACATCTTTACCGATATCGATCTTGTCACCTTTCGATGGGACATTAGCGGATTCGCTGGCAGCTTCCATCGCCTTCTTGCTCACAATGTGGTGAATCTGAGTGAGGACTTCAGCAAAAGCGTTCTCGACATTTGTGGCTTCGAGAGCCGAGGTTTCCATGAAGTAGAGAGATTCTTTCTCCGCGAAAGATTTCGCATCTTCTGTCTGAACAGCCACGAGGTGGCGAAGATCAGATTTGTTTCCCACGAGCATGACAACAATGTTTGGATCAGTGTGGTTTCTTAGTTCTTTCAGCCACGTCTCGACGTTTTCGAATGTTGAGTGTCGGGTTACATCGTAGACAAGAAGCGCTCCAACAGCTCCTCGATAATACGCACTAGTGATGGCTCGATACCTTATTCAAACATTGTCAATAAAAACCGAAAATTAAGTTAACCAAGACATCAGAACATAGTTACTAGTGCGACGAAGAAACCTAGAAGCGATAGTGATACAAAGCAAAAACTTTTCAGTTTCGAAACCAGACCATGTTGGCTTCACGAAACTGATCAGAGAATTGGAGAATAGCTCATCATACAAAGCAAGAAGCTTTACAATTTCGAAATAAGACTAAAGTAAAGCTTCAAATGAAGAGTTAAGAATCCTAGTGAAACAAATCAAGCTCTCTTACGTAAACAAAATCAAAATCTGACTACGTAAAGCTTCAAGAAACTGATCAAAGAACCCGAAAATAGCAAATTATACAAAGCAAGAATCTTTAAGCGAAATCTGAGGAAAAGAGCTAGCGAATCGTAGAAACGAAGTTACTGAAACCAATCAAACACTCTTACATAAAGCAACAGGAGAAAAAAGATAAAGCTAAAAACTTTCTAGTCATACACAAAATCACATTCAAACCCAGATCTCTTCTTGTAAATGTGAATAACGCCAATGAATCTAAAGCAATTTGAGATCTAAACCCTACACCATAAAAACACAAAAGCTTCCACGAAAATTATCTAAATCTAAGGAGAACCAGATCGAGAAATGAACAATGTGAAGTTGAAAAGAAAAAAAAAAAAAAAAAAAAGATGAGACCTTTCTTGACCAGCAGTATCCCAAATCTGGGCTTTGATGACTTTATCATCAACATTCAAACTACGAGTAGCGAACTCAACGCCGATCGTGGATTTGGACTCGAGGCTAAACTCATTCTTGGTGAACCGAGAGAGCAAATTGGATTTGCCCACACCCGAATCACCAATCAGAACTACCTTGAATAGGTAATCGTATTCATCATCTGCTCTGTAACCCGCCATTTTGAGATCCTCCCCCTCTCCTTTTCAAAAAAAAAAGCTTCTTACTTCAACAAAACCCAAAATGAGATTTTGAAAAATTTCAGATTTTGTTTTTGGAAAAGATCTTTTCGACTTCTACAGAGAAAGACGCGGAATTGAAAGAGAGAAGGACCTTGTGTTGTGTGGTGTCTTTGTCACACAGAAAGGGAAAAAAATCTAGCATTTGTGTATGGAAATTACTGAAACACCCTTCTCACGCGGTATGATCTATTAGCTTGCTTGCTTCGATAAAGGCGAGGACATATTCGTCATTTTCAAAAAATTGTGTAATTTGATTTGGAAAATTGATTGAAATGTTATAAAAAAGTTGCGTCTGCCGGGAGTCGAACCCGGGTCTATTGCTTGGAAGGCAATTATCCTAACCGTTGGACTACAGACGCTGACGTTTCATTGGTTCGGATGTCATATAATAAACGAAAACAATAATATGACGTGGCAAGTATAAAAAGGAAACTTCTCAACAAACTAATTTGGGAGTCTTGACCTTTTGAAAGACGACGACGACGACTCTTGAAGACCTCTCCGGCGATTCTCCCGCCGTAACTACCGTATATCTCTTATCGGCGTTTTAGTTTCTCCGTTTCGGCTCCGGCGTTCGAGGATGGGTTGCATCGGATCTTCTCAGGCCAATAATGAAGGAGGAGGTTAGAAAATTCGATTCTTCGCTCAGATTATTCTTTTGATTTTGTACAATCGTTCCCAGAACTATTTGGCTACGATTTGTTGCAATGTTTATGATTCTTGGAGAGGTTTTGAGCGAAATCAGAAGTTTCTAGAACACTTATCTTTAGGGATTTCGCTAATCTTGCTTTGTACTTCGTAAAGAAATTGTTCAGGTTTTACTGTTCTGGATTTAGAATGCTCTTTGATTGTTTAGTATCTTCTCATGTGGATGACTTTAGCATTGGTGGTGTGATCAATAGTGTGATTGAATACACAAGATCACCAGATTCTTCAGTTCTGCATTCTATTGCATTTTTGTCTTGTTGGAATTGAAAGTGTATAGTATAGAGGAGATGAGTATGTGTATATATACGATCATAGAAAGTCGTTTGTTAGTGGTGTGATCTTAATGATCACCAGATTACTCTGTTCTGCTTTCTGTTGCATTTGTCTTGTTGAAATCGAAACTTGTGATGATCTTCTGATTTAGATGGCTATAGTAGTATTGATGTTACTGAAAGAACTGCTTTACGGATTGGTACTAGTTTACATTGTACCATTCTCTTATGAGTTTTGTATGGTGGCACAGTTAAAAGGAAGAAACTCCGGAAACCTAAACCGTGGGCACATACTGAGCCAATCACAAGGGCACAACTTACGAATATGCGTGAGGAATTTTGGGACACTTCTCCACACTATGGTGGTCAAAGAGGTATGTTATGTATATCTCTCTTTCTTGTGACCTGCATTGCATTATGGACATTTTGGGAACTGAGTTGAAATAAATTGGCAACCAGAGATATGGGATGCACTTCGAGCTGCTGCTGAAGCTGACTTGAAACTAGCTCAAACTATTGTTGACAGTGCAGGCGTGATTGTCCAGAACAGTGATCTATCGTTGTGCGGGGATGAAAGAGGTTTGTAGTACACAATCTGATTCTTTTTCTCTCGTTTCTTTTTCTTAGTACCTTACTGAATCTGCTTGTTCTTACTCAATGCAGGTGCTAGATATGAGCTTCCTAGGTATGTACTAAGTGAGCCCACAAATCTGATCCGAGAGGAGGGACCGTGAGCAAAGCTTAGTGTACAGTTACCACAAAAGTAGGTAGAAGAAGAAGTAAGAAGACTAGAATCGGACTGACGCAAGTCTCTCATATTCAATACTTTTTGCAATTGATACTACACACTCTCTGTATAGTTACTGGAATCTAAAGTGGGAGATGGTGACACGTGGTATTAGATGAACAGATGTACAGTCAGGATTTGTGACGTTTTTTTTTTGGGGCAAAATGATCTAATGAACCTTTGATTCTTAAGCGCTGTACTTATTCTTGACCAGCTTTGAGTTTACAGAACAAAGATAAGTCATAAGATTAAAAATAAATTGTGACAAGAAAAATAGAATTTATGTATTTTTTAGTTTGATTCAAAATGATTCCCTCCCTACACAAATTTCTATAAAATTATCGAGAATGGCAAAACTTTCAAAAACATTTGTGTCAGAAATGGTCTTTCACTCTTCCTCTCTCAAGTTATCATATGTCTTTTTGTTCCTTGAATTTTGGAGCTACGCATTTAACAGTACCCAATTACAAAGATTTGTTTAACATTGATGAGTTATGTGATCAAACTTCAAAAAATATTTATTTTTTCTTGGAGGCATGTCACAGAGTTAGTGTACAGATTATGATATAAATAGATCTAAATTAATTTCGTTAAGGTCAAAGACCACAGAGTGAACCCAAACTTGACTGTTTGTTGTTACATAAAATATAAAAAAAAAACAAAACAAAAAACAAAAAACAAAAAATCGTTTGACCGTTTTTTTTTTTATATTTTTGAGTCCCAAAAGAAAAAACGATAATTGTCCTTATTAGAAAGAAGAAAAGATATCTACCAAAAAAAAGATTTTACTGGATAAATAATATGTATATATGTTATTGTAATGAAAAAAGATGGTAGAATTAGCAAACTACTCAAGTTGAATAAGCTTGAAATCTATTGTGCTTACGTATGTGTCACTGACCACGGGAATATATTTTTCTTCCATTTGACTATTTTTCTTATTTTTTCAAATTTATTTTGTAATGTATGCTTTATGTTATTTTTTATATATATGTTATATGTGCAATCTATACTTAAAATTCAATAATTTTGTGGGGTTGATAAATTTGGCATTTTTGCTAATTAAAGAATATGACTTTTTGCTCACCTAACGTTAAAACTAAAGTGTGAGTTCATGCTAAAGCAGAACACGAACAAGAAGATGATGCAAGTCTACGAGTAACTTGAGAGTCTAATGCAAATTACAAACAATAAAATCACGATTACCAAAAACCTTATATATATTGTAGTAATGATATCATCTTGAATTGGATTCAAAATAGTCATGTGCTTATTCGTTCTTTGTTATCTAGTCAGGAAGAAAAATACACAAATAAAATATCTCAAAAAGCAAGATTCATATTTTTATTAATTGAGATGATATATCATGAGTATTAAGAGACAGAAAGGTGTAGAGAATGTATAAAATTGGATGTGTTCTATTAGGTATTAACCCAAATCTTCTTTACAAGTTTGAACAACATTAGACAAAGTAAAAATTCATGAGACTTTTGGATTATTAACCCAAATCTTCTTTACAAGTTTGAACAAAATTAGACAAAGTAGAAATTCATGAGACAAAGTATTAATCCAAATCTTCTTTACAAGTTTGAACAACATTAGACAAAGTAGAAATTCATGAGACTTTTGGATTATTTTGATATAATATCAATTAAGGGACCTAAATTGGTATGTCGTCAAGATAAAAGTACGCTAACTTTCCTAATTGAAGTTGAATAAAAGAGATAGGGATGTGTTAAACATCGAAGCTCAACCTCCCCCAAATCTAATTTTTAATACATTGGAAGTTAATCAATACAATAAAAGATGGAGTGTTTATCTCTATAACTTGACACCTCAGCTTCTATATTGAAGCAGGTGTTGTAAAAAAATCTCTAACCACCCAAATTATAACATTAATACACATCAGCTCATTTTACTCTTATGTGGACAAAGGAAAAGGAAAACGAGAGCGTTTAATCAATTGCTTGATTTCTTCTTCTTCGTCGCCGGTCCGAATGATGTTGAATGCTCGATTTTCTCGATTTAATCAATTGCTCGATTTTGTTTCTACAAGAAGTCTGATTTTGGGATGAACTTTTGTTGGATATAGGCCGGTGAACTCATGAAAATCGAGTACCAGAAAAAGGTTGCTAATTTAAATCGGGTGAAGAAAGGAGGCAGTCACTCGGATTCATTAGAGAGAGCCAAAGCAGCGGTTAGTCATTTGCATACAAGATACATAGTTGATATCCAATCCATGGACTCCACAGTTTCATAAATCAATCGTCTACGAGATGAAAAACTATACTTAGAGCTCCTTCACCTTGTCGATGCGTAAGTTTAGATTTGTCCAGTGGTGTTGAATCTCTACAAATTTCTGATCGGACATGTACTAGAATTTTTTCTTCACATCCTCAATCTAGATATCTGAGTAAGCCCTTTATCTCGATGCCTAATGTTTTTCCCTGAGTTCTGTTTGATTATTGATTCCATGTCTTAGTGATAATGTCAACAGGTTTGTATAATAAATCAACAATAGACTTAAATTGTTAATTGAACACTGTTTTCGTGTTGGATTCTAATAATGGTGTTTTTTTCCTATGATGATAGAGACGGAGACCATCTTGAATTTATGAGAAGTTAGAAACTATGGACGACACAACCGCTGAGAAGCGCTGCTGAAATTATGTTTAGTCTTGGTATCGACAAGGAAATGCAAGCTAAGAAAACCAAAGATAAAAAAGCTAGCAGTTATCTATAGAGAAGATACAAAAGACATATGTATTTCCTATAAAAAAAATAAAAAATAACACTCAGTTAACTTATGACTATAGTTGTCAAAATCAAACAAATATTAAATGCAAGTAAAGTTAACCAAGAAACAGAAGAAACTGCCAGGAACAAAGATAATGTGTAATATTTTCTTCTGAAACTATTTTTAATTTTTAACTTTGATTCTTCTTGTTCTGAGATAATATATTATACTCTAGAAATCACATAAGGTTTGTTTATGGAATTTCAGTACAAGGTATTCACCTCATGTATGGTGTTCTTAAAAAATGAGAGGCACATCTGTTTCATTTGATTATAGTTTTTTTTTTTTTGAAAAAATTCATTTGATTATAGTTTCAAAAAAATATTTGTATTATTACTTATATGTATATTGAATAAAACAAAATTTAAAGAAAATCCCGCGGCGTAGCGCGAGTGTCAACCTAGTAATCCTAAAACCTTTACTTTTCATAATCTTTTTATTGGTTCAAGCAATTTATAAATTATACTCCCTCCGTTTCATAATATAGGATGTTTAGAGAAATATTTTTGTTTCATAATATAGGATGTTTCCAACTTTCTATGTAATTTTTAGATTAAATTTATATTTTATATTATGCAGACTTGTTTATATTTGGTTAAATTTTTTTAAAGTAACTATTTCTTAATATGCGTGTTTTCACTAAAACATCTTATATTTTGAAACGGAGGGGGTATCAATTTACAGAAGACTTGATTTAAATATTATAGCCGTTTAAGCCCTAACCATCATAAGCTTCTTTTGGTAAGCAAAATGATACAACCTTAACTCCTCAAACAAAATGTAGATCATTCCAAATATTATCGTTACAAATTTTGTCAAGATATTGAATTGCGTTGATAAGGGGTGTATGAATAGAACCACATTTAGTATCTAGTTTATAAGAAAAATTCAAGTTATTAGTTATTACCATCTAGTTTAATACCAAACTGAAAATCTTTTAAACCCTTAGAATACGAGACAAAAACCTTCAGGCCCGACACTAACCCAGTGCAGGAAGTGCATTTGCACCATGTTCAACCTAAATTCAATTTTTTTTTTTTATTTATACCCTTATTTTTATAAAATCTGAACTGAACTAAAAAACGATTTACACTTTAATCTAAATTTAAAGATATTGTTGATTTTCTTTATTGGCAATATATTGTTGTTTTTCCAGTTCTCTTCAAAATATGGTAAGTAATTTGAATTTCAATAGATAAAACTTTTATTTTTATTTTCTAAAAAGTTTGAATATTCAGTGATTATCGCACCGGATGTAGCCGATGTTTAAGCCGGCCTTGTTCTAATTCATCAAAGAAAATAGAAACAACATTCACAAAAGCTAGAATGAGTAATGAGTGCATCAAGACATGACCGGTGCATTGTAAACATCCTCTTTCAAAGCCTGGTTAAAATTCCATAAACGGAATAACTTTTTACTGTTGGTCAAAAGCTAACATGATCCTCATCGATTTTATTTCTTAATTAATGTCGGATACAAAAGTTCAGCTAAATTGACACTTAATTTTGACAAAAAAGAACCTATCAACGATGTTGTAAAAGAAACAAAACTAAAAGCCACATAAGCAAACCATTGCTAATTTGCTTTGTTAAGAAGAAAAAAAATAGCATCCCATTGATGATATAAGAACAATTAAAAATGACTTTTCAATTGAATTATAATTGATTTTTTATTTTTTATTTTGTAAATATTTAGCTTATACAGTATACAAAATTTTGAAAAATATGAATTTAAAATTAGAATATATATATATATATATATATTATTTTGTCAACATTAGAATATAATTTTTGAGAGAGAGGGTATGTTTTTCCGGTTCTTCTTACCATCTCAATATAATGCATGACTTCAACATTATTCAACAGCTTAGAATTTCACCATTTTCACCATTGTAAATTTGTAACTAGTCTAATGGACGGTACAGTGCAAATTTTCCAGTTTTTGTATTGTTGGCGACGATCGTACAAACATCACCAATCACTATCATAACTTAACTACTAAAAATACAAACAAAAGAAACAGCTAAATTCAAAGGTGCGAACTCTTTGGTCTCTGTTTTTGTTTTTATTTTTTAAACCCAACCATGTTACATGTTATAAAAAATGTAATTTTTATATACATTTTTCCACTTCTCGGAAACGGACAAACCGCTTTATAGGCGATGCTCTGCTTGCTTCCTCTCTCTCTCTCTCCATGTGTTCGTGTCCGCAAAACAGATCTCAAAAAACCTCTCTCTCTCTCTCTTTCTCTCTCTCTCAAGATTCCCACTCTTTCTCTCTCTATACACTTTGAAAACAGCGTCTTTTCCTGCCAAAAAAAAAAGAACCATCGCTTTCTCCAGAGAAACCTCACTCCTGCCTCATGTGAATGTTTTGGTTAAGAAAGAGAGAAAAAGAGGAGAGACATCTGTGACTGCCTTAACCAAACGGTGTCGTTCTCGTTTCTCCTTTTATTCCTCCACTTGTATAAATCTTTGAAACGGACCATTCAGTTTTGTTTGTTTGTTTGTTTGCTGGTCTCTCAATAGTAAAAGTTTGAATCTTTTCTTAAAAGAAACAGAGCTTTTTCAGATTTTAGCATTCTTGGTTTGGTTTTTATTTCTTTCTTACCTTCAAGTACTATAGAAGAAACACATAGCTCAAAAAAGTTTACATTTTTGCTCAAACGGGTCCTTAATTTTTGGGTAATTTTGGGCAAGTTCAGTGAATCTTGGGAGGGGCAATTAGGGCTATTACCAAAGTCAGTGAAATCGTTTTCAAATTTGGAAACTTTTGATTTTCCGCGGAAGAAAATGAGATACAGCTCGATTTGGTTCTTCTATAGAGACTTAGACAAGAAGATTCTCTCGAAGAAAACAGAACACTTGTGATCATATCATCATATTCATGAGTAGGGCTTCTTCTTCTCGGATTCTGAAAGATTCAAATGGAGACATGGGTGAGCATCTTCGTAACCATATTCACTTAACCAACTGTATTCACTTGAAGAACCATATGCACAACAACAACAACAACAACAAACAGAGTCCGGTTTTGTCTGACCGGTCTCTTCTTATGAGAGATCTTGTCGTTCTCCAGAGATCAAGATCACTCCGAGACCCATCAGCGAGCCCGAATTTGAAAGAAGATCATAAGGATTCACGTGAAGGAAGGAGAAGATCTGTTGATCAGAATGTTGTTAAGAAATCTGGTCTTAGGTGGTCTGGTTCGTCTCCAATAGTGAATTTTGGGACGTCTAAGGTAACTCCTTCTGATGAAAAGTTTGATAGGTCGAGTAGGAAAAGTTATAGGTTCGAAGATGTTAACGAGGTTTGTAGTGTTGACTCGGTGAAATCGGGATCTAAAGATAGGGTCAGTAAGGTCAATGAGGCTATTGTCAAGACTCTGTCTGATCAGTTAAACGAGGTTGGAGGTGATAGTGATGATTTGGTTTCTTATAATGTTAGACCGCGCAGTAATGGGCATAGAAGACGTAAGTTTAGAGGGACGAGGAGAGCGGGACGTGGTGTTAATGTTAGAGACGATGTTGGTAATGAGAGTGAGATGTATATTGCTTCTAATTCAGTCCCTCGTGGAGAGAAGTATAAAGGAGAAGGAGGAGGAAGGGATAGAGGACAGAACATGAGTGGAGCTGTTCCAAGAAATGGTTGTGTTCCGTTTAACTGGTCGAGCATTCATAATAGAGGTAAAAGTTTCTTAGATATAGCTGGTTGGAGTTTATCTTGTGGAATGTCTGATTCAAAAGGAAGGAAAGGTGAAAACGATATGCTAATGTTGTCTGATTCAAGCTTCTCTAATCACGAGACGTTACCTCTTTTAGTCGATAGCGCAGATAATGAAGAATGGGTGCATGATTACTCAGGAGAATTAGGTATCTGTGCTGACAACTTGCTCAAGAATGATCAGAAAGATTTAGAGTTTTGTAAGAAGAGCAGCCGCAAAAATACTCGGTGGCATCAAAGCTTTACGCAGAAGCACGCTCCAAGAACGTTCCATGATCTATTGGGACAGAATCTAGTGGTACAAGCACTATCTAATGCTGTTGCTAAACGAAGAGTTGGACTTCTTTACGTATTCCACGGTCCAAACGGAACCGGGAAAACATCTTGTGCTAGGATTTTTGCTAGAGCATTGAACTGCCACTCTACAGAACAGTCAAAGCCTTGTGGCTTATGCAGTTCTTGTGTTTCTTACGATGATGGTAAGAACAAGTACATTCAAGAAATGGGTCCTGTTAAAAAATTCGACTTTGAGAATTTAGTCGATAAGATGATCGACCGTCGTCATCAGCAGCAAAGACAACACCTTACCTTCATATTCGATGATTGCGATACTATGTCAACAGATTGTTGGAACGCGCTTTCGAAACTCGTTGATCGAGCACCTCGTCGTGTGGTTTTCGTTCTTGTTTGTTCGAGTCTTGATGTTTTGCCTCACATTATCGTTTCGAGGTGTCAGAAGTTCTTTTTCCCTAAGCTTAAAGACGTGGATATTATCGATTCCTTGCAAAGGATTGCGTTAAAGGAAGAGATTGATATCGACAATGATGCGTTGAAGCTTGTTGCTTCGAGATCAGATGGTTCCTTGAGAGATGCGGAAATGACTTTAGAACAGCTGAGTTTGCTAGGAACAAGAATCTCTCTTCCTTTAGTTCAAGAAATGGTAAAAAACCAAAACCTTCCGTAACCTTTTCTACATTTTGATAATTGTTTTCTCATTATGTTCTTGTTTTTTTTTTTTTCTTCTTCAGGTTGGGTTAATCTCTGATGAGAAATTGGTTGATCTTCTTGATCTAGCCTTATCCGCAGATACTGTCAACACCGTAAAGAACCTAAGAATAATAATGGAAACCGGTCTAGAACCATTAGCTTTGATGTCACAGCTTGCAACCGTCATAACTGACATACTAGCCGGAAGCTACGATTTCACCAAAGATCAACGTAAAAGAAAGTTTTTCCGGCGACATCCACGTGAGTTTCCAAACATTTCCATTAACCAATTTTTGTAACTGTAATTAACCAATTTATTTCGTTGTTGCAGTGTCTAAAGAAGATATGGAGAAGCTGAAACAAGCTTTGAAAACGTTATCTGAATCAGAGAAACAGTTGAGAGTATCTAACGATAAACTAACTTGGCTTACTGCTGCATTGCTTCAGCTAGCTCCTGATAAACAGTACTTGCTTCCTCATAGTTCTTCCGCTGATACTAGCTTTAACCATACTCCAGTAACGGATTCGGATCCTTCAAACGGCGTTGTAGCTAGAACAAGAAGAGATGGTAGTAGTAAGCAAGATCTCAGTTTCATAAAACGACCTTCGGTTGAAGATATTTGGTTAACCGTTATCGAAAACGTTCGAGTTAATGGTTTAAGAGAGTTTCTTTATAAAGAAGGAAAGATATTTTCGATTAGTATCGGCTCAGGTAATACAAAAACATTGATCATATGTTTGCAAAAAGGTTTTTAAAACCGTTTATGTAGATGGCTCTTAACTTCTTTATATCTGGCAGCTCCTACGGTGCAGTTGATATTTATGTCGCCAATAGCGAAATCAACGGCTGAGAATTTTAAAGATCACATTTTGAGAGCGTTTGAGGTGGTTCTTGGATCTCCAGTCACGTTAGAGTTCAGAACCGAGTCAAAGAAAGACACGAAAAACGTTGGTTTAAGCAATGGTGAGAGATACCACGAAAGCGGAAGAAGAAGCGAGATCATCGAAGTTGCTGAATCTGAGTCTCCAATGACTAGAGTTAGAAGGAAACACTTGGAAGCGAGTCAAAACCAGAATCAGAACCAGAGCATTGTGAAAGGAAAAGTTTCGTTGGCTCAAGTGATCAAACAAGGTGAAGGAAGCAGTTGGTCTAAACACAAAGCCGTGTTGATTGCAAATAAGCTTGAACAAGAGAATTTGTAAGATTATTTACCAAAACTTTTGTTCCTTCTGTTTAAATATATTTGTTTGATTAATTCATTGATTTTACAGGAGACTTGAACCAAGATCAAGAAGCTTGATTTGTTGGAAAGTGTCAAGAAACACTCGTCGCAAGGTAAAAAAGATTAAATTTTTAATGTTCAAGTTTGATTATAATTTCTAATTGAAATTTTTGAAATTGTGAATTTGTAGCTATCGAGATTGAAGATGAGAACAAGATGGATACGGTTACATTCTTTGTTGAAGCTTGTCTCTTGTGGGAAACGTCTATCAACGAAATCTCCTCCTAGATGATAGGTTTTTAATTTTTTTTTTTTGCTTCTTCTTCTGTAGTTTTCTTTGATCATAATGTAATCTTTTTAGCTATATCATTTTCTTGAATCTTTATTCGCATTTTGCATCATTTTTTAAAAAATCAAATGGTGGTCAGATTAGATCTAGTACAAACTCCAAACCAGTGGTTTCATTTATCTCTTCATTGTTTGTTTACACCAAACCTCAGTTTAGGAAAATGATAAAGTTGTTATGAATATTATATATTGTATGGATGCCCATTATCTGGTCATTAGTATATGTGTTATACCCTAAAGTTGTATCATCATTATATATGTATTATATTCTATGGGATAGATTAATAACAAGAGAACAATTCCTTAAAACCCTAAAGTTGTATTATTATATATGTGTTATATCCTATGGGATAGATGAATAACAAGAGAATAATTCTCTAAACTTTTGTTCTTAACACGTTATTAGCACGTTCTAACCCTAGCCGTCTATAGCAAAAAAAAAAAAAAAAACCCAAACCGCCAAGACGTTGAGGCATTGAGCAGACGTCACCGACAGACTTTCTTCTAGAACCAAACTATCTTCGTTATCAATCAGATAAGTATTCGTACTTTATGTTTGAGTCATACTTATTGACGATTTGACTCATGCATCTAAATTTATATTACCGTCGCATGATTTATAATTTGGTCGTGATCGGTTCATGCTACGGATTGTGTGTTATTATTTATTCCTACGATCTGCTTGAATCATAATTCATTATGGTATTGTCAAGCTTTACTGTTTGGTTTGATGAACTTATATCGGTTTGGTAGTTTGAATTCTAAAGCCATCTATTTGATATAGTTTTATGATCAAATTAAATCGTTTCATGGTCATGACACATGGTTTACCCTTTTAATCGATCTGTATTTTTTTTTTATTGAGATAAGTGACATCTATCAAATTGGTTTATCATCTTGTATATAAGATCCCATCATAATAGTTTAATAATTAATTTGTTATCACAAACCATGCTTTGTTATTGATCGACACATGCTCATGTTGACATGTTGTTGTTTTAACTCCACCATATATGATTTGTATAGTTTAACTCCACCATGTTTTGTTGTTTCATGGTCATGACATATGGTTAATCGGTCATGGTGTATACGATGAGATGATCCGGCAAAATTGCTTTAACCGTGAATTCCCCACATAATTATCGACACGGAGACGGGCAATGATCGAGCTAAGTACGATTTTACCCAACATATTTATATAGATCTAATTGCTTCAGTAATCAAACATGATTAATATATTCATGGCTTCGTTATATAGAACTCAATTTTCTATATAACAGATTGACCCATATCTACTTGGATGATTCACCGAAAGAAAAAAAATATTTTAATTGTTCGGTATTTGTTGGTTTACTAATAAAATAAAAACAATATATATGATTATATTTTTTTTGGTAAAACGTTTTAGATTTTATAATAAAATCTTTAATGAAAAAAACGTTTAAAAGAAAAAGATATATATATATATATACATATATATAAAGAAATGATGTTTAATAGTTAATACTAATTGAACACTCATTTATATGATTGTTTATAATATTTGTGAATTATATTTGTTTAATCATAAATTTAAATCTAATAAACTTAGATATAATATTATAATGAAATATTTTTAATCATGTCCTCCGATTTGTACGGTGAATAAATTGAAAATTTAGTAACAAATTACTAAATAATGATTATGATCATGTTTTCCTGGTTTCACTTCTATGAAGAGGTTTAAGTCCAAGTATATGACCATAAAAATTCACTTATTCTTTAGAATAATCTAGAGAAAGTAAATGACTAAAAGTCTATAAAAGAATATATATAAACAACTAAATTCCACTTATAACCAAAATTATAATAGAAGATAATATCATTGTTGGAAATATATTAGAGATAATATATTCTACTTATCATAAAATATTGTTGTCATGTAGACACAATATAATGAAAATATATTTTAAAAATATTATAATCTTGTTATTTGTGAATGAGTAAAATAGTGAGATGTTGATCATGAATCACATCCTATTGGGTTGCTCTATTTATGTGAATTATGTTATAAAAGAAAAAGAAAGCAACACTAATAACATTAGTCGAGAAAATTGCTATAAAAGTGGTCATGAATGTGGATAAGATATATAAACCATGCTCAATGTCGACTAGTTTCTCCACTAGAATTGAATAATAAGATATATGACGATGAAAGAAACTAGTGTGAGACAATTTCCACTATTCTACTACAATATTAAAAAGTAGTAGAAAAAGTATTGAAAGCTTTTGAAGAGTATATATTCTATTGCCTATGGGAACATAATTTGATAATTATGTGTTATAATCTCCCAATTAGTCTCAAAGTTAAAAGGGTCTAAGATATAATACATTACCCAATTTGAGAATGTTATTGATTACAAAGTGGAATTCAAATCAAGATTGATAGACATGAAGTGTCATCATCTCGAGGGGGAGAATTCATAAATCCCACATACAGAGGTGATGGAACATATATAAGATTATGTTTACACCCAAAATGAGTTTAATCACTCATATGAAATAGCAAATCTTGAGAATTTGAAAAGTAATCATGTTGAGACAATATGCGAAGAAAATACTTTGAAATCATAAGTATTACCCAGGGCAATAAAAGTATTTTAGAGATTACATGCATTATCTAGAAGATAAAATGCTTTGTGAAAATCTCACTGTTTGGCATGACCGGTTAAGCCATTCCGGTTTAGTAGTGATGCAAAAGAATAATCAGAAATTTCTGAAAAGATTCATTAGAGAACCTAAAGAGTTTTCGTAATGATTTCTTATGTGTGCTGCTTTACAAAGCAAGCCGATTATATGACTTTCACCAGTCCCATGAATTTGGATAGTGTCAATTTTCTGGTACGTATACAAAGAGATATTGTGGACTGATCATCCACCATATATTTTTGTTATTAACATGCAACCTTGAGTTTGCAAGAGTATTTGGTTAATTGACATTGGTGGTGAAACCAGACTATGTAATTGACAAATGACTTTATATGTCAATAAATTCGCATCATGAACAAATTATCATGAGCCCATTATAATTGGTTTGGGTCAGAATCATGAGCCCATATATATCCCATCTAAATCTGTTATACATATTGAGTTGCTCCACCACATTGATTAAACTGGGATTTGAAAGAATGTTGGAAATAGTTGGATATAAATCTCTCTTGATGATTGAATATCTCGAGATGCAGAGACTGTTGGTTCAGTGAGTCAGTCTTTCCAACATAAGGGGAGAAAATAAACAGCTGGTAAAGAAATATATTGTAAGAAATTATCTTGATCTTCGTACTAAGAAATGTGCGCTAGAAATTAAAAAGATAATTTATTGGCAAAATTTACAAAGATGCTAAAAGCATGCAAGAGCCATTTTCTGACCTTGAGTGATAAAGTCACATATACCAGCTGTGCTCCAATTGAAATTAATATCCTAGAAGGATAAGATCAACTGCTAGTAAGTTTAATGATCGCATGAAGTGTGATAGACTTATGGTTCCAAATATAAGCATCCTCGGAAAAGAAAAAGGAGCATAAATTAATATGGCACCGAGGAAGCAAAGAGTAATGGAAAATCTCGAGGAGAGATGTAGACATGAGTAAGAAAGAGATTCAGGTACTTGAGAATCATAATGAAAAGAAATCTCAACAAGTTGAGTCATGTCTATAATGAAAAAGGAACCAATAAGCAAATCGACGTCGTAATATGTTTGCATGCAGTGTTGCAGTGTTGCAGTTGATGATGTTATTGATGAAAATCGAGGATCATAAACCGCGGTTAATACAAAAAGTTTTATTGAAAAGTGTACACAAAGAATAATTGGTTAATCATTGAAAGAAGAACTATGAAATAGTTCAAGTCTCTTAAAGAGATAATATTTGGACTTGTAGTCCTTATACTTGAAAGTGTAAAATGAGTGGAACATAAGGGGATCTTTATGAGAAATAAATTATATGTAGTATTACAATGATTCTCATAAATACTTGATATTTATTATGAGAAATGCACTCTCATATGGTGGAAGCAACTATGTAGATCCCTTATGAGTTTGACAATAAGAGTAAGACTTGATTCAGTCTAGTGAGAAGGTTTTCAAACTATCAGAAGTTTTCCTTAAAGTGATCATATTGATAGAAGCAATATTTTATAGTTCTCGAGCAAAAGTTTTGTAGACTTTTGACATCTTTGAGGAGAAAATAGTGAAAGTTTATCTCTATGAGAGAATCATGGGTGTAGATCATTGTTATTGATCTTAGTGATCTCATAGTAGGTTGAAAATAGATCGGGAACAAGCTAAGTGAATATCTTAGGGTTGTGTAAATCCGAGATTGAACACTCATTGTAATTGTGTTCAAGAAGTATTTTCAAGAAAGTTTGAGGATGTAGGCATTTGCTGGACCTCGTTAATAGAAAAATTATATGTGTCTTTTATCTCTTCAGCACTTACAAGTGGTTCTTGTTAAAAGAAAGGTACAAGAACAAGTGCGAAATATGTTGATCATGAAAAGATTATCTGACCTCTAGTAGAGATTTCATATACCAAGGAATATTTGGAGAAATAATCAGTGGTGAAATATTACTCCTGAAAGATGGAGAAATCAGATTGTATAAGAGCAGATATTTCATGAAATTTCTGCAGGTTACAAATTTGGCATCTGATGAAAGAGACGTTATCTCAGGATGCTTACATAATCTTACATAGAAAAATGGTCTTGTAGTACCATACTAAGAAAGAAGAGTTGAAAGAGAAAGTTTTACAAGGAGATTATGACTAAAATCCTATGTATAAGATTATTGTTTGGAAGATTGTATGAAAAAAGAAGATTCGAGCTTCAAGTTCAAATAAATGGAAAAGGAATCTTCTAAGAAATCTTCTATATGAAAAGGGTGCAAATGACTTCAAGTCCAATGATCCGAGAGAATATATGATGATCATATTTGTTTTATAACACTAAGGCTCTGTTTATAACAGTTCTGAAAAGATGATATATATGATCATAATGCATAACCTGAAGATGATGCTTTCAGGGGGAGAAATATGATCATAAGCGTGGTTGTACTCTTTTTCCCTTATCATGGTTTTTATCCCATTAGGTTTTTCCTTGAAAGGTTTTTAACGAGACAACTAAGAACACGCGAAAGATAAACACCTGAAGAGGAATATTATGATTCCAATGGTGAAAGACTATCATCTTCAAAGTCTTTGAAATACATTGATGAGATTGTGAGAAACAAAGATAATGATAAAGATGAGTCACTTGTGAGACCCATGACCAATAGAAGAATGGCGATACACGTTTACTACATATTCGTTCAAGTGAAGATTTGACGAACCATTTACCAAGGCGTTTCTAACCACTATTAAAAAGAAGCTACTTTATCATATTGGTTCAGTCATCTCGAAGATTTCAAGTTATGTACTCAAGAGGGAGAGTAAAAGCGTGTTGCACTCCTTTTCTCTTAATCATGGTTTTTCCCACTGGGTTTTCCTGGTAAGGTTTTTTACGAGGCAGCATCTCAAATGCGCATTTGGAACTACATTTTTATAATGGTCATCCAAGAGGGAATGTTATAAATATTCTATATTGTATGGATGCCTATTATCGACTCATTAATAAATCAACCTAAAACCTTAAAGTTGTATCATTATATATGTGTTATATCCTATGGGATAAATTAATAACAAGAGAACAATTCCCTAAACCTTTCTTTCTTAACAAAAGTGGCATTTTTAATCAAGTTGGTCACGTAATGATTAGCTATATTCATGGTTTGGTTAAGTTTGGTGTAAATCATTTTTGATTGTCTCCTAAAACCGGTATAAATATTTAGTATAAGTATTATGAACATCAAATCCGATGTCGTCCAGCGGTTAGGATATCTGGCTTTCACCCAGGAGACCCGGGTTCGATTCCCGGCATCGGAGCTTTTTTTTTTATTTTCTTTTTAAAACTTATTTTTGGAGATTTTTTTTTTGTCTTCTTTCATGTGCTACAAAACAAAACCGACCAGCTCTGTAAATTATAACTGAAAAAAATATGAATGCAAAAACCAGTTCAGAATATGCCTCTATGTGTACTCCTGTCTCAACACAATAGATAGATTTGGGTTTTCACAGAAACAGAGTAATAATAGGAAACAACAACTATGTTACAAATTTTACAAAAACCTCAGTTCATATATATATATCAAGTTTTCTCTGTAATGTTGTTATTTACATTCCCTGAATTCCACCAAAACGTCCTTTGATTCCCAATCTTATTATCACCATTATCGTTATCGACATCTTTTCTCTCTGACTGAACTTCCTGTTGCTCGGTTGATCCCGGATTCTCTGTCAAGCATTGTTCCCAAAAGTCATCGTTAACCCCTGCTTTTGGAGCAGCAACAGCCACAGTAACGGTAACAGGCGGCTCTAAGTTCATATCAATCTTTGATGATTTAGGTCGTGTATCACCAATACTTAGACTCGACTCAGCCGCATCAAGATCCATGCTTGATGATGACTGTATACCGCTCTTCTCGTATGATTCTGATACAAGATTCTCCCAAAACGTTAAAGAAGACTCCAAGTTTTCGACCTGCTCTACGTGTGACCTGCTCGAAGGAAGAGAACTCTCCGGTACTCTTCTTTTTCTTCTCTCGTGGTTTTCGAGGTTTAGAGAAAGTCCTGGTTTTCCCAAAACCTGTGATACATATGCCACTATTGATTTCTGATGTTGCTCCATTTGTTGTAACCGATCTTTCAAAGTCGTTACTTGCATCTCAAAGTCTTTACGTTCTTGCTCTTGGCTCTGTAACTCCACTAGAAGACCTTCTTTCTCCTTCTTCAGTCTTTCGATCCGATCCTCCATGCTTCGTCTTTCTGATTCCGTTAACGGATTTTGCGTTTGTAGATTCACTAACGAGTGGCTATGAACTGGTTTTCGTCTATGAATGTTCTTCATAAGGTAAGGTCGACCTCTAACGAAATCATCATTCGAGAACTCCCATTTCTCAGGATCAACTTTTCTAAAACCCTACGAAACACACAAACACAAAAAGGGTTTAAAAATCAAAGCAATATCCCCATAGAGATGACTACAAAGAGAAGAACTTTACATATGTATTAAGCTGACGGATGAAACTAGAGAAATTCTTGTGCTTGAAGAATCTGGGAAGAAGGTCTCTTGAGAACTCAGCTGGGTTCTTGACGATGAAGCTTTTGTTGTTTTCGCTCCAAGAAACGACTGAATCAGAAGAACCATCATCTACCATTTCGTATGTTTTAGTAAGAAAAGGTGGAAGTGAACTTGAACCTCCATGACTACTTTCATCCATCCCTTTAACCACTTCAAAACTGCAAAAATCCCAATTCCTTTGTTTCAATCTTTTTTATCTGCCCGATAGAACAAAACGGTGAATCAAGCTCCACTAGAGAAGGACTCGTTGATCAGACATCATATTAAAAATCATTGAAAGCATACACTTTTTTAACTCCATTTTAGGATTCGATGAATCATTAATATCAAGATACGAATAATCGATCTCTCAATAATTGGCAATCAAAACCAAAACTTTCCCTCACATGTCACAAGCTTCGGATCTAGAAAGATTCCATCTTTGCATCAAAGTAAACACCAAAACCAGATTTCTTCAGATGAATCTACAAAGAACCCTTAAAGCCAAAACCCCAAATCCAATATAGAAGGGTAACACGAGAGGATAAACGAAAACCCTTTTTGCTCATCCGACCAAAATGATTTGAAATCAATCAGAACATTTATTTTCATCTCATGCTTCTGATTTGGAATTGGTCAAAACGTACCAGATGATGATGATGACTGGAGAAGATTTGTTTGACTCGATCCCGATTGGGAGAAACAAATCTTCTAAGCCTCTTGAATTGATTTGATTAAAGGAACAAACTTTCAGATAAAATAAGAATTGAGAGAACGTAAAGCAAAAGAGAAATTTTCGAAAAGAGGATTGGTAATAAGGTTTGATTTGGCTTCCTACAAAGGTTTGATGAAGCGCGTATGAGAATGGCAACAACAACAACAACTGTTGTGTCAAAAAGATTGGGTTTGGTGGTTTACTATTATCAACTCTTCTTTTTCTTATTATTTTTTTTTTCTTTTTGAAATAACCAAAATTATATTATGATAATATTAAAATTTTGACCAGAAAATAGTATATTCTTGGCATCAATTAAATACAGTATATAAAAGCATAAAATTTCCCAACCAAAATAATAATAATGTTGTTTGTCTTTTTGACTTATGGATTGTTTGATCAAATTAATACATTAAGAAATAGTATATGATTACTAAGGGTGGATAGCTCAATTGGTAAAGACTCTCTAGCAAAATCTATATTGAGAATTTGCATTTTAATCATATTCCACTAATCAATTCCAAAAGTATTATCAACCAAAACAAGAGATACACCCTCCTCCTTTAGCTTTATCACGCATAAACTTATTTAATGTTTTCCTAATTTTTTGCTCATCGAGATTTTCTCCCTCCACAATTATTGTGTCATCTTCTTCCTCATCAAAATCAACAAAAGCAACTCCTAAGAAAAAGAAAAAAAAACATTATTTAAAACTTGTAGAGTGCATACTTATGAGTTTATAAAATTGGCAAAAAAATTGGTGAAATTTTGTAAAATTGCAATGAGTTTCCTATGACTCTACATACTATAAAATATTGTTGTGTCCATATTAATTATGAGTTTATCCAGTACCTTTTTTGATCATTTACAAACAAAAAATCATTTATCATTTAAATTAAGAAATTTCTAATTTTTTTTAACCAAAATAAGTAAATAACTATTTTATTAAGCCTAAATTTATGATTTGTATTATAACCCTTATATCTCTAACTAATTTAATTGTTTTAACCATAGGAGTTGTGCTTGAGATTACCTTTAATCCGAGCGATACGTCGTATTGCGTCATGACCAGTCTTTTCGTCACTAGATTCAAGTTTAAACCGAAGTACAACCATTTTTTTCAAAACAAATTTAAAACTATGACAAATTTTTTTTTCCGAAGCTTGTGAAGTTGGCAAGAGAGAGAGAGCAACCTCTATTTATATAGGATTACTATAAAAACCAAATTAAATAGTCTCATAATAGTTTGACACACATTAAAATTATACAATTTTAGCTTTCAAGATATGTTGATTTTTTTATAAAGTCCAGATCTTAAAGATCTCTAAGAATACGCCCTAAAAGGCCAAAAATAAATAAACTTAAATATATATTTTCTCAAAATAATAATTAGTTACCAAAAAAACTAATTTAAATATGTGAGCCCAATAAATGCCCATATCTAACTTTTATCCATAGCCAAAACCTTCATCAAAATCGGTTAATGCAACCACAAACAAACACTAATCAAACAAATCAACAAATTGAGGATGTACACACTTGAGACAGATAGAACAAACAAAGCTATTGTTCATTGTCTTCTAAATCAAATCCTCTCTTAATAATACAAAACAAAACTAAAAACAAAATCATTCATTGTAACTCCACTAGAAGACCTTCTTTCTCCTTTTTTAATCTTTCGATTTGATCCTCCATGCTCTGTCTCTCTGATTCCGTTAATGGATTTTTGCGTTTGTAGATTCACTAATGAGTGGCTATGAACTGGTCTTCGTCTATGAATGTTCTTCATAAGGTAAGGTCGACCTCTAACAAAATCCTCATTCGAGAACTCCCATTTCTCAGGATCGACTTTTCTAAAACCCTACGAAAAACACAAACACAAAAGCGTTATAAAATCAAAGCAACACAGCAATAAGCTATATCCCCAAAGAGAAGAACTTTACATATGTATTGTGTTAAGAAAGAAGAAGAGAACTCTCACTTTATTAACAGAATGATTCGATACACTGTTTGTACGAAGAGCTCTAGAACATACTCTAGATCATCACTCTCCTCTCAACAACCATACGTTGCTTGTTACATTCACAATACAATGAATAAAATTCCTCAAATGACAACTCAAGGTTTATATACATGAGATAATAGTCATGTGCTCCTATTCTTCAGCTCCTGTCTCTGTGTCTTCTTCCTTGTGTATACTCTATACGGCTAAGCTTGTCCTCAAGCGCTAAGGTAGCAGAGCCGTGCCAAGAGTTACATGGACCAGAAGCAATACTAAAAAAAAAAAGGCCTTAATTCAAAATAAAAAGTATTAAAACAGACTAAAATCATGAGATTTACAAACAGGATTTAGAAACCAAACATGAAAAATATTTAGTCTTTTCTGTTATTCTAACTGAAAAAGAAGAAAAAAAAAGGTAAAACATGACAAAAATATAAAGTGAAAAGTTTAAACAATGGTGACTCTCTTTTTTTCTTCTGTAATATAAATAAAAAATTTCTATTTAGCCATAATATATTAACAAACATAAGAAAATAAGGCCTTAAAATTCTTTCAAAAAAAAAAGGCCAGAAGCGAATGTTTATTTTTTTTGTACATAGCCACGGCACTGTAAGGTAGGATACTACATCTGTAATTCTTTTGCATTTTCCAAGTATTTTCATGATTTGAAAGACCTCTCCATTGCACCAAAACCTCCAAAATACCCATGTCATTATAACGAGGCTTTAACACCATCTCTAGTTCAATGATTAACTCTTCAGACTCATTGAATATATCCGGTAATGGGATGACATGATGATGAGTCCCTAATACTCTTTTATGTTGAGAAACGTGAAAAACCGGATGTATATTTGACCCATCTGGTAGCTTCAATCGATAAGATGCTCTACCAATCCTCTCCATCACTTCATAAGGCCCAAAGTACTTAGCGGATAGTTTCTGACAAGCTCTCTTAGCTACCGATTGTTGTATGTAAGGTCTCAGCTTCAAGAATACCCTATCGCCAACCGCATACTCCACATCACGTCTATGCTTGTCCGCATTATTCTTCATTAGTTGTTGAGCATGAATAAGATGGTTTTTAATCTGTGATAGCATTAGGTCTCTCTCGTTCAACATGACCTCTAGCTCAGATACTTTAGTGGACTGTTCCTCAAATCTCAAGATTGCTGGAGGATCACGATCGTACAAAACTTTAAAAGGTGTGGTCTTCAGGGAAGTATGATATGAAGAATTATACCAAAGTTTGAGAAATATATATAAGATATATAGGACGAGTGGGTAATATATTCGAAAATTTTATTGACCTATTTATGTCAAATATCAGGACAAGTAAAATGGATAAGAAACGGAAACATGTAATTCAGAAAATTGAATAACGTTATCTAAACTATATATTATGATAAAATACTATACGGCATACTACCTTTCTATTACTATTTTCTGTCCCAAAATATACATACCACATTTCTATTATTATTGTTTTGATATAGTTGTATTTACATATAATAATAAAAAATTGTATAATTCTTTTTGTCTAACCCAACTAAAATACAAATCGAATACTAAATTGGTATGAGTTTGGATTATGAATGTTAACACTCCTCAAAAATACTTTTACAAACATAATCCCACACATACGTGATATGTTATAAATCTAATAGTACATTTGGTTTTTGAGATAAACTCCGCACGTACGTGCGGGTCCGAACCTAGTATTAAATAAATCAAATTCAATAATAATACTAATACTACTTCTAATGTATATACAATGAATTTTACATTTGTTTTTAAAAGAATTTTGTAAATTAAATTTTAGATATGTCATATTAAATATTAATATTTAATATTAACCTACAATAAAATTTTAATAGTAATTTAAAATATTTTTAGTTTTTATTTACGATATAAACCTGAGTCTCTTAAATTTATTTTACTATTCATATATAGTTTTCAAATAGCCTTAAGATTAGTTTAACATGAAATTCATATCAAAATTATTTTTTCTGTCAATACATTATGAAAATTATTATATTAGAAAATTGAATATTATTAATAAACTTATTTTTTTATTTTAAAATATAAAAATGAATTTTAATATTTGGTCTTTTTTCTGCTCCATTTGTTCCTCATCAATTTTGGGGAGGAACACTTTTGTTTTATTGTTTCTTATTTTTTTAAGATAGACAAATGTAAAGGAAAATTTATTACTATCAAATGATAAAAAATTATGGAATAAAGAGGAATATCACATTCCTCCTCGTTCTTTTCTTATGGTCACCGATTGAAGCCATGATTACCAAGGCTCGATAACTCAACTGCTAAAAACTGTCTAGCAAAGTCTATACAATAAGAATTTGCATTGTAACTTCAGTTTAACCATATTCCTCTAACCAACTCCAAAAAGTATTAGCAACCAAAACAAGAGATACACTCTCCTCTAGCTTTATCACGCATGAAGTTATCTAATGTTTTCTTAATCTTTTGCTCGTCGAGTTTTTCTCCCTTCACAATTATTGTGTCTTCTTCCTCATCAAAATCAACAAAAAAAACTCCTATCAAAAGAAAAAAACATTATTTAAAACTTGTAGAGTACGTACTTGCAGTTTTTGGCAAGAAAATTGGTGAAATTTTGTGAAATTGCAATGAGTATCCTATGACTCTACATACTATAAAATATTGTTGTATCCATATTCACCAAATAAATTATGAGTTTATCCAATACCTTTTTGATCATTTATTAACAAAAAATCATTTATCATTTAAGTTAATAAATTTCTAATTTTTTTTGTTTACCAAAATAAGTAAATAACTATTTAATTAAGTCTAAATTTATGATTTGTATTATAACATGTGTATCTCTAACTAATTATTTGTTTTAACCATACGAGTGGTGCTTGAGATTACCTTTACAACGAGCGATACGTCGTATTGCGTCATGACTAGTCTTTTCGTCAGTAGATTCAATTTTAAAACGAAGTTCCTCTTTCTGCAAAACAATAAAATTCAATTAAAATCTTCAGTAAATTTATCATATATATAAGCAATATAATTCGTTTGAATATGAAGAAAAGTATTTATATTTTGATGCTAGAGTTTCTTACAAAAAGTACAACCATTTTCTTCAAAACAAATTTAAAACTATGACAAAAACAAATTTTTCCAAAGCTTGTGAAGTTGGAGAGAGAGAGAGAGATAAGCCTCTATTTATATAGGATTACTATAAACATAAATTTTGGATATGTCTTAAATAATCTCATAATAGTTTGAGTGACACACATTAAAATTATACAATCTAAGCTTTCAAGATATGTTTATCTTATTATATAAAGTTGTGGTTTCTGAAACTTCTTTTGTAAACTCTTACCCTCCTGTTTAGGCAACCAATCTTAGAGTTATCTATAATTTATTTAATGTTTAATTGAAAGAAAAAAAAGTTGTGGTTTGAAAGTTAGCCATTAACAAGATTTTGACATGTGTAAAAGTTAATATTTAATAGGAAGGATTTGAGATTACAACAAAAAACAAAATATTTTGTTTTAAACAATATTAATAATGTTAAATGATAATTATCCAAAAATTAAAAAAAATTAATTTTTTAAATAATTATAAGGAAACTATAACATTATTAATTTTAAGTTATTAATTCTACAAAGAATATAGAAATAGGATTAAGGAAAATATACAGTTAATTATTAATTCTAAATTTTGTAAATATTCACTTCTATATAAACACTAGATAAGTGCCCGCACGATGTGCGGGTTTTAAAATTGTTGAAGAAAATAAATCCTAAACCCTATAATTTTTTAAAAAATAGAAACAAATAATATTTCTTGAAGTAAATATTTTAATAATTTTAGTTAGAGAAAAAAATCATATTTGCATTTAGCGTCAAACACTTATTTATATTTTTATATTTTAAATATACTATAACAATTATTACAATAATCTAAAGCTAATTTATACCCCACCAAAACTTTTGCCAAATACTCATCATTACAAATATTATTATTATCAAATTTCAAGAACATTTCACAACTTATTACAAAATATTTTACATGCAAAGAATTCATCAAAACAACATATAATTAATAACCATGTACAATTTTACTGTATATTTTACCATTAAAAATATGCTCTTACACCCAAAATTATCTTATTGTTAAAGTATGCTCTTTATCACCACCTAAAATGTCTTTTAAACAAATTAAACAAATTTTATGTTGCTTTACTTTCATTGTGGCATAATTATAGTTCTTATAATTACTAAAATTGTTTTGTGACATAATTTTTTTAACCATAATTTTTTTTACTCCAAAGATATTTTGGATGAACAACTGGTGAAAATTATCTACTCGAGTACAATGATTTTATGACCAATCCAATAAAAGTTTTTTATTGAGAAATTGAAAGAAAGTTAATATAACATAATAAAATTAAAAATTTGAAAATTATAAACAATTCAAAATATAAACTTTATAAACAATCAAAAACATGATATATGTTATAATCACGTTAAAGGATCGATAACCTGTTTACTCCTCAGAAGTATCGCATTGTACCAAAATTACTTAGAACTATGACATCGTCTCAAATATTCTTGAATCGTAAGTTCTCAACTTATTTCTATCCAATCAAAAGTTCTCATATATTTCTCTAAATACCTAGGTTTAAACGGTTTACGAACCAAATCGGATAAAAAACCACATAAATCTGGTTTGAAACCAATTTTAAAACGGTTTACAGTTCTAACTTCCCAAATTTCAAAATCGCTTCTCAATTACTCGATCAAGTAGCTTTTGTTTCTGTACCGGAATCATTGACATTATCCAGAAGAGAAAACTCTAGATTTTGACCAGAAACATCAACCATCGATTAATCTTCGAAACTTATAATGCTACTAACTGTAGAATCACTTTTGGAACATCCATCAGTATCTCCATACTCGATTAATTTAGCAGGCTTTATATACTTTGATTCTATTTCATTGCATATGATAGCTTCCATTGAAGAACCTGCATGAATAAAAGACCCACAATAGATAAGCAAAATTATATCAGGAACAAATCAAAGATCAAAGCTTTCTAAACATGTAAATTTATGTAGATATAATGTTATTTTCTTAATTAGCTGTCCTATTAGGTTTAAAAAATAACAATTCTTTTGACATAACTTATGTTATTTCTTTTAGATTTGTTATTCCCTATTTATTGATTAATAATAATATACATGTTTAATGAATTATTTTTTTGTTTATATATGTCAAAATCTAATTAAGAAAACACTTATAATATAATTAGCGTACAATGAAAGATATATTAGTTTGTTAATTTTCCTTTTTGATTTAGGAAATTTTTTTTAGATATAAACATGTAAATTTTATGTAGATTTAATGCTATTATCTTAATTAGCTGTTTTGAAAAAATAATAATTTTTGACACATATCAACATCTCATCAGTATACTTGACAAATGTTATGATCTTTTATAATAAGATTTTATGATTAGTAATTTTTTTATTTCTTGATTTTTTAAAAAGATTTTTTCTTTTCCAATTAGAAATTTGTGTAAAATTGACACTTGTCACGATCTGGTGAGTTAGTAACTTTTGAAATTGACATGTGTCACGATATGGTGAGTTAGTAAGATTTTCTTCTTTTAAAATTAAAAATTTGTGTAAAATTGACACTTGTCACGATCTGATGAGTTAATAATTTTTGAAATTGACACGTGTCACGATCTGGTGAGTTAGTAACTTTTGAAACCTTACTTTATATAATAAGATAGATCATCTCATATTTTTCATCTAACAAAATAATTTATTCAAAAATATTGCTTTCAACTTTGTTCTATTGGTAAAAAAAATTTAATTGTAAATTTGTCTTATTTTTTTAAACCAAAATTTTCTTCTATTTTCTTCTTTTTCAGTTTAGAATAGATAAGATTAATATGTTGACCAAAAAAAATTAATACATGCATCTTCTTTTTTTAATCCAGTATTTTAAAATTTAATGTAATATTGTTAGATTTTTTATTTAATTTATCTTTTCATCTTTGAATTATTTGGGATTCATATATTATTGTGTTTATAATTTTCTATTATTTCTTTATCTATGTCAAATTAATTTTCTTGTAATTTCTTTGATTGGTTGGTCATAGATCCTTTTTTTGCAAACATAATTATTACCATTTATTAGTCCCAAAGGGAGATAAGGAGTAAAACCTCATCAACCTAATAGTTAGATAAAATAGGCTAATCAAATACAAGCTTACAGCAAATATAAATAGATAGATTGGAAAAATATAAATTGTTGTTGATAGATCTATAGGAGTTCGGAGACTATGACACATTGGTTTGTGGATATGTTTAAAAGGAATTGATTTGACCACCTATGTCACCAAAGTGCATTTATCTTTTCGATCAAGGGTCCTGAGAGAACTCCAGAGTTAAGCGTGCTTGAGCTGGAGTAGTTTCAGGATGGGTGACATTTCGAGAAGTGATTGTCGGAATTGTGCGAGTGAGGACAAAACAAATAAAATATCATATGGTGATTTGTAGGTCGGTAAACAAGTATTTAAAGCCTCCCGACCGTCAGATATACGTGGGCCAGGAGTAGACTTAATGTGTTCATACAAACATTTTCTAGGTGGTAGTAAAGAATATATTTGTGACATATAATATATTTCAGTGTAAAAAATATGCTTTTAATGGTAATATAAATAAAAAATTTGTAAATAGATATAAATCAGTATATTATAGCAAAAAAAAAATTTATAAACTACATATAGTTTTTATGTAGTTTATAAATCAGTATGCTTATAAATCAGTATTTTTATTAAATTTAATTTAATTTACAAAACTTTAAACCCGCACATCGGGCAGATCGTTATCTAGTTTTTTTTTTTTTGACAACCTTATCTAGTTTATTTTTAAAGTCTAGATCTTAAAAATCTCAAAGAACTTAAAATATATATTGACTCGAAATAATAATTAATTACCAAAAAAAACTAATTTAAATATATGAGCCCAATAAAAACCCATATCTAACTTTTATATCCATACTTTAAATGCAAAAAAAAACATTTCATTAAAATCGTTTAATGCAACCACAGACAAACACCACTAATCAAACAAATCAACGAATTGAGGATGTACACATTGAGACAAATCGAACAAACAAAGCTATTGTTCAGTGTCTTCTAAATCAAATCCTCTCTTAATAACACAAAACATAACTAAAATCAAAATCATTCATCTCTTCCAACAAACTCCTTCAAAGCAACTCTCATATCTTCAACCTTAACACAATCACCATTCAAAAACTCACCAAGTTTCTCCAACTCAGCATCTCCCAAATCATCCGAAAACGGTTTAATCGGGAAAGCGTTCTCCGGCTGAAGCGCGTAAGAGTTCGGGTTATCGTCAACGATCACCACGCGCCTCATATCTCTCAACACAAACCCTAAATCTTTCACTAGCCTCCCGTCGATTTCGCTGCACGCGTCTCTGTAGAAGCTTCTAGATATCACTCCCCGGTCGGGATCGAGTTTATCGAGCACCAGCGACGCGTACTCTCTCAACCCCGCCGTGAAAACGACGATCTGGTACTGTTCTCCGATCTTCTTTAAGAACTCGTCCACTCCTGGCCGTTTGATCACGTAAAACGTCAACATCTGACCGTCGATTTTGGGATTGATGACGAAATCGTACGGTACATCTGGCTTCTCCATGGACGAGTGGACGAGCGTCTCGTCTAGATCCAACACGATCGTCTTCTTAGTCTCGTCGAAGGTTTTGCCGGATCTTTCTTGAAACAGAGAGTACGGCGCCGGCGGAGAGTTTTGATGAAGATCGTTTACGTCTTTGCGGGGTTTGAGGATTTTGAATCCTTTGGCTCCGTGGCGAGAGAATAAACAGAGGAAGCTTCGGTGACATCTGTAGATAGATTTGTTGATGGTGGCGATGACGGTTGTTGCCGTCGGCGAAGGTGAGCATCCTCCGATCTGAGATTTCCGGTGACGGCGAAGGTAGTTACGTGGGTGACGGTTGATTGATTTCGTCGCTTTCTTGAGTATGAGTTTCGTCGCCATTGAAGAAACAGAGAGAGAGAGAGAGAGATGATGATGAGAGATTTGGGGGAGAGTGATGATGTTTTGTATTTAAATTAGGATCGGTGTAACGGTCATGTGGTTTTTTTTTAGGTTCGGGATCCGAAGCAAAGCTAGATTCGGAAGCAGTGTTTTTAAGTTTGGACCAACACGGAGTTAACGTTGTATTATTACCGTTGGGATTTCTATATTAATCTTTCTTTCGAGATTTATGTCCCAAATTAAGCAAAATACTATGTGTATATATAGAATTAGAACAGATTAGACAATATATCATTTATAGATCTCTTCTCTTTTAATTATTAGTTGTATGAATCATAAAATTATTCAAAGTCTCAACTTATGTAATGCAGTTATGTATTAATTTGTGTGATCTTGTAAACGGAACAAAACTAATAAACCAATTTAAGAGTCTCATTTTTAAGTCATAATCGAATTCAATGTGCCAAGTGTCCAGAGACTAATCCCTATCATTAGCATATCCACGTGTCGTCTACAAAACTCAATGTCAACATCTTTTTGCCACAATACCACTAAAAGCGCAATGACGTGTCCGTCTCACATCATCCACGTCATAATTTCCTCATGCAATAATGACACCAGCGCATTCACATCAAACCACTTATAAAAACAAAAGAAGAAAGATTGACAAATCAAACGTTGTTCAAGTAATTTGTGTGTTGGAAACCAAATGGCGTCGAGTGATGAGCGTCCTGGAGCTTATCCGGCACGTAACGGGGCAGAGAACCAACCTCCGGGAGATCCGGAGACCATGAAGACGGTGATGATTGATAAAGGAGCGGCGATGATGCAATCTTTGAAGCCTATCAAACAGATGAGTCTCCACTTGTGTTCTTTCGCTTGTTACGGTCACGATCCTAGCCGTCAGATCGAAGTCAATTTCTATGTTCATCGACTCAACCAAGACTTTCTTCAGTGTGCTGTTTACGATAGCAACTCCTCTAAAACCCATCTCATCGGTCTGTATCTTACTAGTTATATCATATATGCATACCTTTTTCCACGCATTATTATTTTATATATAAACGAAATAATTATTGAAGTATAATGCATGCGTAATTAATTACAAATATTTGAGAATCTATATATATCAACACTTGAAAAAATTTAGAAGTGTTTTTTCAACGAATGGCCGAAACTAAATGTCTCTTGTTTCAATTGTCTCAGGGGTTGAGTATATTGTGTCGGAGAGGTTATTTGAGGCACTTTCACCGGAGGAGCAAAAGCTTTGGCACTCTCATGACTATGAGGTTAACTTGTACATAACCTTTTAGTTTTATCAGTTTATCGATCTCTTTTGGACTATTACTTATACTTAACCGTTAGTTTACTTCTAGAGACATATATCTGACTAGACGTATATTGTTGTTATTGTAGATCCAGACCGGTCTACTAGTAACTCCGAGGGTCCCTGAGCTTGTAGCTAAGCCGGAGCTTCAAAATATTGCCAAAACGTATGGGAAGTTTTGGTGCACTTGGCAGACCGATCGCGGTAACTATTAATAAATATTTAAAATCTTTTTCGAACGAGTACAATCGAAACATAAAGTTTTGAAGATTTATGAGTGTCAATTTTTTTTGTAAATTTTAGGGGATAAATTGCCACTAGGGGCACCATCACTGATGGTGTCACCACAAGACGTGAATATGGGGAAGATCAAGCCAGGGCTATTGAAGAAACGTGATGATGAATATGGAATTTCGACGGAATCTTTGAAGGCGTCTCGGGTTGATATTATGGGACCGGAGAGGAAAAACCCAATGGCTGATTACTGGGTTCATCACGGAAAAGGATTAGCGGTTGATATAGTCGAAACTGAGATGAAGAAATTAGCTCCCTTCCCGTAATGAAGTTGGTGTGTACGTATCGAATAATAATAAATATGTTTATATGTCCAATATGGACTTATGTTTTATATGTCTAATGTAGTCCACAAGACCATTAGTAAAGTGGTGTATAATATGTGTTTTACTATAACAAATGCATCTAAAATGTTTTAAGACCCCCACTAACACACTAATGGACACGATCTTATGATTTAATATAACAAGTGTAAGTGCATTTCTAATTTGAAGAGTAAGTTCCCAATTGATGTAGTTGGCGCAATCACATCCAAGGATGTCCAAACAAAAATGGAGAGATACTCACATGAAAGACTTTTCAATTTAAACCGGTTTACTTGGTTTGGAAATCATATTTTAGTAGTAGCTCGATAACAGAGGTATCAACTAGCTTATCACCAATAAACCAATCAAAGTTAGAAAGAGCCAGAAATATTCACTTGAGAATAGACATAATTTTTTTCTTTTCTATAAGGATGATTTGAACAAAGTTGATGGCTCAGAAAGACAGAGCAAAAAGCTCTCTCAAGCTTTACCTATGAACTCAATGTCAAAGAGAAGAACCGAAGCTGGAGGAATAAGGCATGAGCCTGCACGAAAACAAGAGTTTAGGCTTCATTAGTTAGTTATTTAAGTATCAACAATTTAACCTACGATATTATGATTAATATATTAGTCAAGAAAAGGTTTTAGCCGTTTGGCTTTTCCATTTACCTCCTTTGCAACCTGCGCCTCGATCACCATATGCTAGTTCTGGAGGAATTTTCAAAGTTCGTTTCCCACCTGAAAAAAAAAAAGAAACCGAATCCAAAACTAGTTAGCAAGAAAATAATGAAAACATGACAATGTTTCTGTTTAAAAATCAACTCTGGATCAATGATTCGGTTAATCATAATTGGACCATCCTCCCCCTACGCTCTTTTAAACAGTATGTAGACTAATCTAGATACTTATAATAGGTGTTGGTGAGGTAATTAAGAACCAGCTGTTTTCAAAATACATGTCGATTCATATACTTGATAGTAATGTAGAATCAAAGCAAATTCAAACGCATATAATTTTAAATAATTGTGTTCCAACGCATATAATTTCTCAAGAAAGCATGCATTTTTCATATAGATTCAAAGATTTTTTCCGGAGTTTCTCATGTATTAGCGGTCTAAGCGCCTAAGCCTGGTGTTAATCATTATCAGGTTACTTGTAAATAAAGTTTCATGTATGCAATAACATATATGCAATGCTTTCTTGAGAATACCGGTAAGCATAGGAGGAATTCCATCAGAGCCAAGGATTCCTTGATCCCAACCTTTAATCACCTGTATCATATTAAACCACAATATGTTTTCTAAAAGTTCACATTGTATGTAAAAGTGAGTTTCTGGAAAATTTAATATATTTTCCTTAATTACCTCACCAACACCAATTCGAAATGTTAGAGGCTTTCCTCGGTTATAGCTACTATCAAAGACTTTCCCATTCTCCAACTTCCCTACATAATGTGCCTGCAAGAAACATTCCAAGAATTATCAAACATCATGAACAAATTACAAAACTCTAAATGTAAATTGATATACTTAATTACCTTGATTAGTTGGCCTTTAACAGCTTCAGGACCATAACCAGCAACTTTATCACAAAAAGCAAGACCAGAAGGAGACACAGAGAATTCACAAGAAGTTGTTTCGGCTAAGGCTGAAGAAACTGTATCAACAAAGCCAAGGCAGAAACCAAAACCAACGATTGCTTCTCTTCTACCACATGAAGCTAGTTGGACAAGACTTAACTCATGAGTATCAGGAGAAACTTTTTGTTTGTTCCTCAAGTTGATAGCCTCTGCTCTGTTTACGCTACTGTTCACAAGAAATCTGCATTTTCTTTGCTCACTTGGAGGAGAACAAGTTCCAACTGAAAATCCCAAGGAGCTCATTATCCTCTCTATCCAGAAAAAAAAAAGAAAAAAGAAAAAGAACAATCTGAAAGAGATAATAAGAGCTTTGTGTTGGACAATCAGCAATCCTTGCTGGCAAACAAGGCAACCACACAAAATTGGGCTTCATTTTTTGTCACATTTTCAAGATCACAGGCCCAATATGAATATAATCTTGGTTTCATTTCATCTTATTTATATACCTTTGATGATAAGAGATTAAGAATTGTGTTGTAGAGTTATAGTTTTTATTTTTTAATCCTCTAAACTCTTTTCTATGTCAAAACCAATTTACAAAATTTAAATCACTTTTTTTTTGATCAAGTTGTAGTCTTACCATTTATTGATTAAAGAATTATTGTTGTGCTATCTATTTTGCAATTTTTGAAGGATATCAAAAATTGAAGGAGAATTTAATGTTCATATCAATTCTTTTTATTATTAAAATAAAATTTCAATAATTTTTTTGACTTATCCAAGTATCCAACCAATCATCCAACAACATTTCCAATATTATCCAGTCACATTGGTTTTATCTTCTTCTTTAGTTTCACTTTCTTTTGTTTCAACTTCAAGATATACAGAGAAGACGAACACATTTGTAATGAACGAATCAAATTTATAACGGAGTTAAGAAAAAAAAGAGAGACAAACAGTAACTCAAAATCATTACATAAACAGTTATGACATCACACACAATACAAAGTAACCAAGTTTGACACTACTTTTTCTTGAGTCCAAAACTATCAAAATTCAAAACGCTTACACAAGCAAAAGAACACGTCTTTCTCTTTCTCTCTCTCTTTAGAGAGTTGCTAGCTGCTGAATATCATAAGGATGAGCATCAGAAGCAGCTTCTCGCCTAAAAGATCGTGTTCCGATAACAATATTCGCAGCTTCACCGGGATGAAACGCATCCCAAAACACATACTCATTTCTATTCAGACATGGAGCTTGACCTGGAAGACAAGTAATTTGTCCATTGTTCCTCCCAACTCCACAACATCCTGCATTTGTCACTCTAAACCCTACAAATTTTAAAGCAACAAAATGAGCAAACTATCATAAGAAAAAATTGTTTACTTAGATAACAACTTTGAAGGCAGAGCAGTGTTACCGTAGCGAGCAGGGTTTGTAACAATGTCTTGGAAGATGCCATAGGCGTTGATGTAAGTGAATTTTGCGTCTGGTGTGTTCTGGTTAAAAGCGTCGACTATAGATATGAGTTTGTTGTTGAAGATTCTGTTTGCTGAGTTGATTCTTTCGTCACACGTTCTTCCATCCCTGCTGTTCTGAGCTAGCTCGTTCGGGCTACAACCGATTGCTCCGACTCCTATCAACGCAAACTTCCTCGCTCCATTAGTATACAATATCTGCTCCATCACAATAAAGCACAATATTCAAAACCTTAATAATACTCACTCAAGGATCAAGAAACATAAAGAAACAGAAAAGAACCGAAACAGAGGAAAAAGTACAAAAACAGATGAGGTAGGACCGTAGGAATGTACAAACCCTGAGTTGCTCGGTGTAACGGGCAACGAGATCGTCTGCGTAGGACTCGGGCGAGAACTGGTTACCCGTAGAGTAAAAGGTGGGCATGAAGTAGTTGTTGAGATAATCATTACTGCCTAAACCGATCGAGTAAATGCATTTGCTGAGGTAGTTCGAAGCTTCGTTCTGATCACCAAGTATGTTCACTACTTGTGACACAGTGTTCACGTGGTTAGCTACTTGCCCTGCAAATGTTATTCTTCCTCCCTAATGAACAACAATAACAAGAGCAAGTCAAACTTTAAGAAGCTTTAGAACTAGATGAAACACACAGATCTTGTAAGGAAACTAACTATGGAACTATACGCCAAATCCAAATCTATGTAGAAGCTGATCCAAACCAAAACCAAAACATAAACCGAACCGAACACATCTAAATTTAATTTAAAATATATGCCTCTTTAAATATAAATGGTAAGACAATATTAAGAAGATGACTATTTAATACTTTTGAAGTTTATTTGAATCCAAAACCAAATCAGAAATGAAAACCAAGTTGAACCGAAGCAAGATTTTGTCGAACCGAACGGTGAATTTTTTTCAAATTCCATCCTATTTTAATCAAAATGCTCATCTCTAAGAGAAATAGTAATAAATTTTTTTACCAATTGTCTGCCGGTTTCTTCACGGATTCCGGCAGCAGCTGAAGCATAGTTAACTCCTCGGAGAATGTCTTGTCCTCTTGCGGCGGCGTACGGTGTAATGTAGTCGTCGAATCCCAAAAGCTCAGCTATTTGTTTTACGAAAGAAACAAAGCAAAATTAGTTTGAGAAGGGGAAAAAAAACAGAGGAAACAGAGCAAAAATGCAGTTAGGTAGAATTACCTATAACGTCGACAGTGGTTTTGCCGTTGCTAAACCGACCGGTAGGACCGAAAGCAAAGTCAATACCATAAGGAAAGTAATTCGCTCTAGCTAATGACTGTAGCTGATTATTGTTGCCATTATCAACCAAAGAGTCACCAAATATGAAGTAACATGGTGCAATTGGTTCACTCTTAACAATGTTCATGGTCATAGCAACCATCATCATCACCACCAACATGGAACACATTCTCGCCATCTCTCTTAGAGTTAGAGCAAGACTGTGAAAGGGAGAGGAAAGAGAGATGATGTTTTGTGAATGTGTGAAGAAACGATAAAAATGGGTTTATATAATATAGTTTTGAAGAATATGGTGAGAATGAGAAAATGTTATTTTTATACGAAGTTTTTTAACGGTTGAAGAAGCATTAAATGTTCACGCGGCAATGATGTTTAGATGTTAAATGTACAAAGTAAATGAATGTGTGTTTTTATATGTGAAATTATTTATAAGACTTATTGAGTTTTTTTTTTGTGTGTGGGTGGATCTAACGATTGAGAGAGAGAGATGGTGGAGGAGAGTTATTATTACGTCTGTCACTGTTTGTTGTTTAATTTCTTTTACTACTACTACGGATCATTCAAGTTGTATTGTATTGTGACGGTTCGATTTTAATGTTTTGCTTTGGGAATCGTGCTGTTGACTTTGATTACTCTAAATGTACCAAAGCTCGATGAAAGTTACTATAAAAACATGTCTCGAGAAAGAAACTGAAGATTAACTACTGCTCTTATTACTGCATTTTGTAGAACTGCTAAATGACATAATTACACTATTATGTGATTGTGTAACTTCGATAACCTCCTTATCAACAATCATGACTGTTTTACAGATTAGCTGAAGATTACTATTCTGAAATATACCACAATCTTGATTTTTTTTTTTAATAAGATCACAAACTATTAAGTTGAAGGGTTATACAATCATTTAAGACTCCTAACCAAACTTTCATGAACTCTTTTTTAAATTCAAATCTGTGGTTTTTTTTTTTTTTTGGTTGAAAATGTATGGTTTTCTTAGTGGTCCCATTTTTAAATCCAAAGTTAGTGTTATTTTCTTGTTTGAAGATCATATTTATTGATAATGCTATTCCATTATTTCAATATCTCATCAATGTTCACAGGTTACCCATTTTGCAATATTCCCAATCTGGATATTAAAACAATCTTCATTTCTTCAAACTTTAATTATAAATGGTATTACGTTCAAATCTCTATATTATGATCACTTGATAAGTTCCCTTTAAACTAATTTACTCACATCTGCACATGTTTGGGTTATTTTAGCACAATGCATGTGAAAAAAGCAAAATGACTAGTCCTTAGAAATGAAATTATCATAGTGTTGTAACAAACATGAAAACATGATTTGAAGGCTCCACACTTGCATGACATGTTCCTCTCATTCTTGGAAATCTCAAATCTAACGGCTGATTACACTTTCGCTTGGTCGAATCAACGGTGAAGAATGATGTTATTGGATTTGCCATGTGTTAGGATGGAAGTAAACATTAAATGAAAGACAGAGAGTGAGTTCCCTGTATGATGATCATCACCATGACATGACATGGTGAACTAAATTTGAGTAGTTGAAAGTATTAAATTTTTCATTTGCTCTGTTTTGTATATATGTTCCTTAAAAGCAAAATCTACTTTGGGACCCCAAAATAATTACTCAAACCAAGATTCAAACTTTCTTATCCAAGCACTCACCAAATGAAATTTTAATAAGACGAGGGAAGTAAAGAGAAATCCTTACTATGAAAAAAATTGATGACATTCATAAATAGATTTGGATTATGACAGAGACTATTTAGTTAAAAAAGGCAAACATGTTCAAACAAAATATATATTCTGAATACAAAACTGTTTTTTTCAGATCTATTCTACCATTCAACAACCACATGGTTGTTGCATTTATGAACTCTACTCAACAATAGAGGCAAACTTCCAGCAATGAGAACCATGAAACAGAAGAATTTAACTTGCTTTATCAATACAATATTCACTATGAATAGAAGATTTAACCAATCATAGAAATATTGGATATTGTAATTGGTCTAGTTGTCGGTAGACTTGTGTTTTTCAAAGATTCATAGACTAGAAACTCGAGGCTCCATGTGGTATTACATTAATCTAACTCTAAGCCCACTTTTCTATTATCAAAATGTCCTGAGATCTTGAATTTCTAGTCTATATATTCCTTAAACTTATCCAGTCTATATATTCCTTAAAATATGTAACGAACAAAACGGTTCTCGCAGATTTTTCCTAGAGGATTTGGCTAATGCATAATATTGTACAACGTCACATATCCGATGTGGAACAAAATGGAAAGAGGAAACGTACGTGAAAGCACGCCTGCTTTGTACTATAATTCATCTGAGGAACGGCTTTGAGAAGAAAAGAACTGAAGAGCCATGTCTTTAGCTATTTGAAGCAAACTCTTAACGTCGTTGCCGCCCACTTCAAGACAGTCTTGTAATACCTCTCCATCTACTACTTCAGCTTGTATCATCTCCCAAAACTCCCTCAATGCACCCTAACAATGACAAAACGAGAACACACAACAATGTACATAAGTTTTCAGCCTCTTGAATAACAGTAAAACTCAGATCAAATGACTAGAGACAAAGACTAACTTCAATAGCAAACATGTCCTCTAGGAGAGATCAAAGCCAAGCAAGGAACAACTTATCAGAGATTGAGCCAACACAAACAAAAAAAGTGAAGTCTCAACTATGATATTGTATATGTTACGAGAATTAAAGTGAGCTTGAGACCTAATAAAACAGACAACTCTCAAGCTCACTTACTCAACCCAGACATACAAAACTCCGCATACAGAACAAGTAGTCAAGTAACATCATCACTAGAAACGAACAATAAGCCACAGTACACATTTTTACTGTAAACGGACAAAGTATCACTCTTTCCTCTACTTCAAGCAGATGTTGGTGTAACAACTCTCTGTTACGAGAATCAAAGCGAACTCGGGACCTAATAGAAGAGACACCTCTCAAGCTCACCAACTCATCACATAAATACAGAACAACTCGATGACTCAAAGTATCACTCTTTCTCTACTTCAAGCAGATTCTGTTGTTTTCTCTAGTGTAATGAATCTAAAGATCAATACTTTAAGGGGTTTTATGAACACATACCGATTTCTCAAAGATTCTGAGAAGACGATTAAGCAATCTTTTCGAAACACGAAGAGCTTTGCCATAGCTCCGAGCAACAGCGCTCGCTTTACCAGCATTAGATTCAGCTTTATTAAACTCCGTAACCAAACCCATAAGCTCATTGAGATCACCAATCGCACCGTACATCTCACCGTAGTCAATCCCACCTTTTCTCCAAGCGTAGTTCCACATGTAATCCCACCCAACAGACCAAGCTCTGCTCAAAAACCCTAACCCTAATCCACGATCGATCTCTTCAGCCATGGATCGTACACGAGACGAACCCAATGCGTCTCCGCGTGAAGCGCGTAGGTTAGCGACGCGGAGAAGGAGGGATCGTGAGATTGAGATTAGGGTTTTGTATTGTGTGAACGAGAACGGGAAAGTGAAGGCATTTACGAAAATTGGTGATGGAAATGAGACTGTGAGGATGAGGAATAGAACGGAGAAGAGCTTAATCGTCGCCGGAGGAGATATTCTTCCGGCCATTGATTCCGGTGATGCTGTTTGACTTTTAGTCAACGTCTCGTCGAGAGAGAAAAAAAGGTTTTTTAAGTAAATGAAAACGATGGCGGTGTAACCGTGCTGCTGACGTGGATCTCGTCCCGGTTTAATTTGAATCGGGTTCGTTTTTTAATTATGTCACTAGATTATGAGCCGCCGGACTAAGTTTTTTATTATTTTTTAGTTAATATACTATTTTAAATACTAATTTTGTTAATATATTATTTTATTAATTTTAGTGATTTTGTTTATAATTTGTGGTATACTGTACATTAATTTTTGTTTAATACAATTTTAATTAAAACAGTTTGATTTTCAATATATTTTATATTAGTGTTGTTAAAATAGTAAAATGAGAATTGAATCCGTATTGAAGTATCATATTAATGATATTTTTTTTTAGTATTATCAATTCAATCATGTAATGTCATATAACCCGTCATGTAATATAACTCGTTTGTTATTTTAAAATTTTTATATGTTTAAATATTCATAATTTTAAACTTTTTATTAAGTTTAGATATATCAGTTATAAATTATAAACTTCTTAAAATTCTATAATTTACTATATATGTATATTGAACACACACTTTTTATATTAACTGAGTAATATATGTTCATTTTAAAAAACTCAAATCACAAAATGCAGGGAAAAATTCACATTTTTATTAACTTTATGTATTATATGATGATTCACTAAATGTAAATTTAAAATAAAAAAGAGATGATAGGACAATAATTTTTTTAATATGGAGTAAATTTTCTAAATATCTATATTAATTATAGAATATTATATATATAGATATTTAAAATATTTTAGTTCTGTTTGGTTATAAAGATAGTAGAAAATGTTAACTAAACTTGTTTGGATATGAACATTAGCATTAAATGACATTCAATGGTAAATGTTTCCATAAATATATTTTTGAGCAAAAAGTGCTGCAAAAATACTAGTATAGATTTGTTTCTTCTTTTTTCATGTAAAAGGAGAAATAAAATATATGGATGGTTACACGCACAAATTCTTAATTGTGTTTAAAAAAAAAGAAAGGAAAATGACATTTTAAACCTTCCAAATTTCATGGAGTAGTACTTTAAACCTCAAGAGAATTTTACTAACACTATAAACCTTTATAATAATTTTACTAACAATTTAAACCTATAAAATGATTTTATTAACAATTTAAACTTTGAAACTAACTTTCCTTTATACCTCTATAAAAAATAACAGAACAATAGTATTCGTCAATGCAAAATAATTAATTTATGTGAATTTAATTTTAATTTAAAGTAATGTTAGTTTTTATTATAAAAAGAGAAAAATATAAATTTATGTTCATCTTCATATTAGACGAAACTTTTACGTCGTTACTCTTCACGTTATTCATATTTTTGACATATGCATCTCCACTAGATTATGATTCAAACCGATTGAATTTTCATGGAAACCAATGAATCTTTTAAATATGTTGTCGTCTTCAGTTTGACATTTGTCAAATGTTCTAACCTTACCTCTAATTATTCATTATTTTACTTTGATTCTTCTTCTCTTCTGTATTAATCACTTGTTTCATAGGTTTATCACTCGCGTAACTAATAGGTAACAATGATGAAAGTACGGTTGTACGAGAATTTATGGTCGGACGATGAATAGACGAAGAAGATGTAGTGTTTTTTTGTTTTGTTTTATTTTTTATTTTAATTTTTATTAATCTTAATAAATAATAAAATTAAATTAAACTAATTAAAAGTTAGTTAAACAAGTATTTAAATCAAACCAACATAATTTAACTATTTCACATTGATGAATATTACTGTTCCGTCATCTTTGAATGATGGTGCAAACAAGGAAGTTAGATTTAAGGTTTAAAATGTTAGTGAAATCATATTAAAAGTTTATAGTGTTATTGAAATTATCTCGAAGTTTAAAGTGCCACTCAGTGATACTTTTGAAGGTTAAAAATGTGAATTTTCTTTTATAAAAATAACGTGTAAAATGTATGTAAACATTATTATATATTTATAATCTTGTATCAAAGTCAACATTATACTTTTATTGTGAGGTAATTATATTATTAAGATGGGTAATAGCCCTGTTTCAAAAATCGGGGGCCTAGCCGATTAATCGGGCGTATAATAGCTAGGCAGTGGTATACCGCCGGGTTTAATGTATAATCGGTTAACAAAACTGGTTTACCGATTAATCCCTGAATTATCCGATTTTTATCGCCGATTTATTGTTTCAAAAATTAGATATTTATTTGGTTAAAAAACGTTTTGGGCCTCAAAGCCCATTGTTTTGAGTAAAAATTGATCTGATTTATTTAATAGTTGGGTATTTATTTGATTAAAAACATTTTGGGTCTCAGAGCCTACTTTTTGTGAGTAAAAATTGATCTGAGAACGTTTCTTTTCTTCTTCTCTCGACTTCTTCTTCTTTTTTTGGAATGTAATCATGTATTAATGTTTTTGTTTTATAAGATTTAAATATATATTATTAAAATTATAAAAATATACTAAAATTTATATTAAAAACTAGTCCTCGATTAATCTCTATTTAATCTCTGATTTTTTTGCTAGGCGTTAGGCTTACCCTTACTGCCCGACTAACGCCTAGCGATTTCTTAACCAGGGGTAATTTCTTAACCAGGGGTAATAGTATACTAATATCAATAAATAGGACCAATCTAAAGATTTGCAATTTGCAACCTTTTGGGAAGTCATAACCTAAACTGGGCTATCCCTATATTTTGTCATTATTAAACAACTTGGCCCAAAACAAACGTTGTTATCGTTTACTATATATCCAATCCAATTTTAAGCCTTGTTTTCACATTGTTACTAACTTATGACAAGTGTTGAATGAAATTTTTGATCAAACAAAGAAAATATTGTTGCATAAGATGTATCTAAATGAACGAAATATCGTTTACTCTATAAGTATTGTGGTTACTGGTTATTGTTAATGTTATCACTAAACAATCACCCATATGTATATTTGGTTTGTTGTTGATAAAACCAATAAAAGTTCTAAATCCCTTAACCACAAAAGATAATATCGATGTGATTCAAATACCGTTTTCATATTTTAATGGCTATTAAATGTTTTCAGTTTGCTATCTAATATTTTACGCTATTGTATAGAAAGTCTATCTAAATTGTTATTTTCTGAAATTGCATTTGTAAGCTTTTTTTCCTTTAAATTGGTTTCTTATGATATATACTCATGCAATAATTTTATATAGCTCAAATGTTTGTGTTGTTCAAAAATTTTATATAGCTCAAAAAATTTATAATCTATGTGAGTGTTGCAAGTAATTTATTAGATATCCAACCTTTATGTTGATTAAAAAAAGAGGTGGTCAGATTTTGTAATTTTGGTTAGAAAGAAAAGGTTGATGTATAACAAAGTGAATACTTGCAAAACTAGATCAGCCATACAAAGTGGCTGTTCTTATCATGAGGGCATCCAAAAATCTCTCTAGCTAACAACCTCTTCAAACGTAATATGCATCATGCATGCCCAAGTCTTAACGAAAAATGAATTATATTATTTACATATCGCATTATTAGTTTCTGAAATAGAGGAAACTTCAATGTATGCTTTAAAGATATAAAGGTTTTCTCTTACTAGTTATTTTGATAAACAATCCATCGCAGTCCACATAACTTTTCTTCTTGTGCAAGATTATCTTTTGACTTCACCTTCTCTCGGTCGGTAAATTCTATATTTGTTCGATGACCGCTTACTATTTTCGAAAACTAAAAAAACTTGACGACTGATTTGTAAATTACCACAAAACAATATTGGTTCTTTTTTCTTTTTGTTTTGGTTCTTAAAATCACTTCTAGCCACAAATTTTTTAACAGCTCTAATTCTGTCACTCTTGACATAGTATTTTATGATGTTTTTCAAAAGATAAATAATGCATTAGATTGATATATAATCTAATCCATTCTTTTTTTTTAAACTAAATATTATTTTTAAAAAACACCTCAGCATTGGTGATCCAACCCGAAGGTAACGTATTTACAAAAAAGATTATTAAAATATATGCGTACTATTTTATTTAAAATCGGGATATCACAGTAATTTAAATGATTTAGAAATTTAGGAATTTTATTGTTTTCAAAAATAGATATTATATTTGTTATAAAGTAAGTTGCATGTAATAAGGAATGACATGCTCGAGCATGGGGCGTAGGCTTTGGTTTGGGACCTTGGCGTATAGCGCTATAGGTTTCGGCAAGTCCTATTACAATACAAACATCTATATAAACACAAAATATGTCAATTCTATTGGTCTAATTTGACGAAAATTCCCTTTTCACATCACTAAGATTGCAATCAAGTTCATATAAAGTCTTCCACCTCTCAATATTTTTATTGGTTATTACTTATTCATTATTAGTATCGTGTTAAAAACATTCAAGGTCACATAAAAGAAAAGACTTCACTTAATTTCAGTAACAACAAATAAAGTTAGTGTCTTCAGTCTTCACTACCATAACTCAACAAATATATAGTAAAATATTTCGAAAGTAAAATTACCAAATAAAACATTTCCGACTCTTATTTTGACAACATTACAGTGGAATCATTCATACATGGTTTACAAAGCCACACATGTGAAAATCTCTTAATTACTGGACGTCAATAATTTAAAATATTAAATTTCGAATTCCAGCCAAATTAACTAATATTTGTTATAAAATCTAACATATTTGGATATATACACCAAGTTACACACCAACGCAGAACGTAAAGATGTATCCATATATATTAATGGCAATAATCTTATATATCAGGCAAGAACTAATAAATTATTTTTTCAGTCTGTTGAAGGGTTGCTAGCTAGCTAGCTCAACCCAAGAAAAAAAAAGAATAAAAGATAATAAATTAGAGAGATACAAATATGATAAGATAAGGACAATTGAGTATGGTCGAATGAAATCTCTTGTACTCCAAGAATAACGTGCAAACTAATATTAAAAAGAGAAAACTCTTTACCCATAGATTTTTCGAAGTTCAAAAAACCTTATTTGCACATTATCTTTCTCTTAAGTTTACAAATTTAAGCAGATTAATCAACTATAGCAGCACCAAAACATATAGGTGATGATTGTAAATACAATTTGTTCACGTTTATATATTTTAAAAAGATGATTTTAGTTTCTATACCAATATATTAGTTATGAAGTTCTCACTTTTGCATGTCTTTACAATTAAAAAGTAATTGAATTTTTTTTTGTTTTTAAACTTGATTAATAGTAATGCAATGAAAACTTAATTCAATTTAGTTTTTTTTATATAACACCTATTCGGTTATTTTGCTAGTTCAACAAACAATCTAGTTTTAGCTAGTGGTTTATTCTAGTATGGTAGATGTGTTATTATCCAACAAAGTCCATACATCATACATGCATGCATGCTGACATTTGAAAACATAATATATACAAGTAAACATGGGCAAGTATTAAGGTATTCACTATTCACAACATTCAATTACGGACCTTTAACCGTAAGTTACGGTTAAGCACTGAGAGGTTAAAAGCACAACTTGTACATTTATATTCTCTGCCGGAAAAAATAATCTGAAATATTCTCTGACTGAGGATTAGCTGTCGGCTAACCCTAATTCTTGTTATATCTTATTCTCACCTCCCAAAATGCAACAAGATAATATATAAAGAAGAAAATTATATTTTTCCACTAGAAAATTTAGAATTCTGTTATGAGAGTTGTCATTTGCAAACAAAAACGGCCAGAAGAGATTTCCCCAAGAAAACAGAAGCCATATGATGAAACTCAATCTGCCAATCAAGTCCCTAGCTACTTTTTCGCACCCGATAGGCAAATTGTAATACGTCGATACCCTTATTTTTTTTCTATTTTTTTCTTATTCTTTTCTCTCAAATTATTCGACCAAATTGGAACTTGCAATATTCTTTTTACTTTAATCTACTCTGACACATATATTATATATATATATATATATATCACAACTAAAACGAATTTGAAAAAATACACTCTCTAACAGTTTGATGTTTGAAATTTTTTTTCAGTCCGTAAAAGATTAATTATGTAAATATCCTTAACAGTTATCTTTTAGTATATTAATTGAGAAGTATATTTATAAAAATAATATTAAAAGTGTAGACATTTACTTTGGATTGCCAATAGAAAATAGTAAAAAAAAATGATAGGATCAGTAAGGCTAATTAAGACAATTTAACTAGGATAAATAAAAAATAAGATAATTAGAAATTTCCATTCGGTTAAACAACTAAGAATTCTACATATGTTATTCGATTTGATACAGATTTTTCGGCAATAATCTCTGAACAAATAATCTAATTGTATATAGGCCGGATGAATTGCTAATAATGAATAACAAAAAAAAATATTTCAAATTTAATTCAAATAAAATGTCAGCCTACAATTTAACGTGGGTTAGTATCTAGTTATGAGTAATAATAATCAATGGAGTATACTTTTTAGACTTGAGACGGATCCGGATATACGGGGTTTTTAGGGGTATTCGGCTCCGCCTCCGAATCCGGCGGATAATTAGTTTTGACAAACAGATCCGGCTCCGGTTACCCCGGATATCCGGGTTTCGAATATCCATGAAAATCCGGATATTCGCGGATAGCTGGATCCAGAGTGATTTCAAAAAAGGATTCCGGCCACTGGTTTTATTGTCGTGGTAGTGAGTCTAGGGTTTCACGGCAGCGGAGGTTATGGTGCAATTTACAGTGTCGACTTATCCCTGAGGTCGTGTAGTCAAGATCTGTGGCGGTTTGCTTCCGCCGGATTTCCTAGATCTGGTTTGCTTTGAGGACTGCAACCAGAATTTGTGGATAACTCGAGATGGTGATGATGGGTCGTCGTTGTGGTAGAGGAGAAGTGATTTCGTTCTGTTGGATCTGCTCGCTCGCGGTCAATGAACATGATTTATAGGTGAAGTTTTCTCTCGGTTGTCTCTGGGTTGGTGTTTGTTGTTTACGGGAGAGAAAAGGAGACGATTATCATTTCATAACCTTATAGAAATTAGGTTTTAAGGGTTTCAAAGCACAACACGATCCATTACAATTAAATGTTAGGCCCTTTAACTAATAGATCCATTAACATGTATTGTTGGTGGATCCCGGATATCCGATCCAAGATTTCTTCACTATCCGGATTCAGATCCGTATCCGGCCAGATCCGAAAATATACTATCTAAATCCGGATCTAGACCACCCAGATATCTGTTTTTTTGGATCCGATCTAGGATCGGATAACAGATATCCGCAGATCCCGGATATTTGTCCCAGGGGTAGTACTTTTGGGCAAAGAAACTGAAACGTTCCAATAACTCTATTTTTATTTTGTATTGTTAATTTTTCACTAGAAAAAAAGTAAAAAAAGTATATTTTAAAAATATGATTTTAGTTTTTTTTACAAGAAAAGTGAATCATCACACATACATACATGAGATGATCATAAATAAAGAAAAATAAACCATCAGAACAAATAAATAATAAATTAATCATAGAATTTTCTGTATTAACATGTATGAATAATCCTAAACATTAAACTATAAGAGTCAAATGGAGTATTAAGACAGACGAGTAAAATAGTTTAATACTTTACAAGAAGGAGATCTTAAAGTAAATATAACATCATTATTATCTATGGCAGTGTAGTAATCTCACCGTCTTGCGTATCTGTAAGTCTTCTTTCTTTAACATTTTGTAACCCTACCAACTTTTAACCCTGTGAAGCGTTTTGAACCAAACCCAACCTGGAAAAATCCTTCCCCTGCTAAACTCTACAACACCTAAGAATTCCTCTCCCCCACCTGTTTATCCCATACCATCATAAAGGAGTCTTGAAAGAGGTTACTATCCACCCCCAGAAAGCGAATCTGAGCTCCTGAACTGATTCAAGCAAACTCCTTATCCCTTTTGGATGCCTCACAAACCCTTCGGTCCAAAGACTCTAGTCTTTATTCCATTTTCTCTCCAACAGATGGAATCTAGAGAATAAGCCATTGGAGCAGATCTAGGCAGAGAATGTTTTCAGTTTAGCTTCGAGTTTGAAGAAGATATGCAAAAAGTGCAAGATAACAAGCCATACCATTATGACCAGTGGATGGCCATCCTGCAGAAGTGGGAGCCCATTATCTATGACTCCTTCCCATCCATGATTCCCTTCTAGATAGAGCTCCAAGGTCTTCCCAAGCATTACTGGAAACTTGACATGTTAAAAACTATTGGTAAAGAACTTAGAGAGTACCTAGATATAAAAACAATTGGTAAAGAACTTGGTGGTCTCCTACAGACCAAGAAGACCTCCACTGGAGAGAGATTCATCAAATCCAGATTCCCAAACTCCTCGTCCTCCTCCTCCTATAAATCCGCTACCTATCCTACCACTCAATGGGGGATCTCACCCACCTGTTATAACTACAAAAGACCAATTACTAGGTGAGCTAAGAGAAGTAACTGTCCATTATTGTTCTGTTGTCAACCCAACTAAGAGTGCATCCAGACGACAAAGAGTTATCCAAGGCGAATCTAGACAACTTATGAGTACTACGACTAATAGAATTATCACCTCTACGGTCTCCTTTGTCCAAAATGCTTCCCCACCAAATTGTTCCCCAGGGGATCAAGCCTCAGAGTTAGGAAATAAGCCACTTCTAGAGGATCCTTCACAAGCAAAATAAACTGAAATTATCACCAGAAGAGGAAGGGGAAGACCTCCACTAGCAAAACCACCAACAAAAACTCCCCTCAAACTTAATGGAGTCAAGAGCCAAAAGAGGAACCTCATATAGAACTCTCCAAAGAAGATTAATGGCGCAAAGCAGAACCAAAAGCAACCTACCTCAAAATCCGGAACAAGTAAAGGCAGAACCCTAAGTGATCCATCCTCTCAATTGGGGGATGCTTCCGCATCAAACCCTGCTAAATCAAAGAGCCAAAACTCGTCAAACCCTAAGATAACTATAACACCGTCCTCAAAGAAAAGACAGGGTGGATTTTCAGAATCCGCAAACTACTTTTTCTAAGGTTTGTGAGCTGGAACTGTTGTGGGTTGGGGAACCCCATGACAGTCCAGAGGCTGAAAGACATAAAGAAGAAAGTATTTCCTGACCTTATTTTACTCAAGGAGACAAAAAAACCATTCAGATATTGTCCTCTAATTGCTCCATTGGATAGATTACCCCTCTCACCACCTGGTTCCCCCTCTCTCCAGGGACGGGTAGCCTAGCGCTTTTCTGAAAACAAAATATTGAAGTTGAGATACTAAGCTCTTGCCAAAGTATTACAGATACCAGAACAAAAGCCAAAGGAAGGTATTTTTACTCAACCTTTATGTATGGTGAACCTAATAGATCCAAAAGGGTTGCAGTGTGGGAAAATCTTACAACACAAATGGATTCTAGATCGACGCCTTCGTTTCTCACATGAGATTTTAATGATATTATCAATAATAATGAGAAATTCGGAGGCACTTCCAGACCAGAAGGATCTTCCTATGAATTGAGATCCCTCATGTCCACCTGTGCTTGTATGATCTTCAACATAGAGGAATTTTTTTTTATCATGGAGAGGAAAGAGATATACATATCTCGTCAGATGCAGACTTGACAGGACTATGGCAAATAGTAAATGGACTATTGTTTACCCTTCAAAATGTAGCGAGTACCTGCGGTTTCAAGGTTTTGATCATCGTCCCCTAGTATCCTCCTTTGATTCTGTTAAAAAGAAAAAAGGAGGCTTGTTTAGATATGACAGGCGGCTAAGACAAAATCTAGAGGTCAAAAAGATTATCATAAAAGCTTGAACCTGTTGTCCCAATGCTGATGTGTAGAAACAATTTCAAGTTTGTCACTCTGCTATCATTGCCTGGACTAGAGAACAACAAACCAATAGTCAGAGATGCATTAACGACCTGAGAGATCAGCTTAAGGAAGCTATGACAGATAATACTTGCTTGCAAGAAGATAATGATTCCTTGAACCATAGACTATTGGGCGCATATAAAAAAAAAAAAGAGTTCTGGAGATAGAGAAGCCAACAACTTTGGTTGGCACATGATACTTCCATGCTGCTACAAAAGGAAGAAGATCCATAAAAAAACATATATGTGTTAGAACCAGAACCAGGAATAGCTGTCTATGAGGAAAATGAGATTGTGGCTACAATTGCAAGCCATTACCAAGATATGTTCAGCTCAATTGATTGCTCCAGGCTCAATATAGTACATGAGGCATTACACCACATGTGACTGCAGAAATGAATGAAGCTTTAATCAAAATACCATCTCAGGATGAGATCAAACAAGCATGATTTGCAATTCACACTAACAAATTCCATGGCCCTGACAGGTTCTCTGCGAGTTTTTTTTCCAAAATAATTGGGACACAATGGGAGATAAGGTGATCTCAAAAGTCCAATCTTTCTTCATTATTGGATCCTTGCCCCTGAAAATCAGTAACACCCATGTTAGATTGATCCCAAAGATAACAAGCCTCAAAAGAGTTTCTGACTACATACCTATAGCACTATGCTCATTTATTATAAAATCTTTGCCACACTGCTATTAAAGAGACTACAACCGATATTGCAAACATGTATTTCCTAAAATAAATCAACTTTTGTTCCTGGCAGAGCAATCACATATAACGTTATGATCACACATGAAACCCTGCATTACCTGAAAAATTCTGATGCTAGAGAGAGGTGGTTCATGGCAGTGAAAATTGACATGAGTAAGACATACGACAAAATAGAATGAGATTTTATAAGGACAACCCTAGATAGATTGGGTTTCCACCAGCAGTGAGTCACTTGGATCATGCAATGTATTATTACGGTTTCCTACTTTTACCTTTTGAACGACCAAGCAAGAGGGCTAGTTAAACCGTAAAGAGGCATCAAATAAAGCGACCCCCTCTCGCCTTATATCTTTATTATTTGCAATGAGGTCCTGTCAGGATTATGCAACAAAGCTCAAACTCAAGGAAAATTAACAAGAATCAGGGTAGCAAAAGGAAGTCCACGAGTGAATCATCTTCTATTTGCAGACGACACCATGTTCTTCTGCAAATCTGATCAGAGCAGTTGCAACCAATTAAAGCAAATCCTACAAATATATGAGGCATATTCGGGTCAAAAGATTAATCAAGAGAAGTCCTCTGTCACTTTCTTAGTCAAAACAAGAAATAAAACAAGAGAAATAGTAAAAAAAAAAAAAAGAGCTAGGTATCTGCAAGGTATGAGGACAAGGGAAATATTTTGGTTTACCTGAGCTCTTAGGCAGGAAGAAGAAGGACCTTTTCAGCTTAATAGTTGACAGAATTAAGCAGTGAGCTTAAATCTGGTCCTCAAGATTCTTGTCCTTGTTTGGGAAAATGACACTCCTCAAAGCAGTCTTGTTGGCTATGCCTTCATATACGATGTGTTGTTTTAAACTCCCCAACTCCTTGTGCAGCCATATCCAATCTGCCTTAATCCATATCTAGTGGGACGAGAAACCGAACAAAAGAAAAATGTGTTGGATCTCTTGGGACAAAATGATCAAATCGTTTAAAGAAAGGGGATTGGGTTTCAAGGATATCCAAGCCTTCAAAAACGCCTTGCTGGCAGAGATTAGCTGGCGCATCCTCTCCCATTCATCATGCCTCCTTGCAAAGGTCCTCTTAGGCAAATATTGTAATTCTTCCTCCTTTCTTGAGTGTAACGTTCTAAAGAATACATCATATGGATGGAGAAACATCTACATTGGAAGAGATTTACTTAAGACCAATCATGGGAAAGTAATTGGCAACAGGGAGTCAATACCTATTTGGAGACTACCTTGGTTTTCTCTGACAAAGCCTATTACACCATATTGTCCACCAACTGAAGCAAACAAATCTTTCACTGTGTCTGACCTCATATTACCATACTCCCGGGAATAGAATTTGCCACTCATCCAACAAACTTTCCCACATCATGAAGATGACATCTTAAAGTTGAGACCAAGCAAACAAGGTGGTTCAGATTCATGGATGTGGCTTCCAACAACAAATGGGGTATACTCTACAAAATTTGGATATTATGAAGCACTTAAAGCTAAATCTTTTGATCCCAAGATGAAGTCAACCGATCCACAAACCAGAAGTGATGACTCGTTTAATTGGAAAGCCAATATTTGAAATCTCAGAAGCTCACCTAAAACGAAGCTTCTCCTATGGAAAGCAGCCCAACATGCATTACCAGTGGACAAGAACCTGATGACCAGGCATACCAATGAGAATGTCAATTGCCCACACTGTGGAGAGACCAAAACTGAGGTACACCTCTCTTTCCAATTCTCATTTGCCTCACTAATTTGGAAATTGGCTCTTTTCAAGGAATCAATGCACCCTGAAACAATCCAATCCATGGAGAAAGGCATAAGCACCATAGTTAAACTCACGTGTCTCCCGCCTACGAGAATCGAAAAAGGACTTTTAGCCACTTGGATCTTTTGAACAATTTGGACAGCTCGGAATAGATTGATCTTCAATAAAGAACAAAATCAGGCAGAAGAAGCCCTGCTTTTAGCCATCTGTAGATCTAAGGAGTGGCATGAAGCGCAATCGACACAACCTCCGACCAAACTTATCCCAAAACCGCCAAGATCTGTCCCACACCAAACCTTGTATCAGAAATGCTATACAGACGCTGCTTGGAAAGTGAATGAGAAAGCGGGTTATGAATGGGTCATCAAGGATCCATCCGATAAAATCCTTCTTCGTGGCTCCTCGAATGCTTCCCATGTCCGATCAACGTCGATGGCCAAAATTTTAGCAACTCTCACAGCTTTGGGAGTTGCAATTGAATCAAGCTTCACTCGACTCCACTTCGCTTCAGACTCACAACTGTTAGTCAAAGCTCTAAATAGGAAGATTCTTCCAAAGGAACTTTACTGGATTCTATATGATACCCAAACCCTAGTTTCTCATCTTGATTTCTGCTCCTTTTCTTATGTATTGCGCAATCACAATCGACAAGCAGATTCACTTGAGAAAGAGGCCCTTGTGGCTATATGTACTGAACTCTAATTTAATTAAGTATTGTTTTGTTCAAAAACAAAAAGTGTCAGAAAAATGAATCATCAAACATACATGAGATGATCATAAATAAAGATAAGTAAACCATCAGAATAATAAATAATAAATTAATCATATAATTTTCTATCTTAATATATGTGAATAATCTTAAAGATCAACCTATAAGAGACAGATGGAGTATTAAGATAGACAAGTAAAATAGTTTAATACTTAACAAGAAGAAGATCTTAAAATAATTATAACATCATCACTATCTCTGGCATTGTACTAATCTCACTACCAAAAAAAAAAATCAACACTAATATAAAAGTACTCTCTCTATTTTACAAAGACTGTTATTTTGACATATTTTACAAAAATTAAAAAAATATTAAATTATACATATATGTCACTATTTAATAAGTAAGTAATGGTTTAATTAGCTTTAAATTAGTGATAAACCTAAGAAATTTAGTGTAAAAAGTACATACAAAATAGAAAAAGACATTCTTTGTGAAACAACAATAAAATTTTAGAATAACATTTTTGTGAAACAGAAGAAGTATAATAGTTTCTTATGAACACCATTGAAAACATATGTAGTTTCTTGTTTTTTTTATTATAGCAGTAATCGAATAGTGTACTACTCCATCTGTTTCATAATAAGTTTTAAAACATAAGTTAAGAAAATTTAAAGGTGTTTTATTAAAAAGTGTATGGAGCTTTGTAAGGATGACACATCGGAGGTGTATTGAAACCATGATTTTAGAGGATTTTATGGGATTTAGGAACTTTAGGATTTTGAGTGATTTAATGAGAGTTTTTATGATATTTTGTGTAATTGTTAAATATTTTGTTTTGTGAGTTTATGAGATTCAAAGGGATTTTGCTGGGTGATTTTAAAAGACTTTAGAAAAAAAAGGATTTGATGAGATTCAAAAAGATCCAATATAGTTTATCTCCTCTATTACCAATCTCTTGCATCTAGATGGAAAAATCGAGACTTTTATATATATAACAAAGAAAAACAGAATCTAAAAAATGAAAACTAAGATTCTTTGCGAGAAGAAAGAGAAAAAAAGTTAGAGGAGAAAGGAAAAAAGTGAAAAAAAAAAATTTCAGTCATACTTTCTGAGAAAGAGAGGAGGAAGGAGAAGAACATGTATGTGAATGGATTGAAAGACTCGTAATTTTCTTATGTTTTATTTGTTTTCAGATTTTTCTTTCTTTGGAAAAGCTTTTTTTTACGTCCGCTACAATGGTTCTTTTTTTGTAAAACAAATATCTTAAATATCATCTCTAGAGGTGTGATTTTATAAGTTGGATTTATAGTGTAAAAAGTATCCAAAATCTCCCAAAATCATTGTTATGAGTTTTAAAAAAATATATAAAGTTATGTTTTCAATAACAGTTGATTTCATATGATTTTAAAAAATTGATTTTATAAAAATCTCATTTTCAATAACAGGAGATTTAGAAAGAGATTTTAAAATTCTAAGTTGAATAACATGTGATTTTAAACAAAATCCAAAATCCTCCAAAATCATGTTTTGAATATATCCCTTATCATCTTTTTCTTCAGAATGATTCCCCTATTAATATATAGGGATATATTATCTATAGGGTATTGGCATATTGCAAGTATTTATAAGGTATGTTATATAATTTTAAAGGTTTATAAATTTTTATTAAATATGTATATTGCAAATCTTTATTAAGGTATGTTATATAAGGTATTGTAAATCTTTATAATTAAGGCATGTTATATAAGGTTATCTAAATCTTTATAAGGCATTGTATAGAGCCATAAAGGGTAAGACTCATCCAGTCATCGTTGACTTCGACTAATATAACGAATCTTCAATCTTCAACCATTAGATCACCACGATTAGTTAAGGATAGTCTTTTCCTATAATTTTGTGTTTTTGTTTTTCTTTATTTAACTTTCTTAAAAGGGTTTGAATTTGTTGCTCTTTCTCTATTATAAATAGCCAGCCCATCAAACCCAAGAGAGCATTAGGGCTATAACATTCCATCAAGGCCATGAACAAGCTAACTTGTATCTTCCCTCTCCTCTTTCTCATCCCCCTCTTAGCCTCATGTGCCGAAAAAAAACAGGTTCCTATTATTATTATTTTTTTTCTTTTCAGATTCAGAATAATCATCTCTACACTTTAATGTTCACTGATTCTCAATTCCAACTATGCCTTGATTTTCATACCAAAAACAAAAAAAGCTATGCATTGATTTGTTACCATATGGGGTCATAATTCTTAGTCAATCCTCACATTTTCATGACATCTTTTTTTTCGGTAGGTGTATATAGTCTATTTTGGAGAACATAAAGGTGATAAAGCCTTACATGAAATAGAAGAACATCATCATTCTTATCTTCACTCTGTTAAAGAATCCGAAGAAGAGGCTAGAGCATCGCTCTTGTATAGCTACAAACATAGCATCAATGGCTTCGCGGCTGAGCTAACCCCGGACGAAGCCTCTAAACTAGAAAGTAAGTAAATAAATAAAAATAAAACCCGTCTGATATTTTGTTACGGCTAAAAAAGAGTACTAAAACCCAATTCTGTTTTTTTTTGTTTTTTGTCAACAGAATTGGCAGAGGTTGTTTCGGTATTCAAGAGCCATCCAAGAAAATATGAAGCACATACTACACGGTCATGGGAGTTTGTAGGATTGGAGGAGGAGGAAACCGATGACATTGATGCACGACCTCTAAAAAACGATGTAGATGATCGGTTTCGTGTCGGGAGAAAGTTTTTAAGGAAGGCCAAACATGGTGATGGTATCATCGTCGGTGTTCTCGACAGTGGTAAGTTAAGCTGTCTCTAGCTACTAATTTATTTAGAATATGATTGTTTTCTGTTTGTTATAAAGTGAGAAAATAGATTTTCATTAACTGATTTATTAATTTTTGGGGTAAGTGCAAAACTAAAAATTATAGTTAAGTTCATCATGGTTTATTTGGATAACATGAGTGGAAAGAATAAAATTGTGGTTATTCATGTGAACGTTTGTGTTTTCCTTACTTTTTGTATTATCCTTTGTCTTCTACTTCCTCACGCACATAGTTCACATATAAGCGCCGCGATAAGAGCCATAAGATTAGTTTTCAGAATTAAAAAATATGATTGATTTGGATTCTGAGAATAATCACTGTTTCTTTTGATGAGAACGTACACCGAAACTTAAATGGACCTAACTCCAACGTTGATAGTTGAATTATTACGTGACTAGAGAAAAAGAGTTGCGTTACGGTCAAGAATTCAAGATTCAAGGAAATTTTTGTAATTTATATTTTTAGAATCGTTAGTTGCATCTCATTATTATATTAATCCATCATTATTGAGAGAATGATTTTGTTTTTTTTTTTTTTTTGGGGAAATAAAAAAAGGTGTGTGGCCAGAATCAAGGAGTTTCAGTGACAAAGGAATGGGACCTATTCCAAAGTCATGGAAAGGAATCTGCCAAACCGGAGTTGCCTTTAACTCTTCTCACTGTAACCGGTAAGAGATATTTTTCCTGTTTTTTTTTTCTCTTAGAAAATCATCTTAGTAAATCTTCATTTATTTTACTAAACATGTTGAGTTTTTAGCTGCATATCTATAATTTCTATGTTTTGATTATCAAACAAATAGGTAGAGATTCTTTTGATATAGAGGATGTTGGCATCTGCATATCTTCAATTCTATAATTTAAATCAATTATTCATATATTTTAAATCTAGAAAAGCCAAATATATAAAACCAGAAAATTACAAATTTTAGCCAAAAACCACGAAAAAACACATACACACCATAACTAGAACATGTATGTATGAATTATAGGTCGAAAATAGATTTAAAGTAAACTATACGTCCATATCACCAATTGGTTCTTTAGCAAAGATCCAAAGAACCTCATGCTTGCTGCAAGAATCTTCTTTTTATATATGATGATGTGATATGTTGTTCTATATTGATCATTAAATGAATCCCTTTACATATATAGTAAACAATTGTATAATTATGTAGAATAAAAACCTAAGCTTTTGACTGCTACAATGACAGAATTCTGAAAATTATTTCACGACTTTAATTTTAGTAGAAACTCATACTATTTTAGTATAACATAGATTTTTTTTTTTCAAGATTTAGCAAACATTTCCCACATACGAGTATAGTTTTGAGTTCCACTGTCCGAAACATTAGGTCACAGTCTCAATGTTTTGTTCGGTTGCGATAATTGATCACCAACTTTTAAGCTTGCGTATCATCATCATTCACGAGAGCCACCTTTAATTATTATTCTATTCTCTGTTAGTAATATAAAACTATTTATATACAATGAATTATTTTCCCTGGCAGACCCTGTAACTGTTCACTTATGTAAGCCTGCCATCAAAACCATACAAATAAAACTGATTTGAAAAAACAGATATTTATATACTGGCTATTTTATGTGCATGAAACCGAAACTTTGATAATTGATTGTTATATGCAAGCTTTGGTATTATGTGTAAGGGACAAAAACTTATTTGCTTCTTTCTAGATAATATTGTACACCCGTGACTTCTCACCCTTGTTTGTTTTATCATCAATTCTTATGTTTGTAATATCAGTGTGTGCCCGAGTTTATGTGTCTATATATTTTTGTTGGAGGCATCTCAAATGTTTAAAGACTTGAATAAAGAATTAAATTTTATAAAACACTTAGTATCCTGTAGAAAATAAATCACGTTTCCAACTTATTATTGTGATTTCTTAATTGTTCAAATAATTACTAATTTTGCAAGCTAAAAAAATATATTTTTTCCACTAATTACAGGAAAATTATTGGAGCGAGGTATTACGTGAAAGGATACGAAAAGTATTTCGGAGCGTTCAACGTTACAGCAAACAAAGACTTCTTGTCACCACGCGATCCCGACGGACATGGATCCCATACAGCCTCTACTGCCGTTGGTCGTCGGGTCTACGGTGCATCAGCACTCGGCGGTTTTGCAATGGGCTCGGCCTCGGGCGGTGCACCGTTATCTCGTCTAGCTGTTTACAAAGCTTGTTGGGCCAAGCCCAACGAGGAAAAAGTTGGTGGAAATGTCTGTTTACAAGAAGACATGCTTGCCGCGATCGATGACGCGATCGCTGATGGTGTTCACGTAATCAGCATTTCGATCGGAACGACCGATCCTTTGCCGTTTCAACAAGACGGAATTGCGATTGGAGCGTTGCATGCCATTAAAAGGAATATTGTGGTTGCGGCTAGCGCTGGGAACTCAGGGCCAAAGGCTGGGACTTTGTCGAATCCGGCACCGTGGATTATCACCGTTGGAGCTAGTACTCTTGATCGGGCTTTTGTTGGCGGCCTTGCTCTTGGTAATGGCTACACAGTCAAGGTAATTAGACAACAACTAAATACTTAAAAAAAAAGAGACAATTATGTGTTACATTTTTGTATAATATATAGTTTATTTTTTGTTATGTAGACGGAGTCGATAACGGCATTTAAAATGGACAAATTTGCGCCTCTTGTTTACGCTGCTAACGTGGTTGTTCCCGGCATTGCACTGAACGATTCATCGTAAGATCTGCTCGCTCTCTTATTAATTTCGATCGTTGATCTTATTTAATTATATATTTGACTTAACGATCTCTTTTTTTTTTGTGTGCAGGCAATGTCTACCGAATTCACTAAAACCGGAGCTTGTGGCTGGTAAAGTGGTATTATGTTTAAGAGGAGCCGGTCCAAGAATCGGTAAAGGTATAGAGGTAAAACGAGCCGGAGGAGCCGGTATGATTCTTGGAAATGCCCCGGCTAACGGTAATGAAATTCCGTCGGATTCTCACTTTGTTGCGACTGCCGCTGTTACCCCAACCGTGGTCGAGAAAATTCTAGACTATATCAAAACCGATAAAAACCCGATGGCTTTTATTAAACCGGGGAAAACGGTTTACAAATACACAGCAGCTCCTTTGATGACCGGTTTTTCTAGCCGTGGTCCAAACGTGGTAGATCCCAACATTTTAAAGGTAAACTTCTTTGTATGTTTTGTTAAATTCAAACAAAACCGAAATGTCTCATAACTGATATTAACCGGTTTGATAATTCTTTTTTGCGGTTTTAACAGCCGGATATTACTGCACCTGGACTGAACATACTGGCTGCATGGAGTGGAGCAGATTCACCAAGCAAAGTGTCAATAGATCAAAGAGTTGCAGATTTTAATATTTACACAGGGACTTCAATGTCTTGTCCTCATGTTTCTGGTGCAATTGCTCTTCTCAAAGCCATTCATCCCAAATGGAGCAGTGCTGCTATAAGATCTGCTCTTATGACCACTGGTAAACAAAAATATTCATGGTTATTTCATTCGTTCGGTTAAGTTAAACCAAAATCTTTTAATTTGTATTCGGATTTATTTAAATTTGTGTATTTGTTTTGTTAGCTTGGATGACTAACGACGAGAAGAAACCAATCCAAGACACTAATGGTTTACCTGCAAACCCATTTGCACTTGGGTCAGGACATTTCAGACCAACCAAAGCTGCGAATCCTGGTTTAGTCTACGATGCATCATACCGAGCTTACCTTCTCTATGGCTGCTCGGTTAATTTCACCGATATTGACCCGACATTCAAATGTCCTAGTAAAATCCCACCCGGTTACAATCTCAACTACCCATCGATCGCGATCCCGAATCTAAACAGGACAGTGACCGTTAAAAGAACGGTTACAAATGTTGGAATTGGTAACTCAACAAGCACATACGTATTCAACGCTAACCCGCCATCAGGTGTTTCGGTTGAGGCTATACCGAATGTGTTGGTCTTTGACCGGATTGGTCAGAAGCAGCGGTTTAAGATCGTGATTAAACCACGGACGGACCAGGTGTTGAATGCGACTGAAAAGGGTCAATACCAATTTGGATGGTTTAGTTGGGCAGATAGGGACCATGTTGTGAGGAGTCCAATTGCTGTTTCCTTAGCTTGATTGTTGTTTGCTTATTTGGTGGTGGTATTTTTAGTTGGTTTGGATTTTATAGCGGTCAAAAGTGAAAGAAATAGAAACTCTTATTTCTAATCACTCTATAGACTCCATTTGTTTAATAAATCAAAGAAGCATTGTCATCGTTGTTACTTGTGAAGCTGGTAGAAGAAGAAACCACGTATCGTTGTTACTGATCACGAGTTAAACAAGAAGCTTAACCACTTGGTTACTTGTAATATTAACAAACTAAAATAAAAATATTTATATATGCCAAAAATTATGTGATGCGAAACACGGTGTGGTCTCTTGACAAAATTTCATAAGTGATACAAGAAAAAAGTTCCTCATAACTAAAATTCATTTTAGACTTTTAATTTTTGGGTTTATAGTTGATATACTAAGCTCAAATGTATTAACATAGTGCTTTTAGTTTAGTACGTAGAATTATGAATTATTTAAAAAAAAACACAAAAAACGAATTATTAATTATGAATTAAATTAAAAATTAAGACTAAATAAAGAAAATATATTACATATTCAGATTATTCATCATCTTCTCATGTACTAACGAATTATGATTTAAATTAAAAACTAGGACTAAAAATAAAGAAAATTTAGTACATATTCAATAAATCATCTTTTCATGTCATACAAACCGATGATGTTTATGTAAATCATGTTTATTTAAAGTTTTTGGTATTTATCGATATTTGAAAGTTTTATTTATGATTTGGATTGGATTCAGGATGAACAACAAGAATTAGATTTTAGAATCTTAGAGACATTATTATTTTGGAATCGAGGCTCTATTAAAATATATGGCCTTTGAGTTTTTCACGTTTCGTGAATAATACACAATAAAATCATGGCAGAGCTCTCAAAAATTGGTACACTTATTAAATGTTTGATATGATTAATTTTTAAGGTTAACGATGAAAATCTTTGTCTATTCTGTATTTTATGTTTTTGCATTGATCAGATTTACATTAACTTTTCTGTTTTTCTCTTTGGTTTGCAGGGAGCTCTTCAATGAAGGGTTGAACTGCAGCCTTGAAAAAGTGTATTACAATTATTTATCCAAAACAAATATGTTTAATGATACTTTTCCATTTTTTGAACTTAAATTGAACTAGAATTAAATTAAAGTCCAACTGAATCAAACCGTACATACATCGAATCGAACTGTTATTAAATAATCTCCCATTTACTTTTGTGCCTCATATAGTTACTATTATGAAGTTGAAATTTTTTCTAAGCGAGTATTTTAAGATAACTCTGGGGATGTTATTCTATACATTTTGAAGTATATTTGATGTTAAAAATATGATTTTTAATTTTTTGGAATTATATTAATAATAAAAATTATGGTTTACACAATTCTAAGATATAGAAATGGACTAAAAACCCCCACAATAGTTTGTAACTCTGTTGTATTTGTTATTACAATCATTTACATTTAAATCGGATAAATTTAATCGTATAATTGGCTTAACTCTATTGCATGCTATGTTTTTTCTCCTATTACTTGTTATGGAAGATATATTAGTGTATTTATTTTGTGGTGTATTTTTGTAGTTCACAAATTTAATCATCTAAATTTATATAGTTTGTGTTGTTTTTACATTATTATTTGTTTGTTTCCTTTTGTAAATTATCTATTCTTTTTAATAACAAATCCACGTATGTCAAAGTAAATAGACATATTTTTAGTTTATTTTAGTTGTTGTTATTTAAATACTATACTTATGTTAAATTGTATACAACGTTTATAAGAATTATGTTAATTGTCAAAGTTATTTTAAAAGTTATAGATTATTTAGTTTTCTTTAATTTAAAACATTTGTTTTTTGATCTTAAACATTGTTTAATTTGTCATTAGTGTTCTTATATGTAAATCTTGAGAGACAATGAACCTTTCTTATCATAAGCCAAAATTCAAACACTGCAATCATCATTATGAAAAGGAGATTTTTTTTTTGATAATACGTAACTGATTTACTCTAGTTTATGTATGATTCAGTGCTTCATAAAAAGAGTTTATCTTCCAATCACGCTTGAGAGATTACTCTAGAAACAAAAAAAATACTTACTTGTTGCGCTTACAAAGCTCGAGAAATGATTTCTTTATTTGTCCTCAATTTTTCATAGTATTTATATTTACATACCATTATATTTTTTTAAAAATGACACCCAAAATTTAATTCTTTTATTTTCTTTATAACTTAATTGTATCACTTACACCCAAAATTTAATTCTTTTATTTTCTTTCTAACTTAATTGTATCACTTACTCACATTTTCATAAAATTTTAAGAACTCTTGATTCATATGGTGAGATAATATAAAATTCAAATTATAACAATTTCTATATGTTAAATCTTAATTATTATAAAAGAATTTTATATATTCAAATAAAACTGAAAAATATATACTACACAAATAAAATTTAGATCTCAAATAATAATTTTACAGATAAATATTATAGATTTTGTATATATAAATTATAGTAAAATTATTTAATAATTATTTTAATCTGCATATAGTGCGGATTGTTATTTAGAATAAAATAAACTGCTAAAATGATGTTAGATTACAAATAATAAGTAACCAATATGTTTAAAGAACTTTGTGTCCCTTAATGAAGAAAATATCAAGTTCCCTCAATTCATCAAAAGTTCTAAAACTATCAAATCAAATCAGAGACACATGAAAGAAACCATATAAGTATATATATACACATAAGATGGAAACAAAAATCACATAGATCATCCTATCATAGTATTTCAAAGGCGACAGCCTCAAACGTAACTTGCTGAGCCGAATTAACTTAAGAAAATTTTCAGATTATTCGAGTTGATCAACCAAAACACAACAAAGGTTTTTCCCAAAATCAACAATAGATTTTTCCTCCGACTCTATACATAATATTCATGATAAAAAAAAGTTTGTAACGAATTTAGAAATTTCTTGTAGCCAAATTCTGACACATAAAAACAAACAATAAAATTAAGGGATATGTGCGTTTTGCTTGAAAGCAGCAACACTGGTGGGGCTATTTTCTTTATATTATTTGCACAAAAGTATTTATTTATCTGATATGTAACCTTATAGTTAGAAAAATTACAAATTTACAATCCAATTGATAATTTTGTAGAAATTTACTGATCAATACAATAAAACTAGGATGTGTTTCTCTTCAATAGAATTTTTTTTTCAAGTTTTATATAAAAACAAAACTGTTTAAGTGTTGGAGAGCTTTTAAATGACAAAAGTTATATTATGTTTAACATATGTACAAGTGGAATAGAAGAAAAAAAAATTATTAAATATTCAAATTCATTATTCTTAACTTATCTTCTGATCACATCTCCATTAACTTTTTTTTTATGGTGTTTTAATATGTAGGTGTATATTGTTTATTTTGGAGAACATAAAGGTGATAAAGCATCATGAAATTGAAGCTCATCATCACTCTTATCTTCAATCAGTTAAAGAATCCGAAGAAGATGCCAAATCTTCGCTATTGTATAGCTACAAACATAGCATCAATGGCTTCGCGGCTGAGCTAACAGCGGACCAAGCATCTAGACTCAAAGGTACGTAAACGCTATTAAAAAAAAAAAAAAACCAAATCAAAGGTTCTATTTTGCTATGACTAAAAAGGGTGTTATACTGTTATATAAAACTCGATATTATATTCATATATTTCTTTTTATATAGGACTCAAAGGAGTTGTATCGGTGTTCAAGAGCAATCCAAGAAAGTATAAGATCCATACGACAAGATCATGGGAATTTGTAGGGTTAAAGGAGGATGAAGGTGAAGATTGTCGTGGTGATGGTGATGGTCGACGTCACAAATATGATGTGAATGACCGGTTTCGTGTCGGAAGAAAGTTTTTGAACAAGGCAAAACACGGCGATGGGGTCATAGTTGGTCTTATCGATAGTGGTAAGTTTCTCCACAAATTAGATTATTTTTTTCATGATCATTGTTATTTTCATAAATTTTCATTTTAAATTTTGAAACTAAAGCTTTCTAAGAAGTTTATTTTCCATATCTTTCACCAAATATTTTCTGCTAACAATTATATCTTAACTATAAAAATAGATAAATTCGGTTACCAAAATCCTTTAGTTTGTTGGTGGGTTTTCATATATATATTTTAATTTCCGTATTTTCTCATTATTTTCCATATATATTTTATGTTCGTTAACCATTTTGAATAAGTAGTTCATACTTTGTCGTTATCTCTTAAACCATGCATGCAAAATAGATAAAACTCGGTTACCAAAATCTTTAAAGTATTTAGTTTGTTGGTGGGTTTCCATATCTAAATAGTACGTAGATTAATGTACACCTGAGAAATAATCAAAATGTTCTTTTGAATGGAAACATATATACTACTACTAACCACTCTATCTCTTTGGACTTTAGACGTTAATATTTGGTTTATAAACGTAACTATAAAATGGGATTGCATTTATGAGATCTTGTTTCAATGAAAAGATTGGTTCTATATTGTTATAGTATTAATTATGTTGGTATAACTGGGATAACGACAATTTGTTTATTCCGTGGGGGGAGATAATAGGGGTGTGGCCAGAATCAAGGAGTTTCGATGACAAAGGAATGGGACCAATTCCAGAATCTTGGAAAGGAATCTGCCAAACCGGATTTGCCTTCAACTCTTCCCACTGTAATCGGTAAGAAAACTTATTTATTTCCTTAATTAATAAAGAAATATCTTCATTATTTTACTTGAGTTTAATAATGAAAACTTTTTTGATTTCAAGTTCGGTTAAGACAAAGCCATCCAAGTTTGGTTCGCAGCTAGATTCTACTAAATAATTTTATATCAGACTGTTTAAAGTTTTTTCCAACATAAGCTTTGTAAAACGTTTATTTTTCTTTTGAATATAATTTAATATTAAATTCAAAAAAAAAACTTTTTTGATTTCAACATGAACAATTTCACCAAAAATCTCAAGATGCCATGTGATCACTAAAAATTGATCAAACAAACTTACAAATTGATATATATGCTGAGGAATTAACTTATAACTCATCGCTTGACCAAAAGTTTTTCATAAAAATTAAATATAGTCTCCTAATATGTGCACTAGTTTAGTTTGATACCCACAAAATAACCAGCTACGGTTAAAACTTTTAGACTATCAAATGGAGTATTTTAGAAAGCGTTATTATTACAAATGCTAATCATCATTTTCGATTTTATCGTCATTAAATCACAGGAAAATTATCGGAGCAAGGTACTATGCAAGAGGGTACGAGAGATATTACGGACCGTTCAATGCCGAAGCTAACAACGACTTCTTGTCTCCACGAGACGCCGATGGACATGGTTCCCACACAGCTTCAACCGCCGTTGGCCGCCGAGTAAAGGGTGTTTCTGCACTCGGCGGAATTGCAATGGGCACGGCTTCAGGTGGTGCCTCATTGGCTCGTCTTGCTGTTTACAAAGCTTGTTGGACGATTCCAAACGCTGAAAAATACGTCACGAACACTTGTTTCGATGAAGATATGTTGGCTGCGTTTGACGATGCGATTGCTGATGGCGTCAATGTTATTAGTATTTCGATTGGAGCGGTTGAGCCGCAAACGTATTTAGAGGATGGAATCGCGATAGGAGCGTTACATGCGGTTAAAAGAGACATTGTGGTTGCGGCTAGTGCAGGAAATTATGGACCAGCGGGGGAAACTCTGTCGAATCCAGCTCCGTGGATTATTACCGTCGGAGCTAGTAGTCTTGATCGGTTTTTCGTCGGAGGTCTTGAACTAGGTGATGGCTATAAATTCGAGGTAATAAACTCAACATTAAATATGTTACAACTTATTATTCTTAAACCATATACATATAAAGCATGTACTTCAATTATATGTTAACTTGTATCTTATGTGAATTATGACTATCTGAAATTTGGTACGTAAATAGGGAACTATTTTTATATATATGCATTTTGGGTTATGGTTTAGTTTGAGGGTTTCGAGGTTTAGTTTTAGAGTTAACTAGGATTATACGTTAGAGTTTCGGATTTATTGATTATTATTCTAGTTTTGATATAACTTTATATTATTATTTCGATTAGTTAATTTTTTTTGATAAACTATGAAGTTAACATGAAGTTTTTAATTTTCTAGTCGGACTCATTAACGACAGTAAAGATGGACAATTTTGCTCCTCTAGTTTATGCTCCTGACGTGGTTGTTCCCTGGGGTTCAAGGAACGAAGCATCGTAAGTTTTTTTCCTTTTTAGTATAAGAAGTTTAAGATTTATTTGAACTAATTCTTTTTTTTTTTTTGTGTGGTGAAGGCTATGTTTACCGAATACACTTTCACCGGATCTTGTAAAAGGTAAAGTGGTATTATGTTTGAGAGGTTTCGGTTCAGGTTCAACGATTGGTAAAGGTCTTGAGGTAAAACGAGCCGGAGGAGTCGGTATGATATTAGCAAATTCTCGGAATAACGATGCGTTCGACGTTGTGTCTCATTTCGTACCGACTGCTTTGGTTTTCTCATCCACGGTCGATAGGATTCTCGATTACATCTACAATGACTATGAACCGGTGGCTTTCATCAAACCAGCAGAAACAATACTTTACTGTAACCAACCAAAAGATTCATTTTACCCATACAAACCGGCTCCTTTTATGACTAGTTTCTCTAGTAGAGGCCCAAATTGGGTAGATGCTAACATTCTAAAGGTAAACTCTTTTGTTCTTTTGACTTCAATTTTTTTTTTTATATAACATTAATACATTACTTGTGGTTTTCTACAGCCGGATATTATCGCGCCGGGACTGAATATATTGGCCGCGTGGAGCGGGGCAGACTCGGCGAGCAAAGATTCGATAGACCAACGTGTTTCAGATTATAGTCTTGACTCAGGAACTTCTATGGCTTGTCCTCATGTTGCTGGTGTAATTGCCCTTCTCAAAAGCATGCATCCCACATGGAGTAGTGCTGCTATAAGATCTGCCCTCATGACCACTGGTAACAAAACTTTCTGGTTCAAAATAACTAAACCGAACTCTGATGGTTATAATAAGTATTCAATCAGGTTTTCGATTCATTTTCTGTTTGAAAACGTCGGTTTAATAGTCATTGGATCATACTTTTTGGTACGATTTTGGTCCGGATAAATATACAACTAAACAGTGTACTGATGAATTGTTTTATTGTAGCTTCGATGACCAACGAAGACAACGAACCGATCCAAGACTATGACGGTTCACCCGCGAACCCTTTTGCGCTTGGGTCAGGACATTTTAGACCAACAAAAGCTGCGTCTCCCGGTTTAGTCTACGATGCATCATACGGATCTTACCTTCTCTATTGCTGCTCGGTTGGTTTAACTAATATTGATCCGACGTTCAAGTGTCCTAGTGAAATCCCTCCCGGTTATAACCTAAACTACCCTTCAATCTCAATTCCATACCTCATTGGGACAGTGACCGTTACGAGGACGGTCACATGTGTTGGACGATCAGCTAATTCAACAAGCGTATATGTCTTCAACGCTCAGCCACCGTTTGGTGTCAATGTTAAGGCTGAACCAAATGTTTTGGTCTTCGATCGTATTGGTCAGAAGAAGCAGTTTAACATCATTTTCACGACAAATCCATACGAGATTACAGGTGAGGCTCGGATGGATCGATATAGGTTTGGATGGTTTAGTTGGAGCGATGGACATCATGTTGTGAGGAGTCCAATTGCTGTTTCATTAGTGTGATTACTTCATGTTTTATTTGCTTGTTTAGGGTATTTTAATCAGTTGTGTAGACTCTTTTTTTTTGTGGCTTTAATTAAGGTTGATTTTATTGGTTTTTATTCATTATTGAGATAATTGAAAGAGATAAATTTTCTGATCATTTATCTAGCTCTCATATTAATTTCTCAATACATTTGTACTTTTTTTTTTGTGTGCTACAAAATTTTAAACCTGCCAAAGATGATCCAAGTACATGTTTCAAAGGCATCCATATATGTAGTTCTACAATATTCCAAGAATTAAAAACATGTTCAATCTTCAAGATGATATCGTGTTACCTCGGGTCATGAGTTAGTATAGCACGATTTGCCTCGCACAATTCGTCTGTTAACTAACGACGCCACGCAACCGCATTAGAAAGGGACTGTTGTGTTGTGTTGGACAAAAAACAAAAACGTGGCACTAAAGAACCCTAAAGCTTGTAATCTGACACGTGGATTGATATGAGTGGATAGAACTGGATTTAAGCGTGTAACCGCGTACACGCGTGACGTTAAAAGGTTGAAAACGCGTAGTGCGTTTCCTCCGGACGCGCCGCTCTGGTTGTGTTTTATGGCTTTACACCGATTTCAGCTAGTATTTTCGTAAGAAAAAAAGATGGCTAGCTACTTGAAATATTGATGAATACATAGTCATATATGTCAAATATATTATTATATACTCAACTATACAAAGTATATATATTATAGGACTATATGCATAAATTATATGATGTTATGCGATTAATATCATAGACATATATACCAATACACCAGTCAACAAATTACAGCGAAGACCGACATTGACTTCGGCATTGACCAACACTAACAAAAAAAATTCTAAATTAAAATAAAAAATAATAAATTATTATACCAAATAATTTATGGGTTTTTATGATCAAAAGAAATATTCTATTCAATATCGAAATATTTTTTATATATCTCTAATATATTCATTCTTATAATTAGTTACTTTTTATTTTTCAAGCTAAAGTAAATAGTTTAATAAAAATCATTTATAATTATTTTCAAGATATAAAAAATCATTTATAATTATTTTCAAGATATAAAATCATTTATAATTATTTTCAAGATATAAAAACTATTTATGATTATTTTCGAGATATATATATATATATATAATCAGATTATTTAAATACTACAAAATCAATAAAATCAAATTCAACTACTTTCATTAGAAAATCATATACAAAATATTGAGTATATGACTCTTTACTCTAAATTTTGCATGGTAAATGTTATACAAAATTTTACACTCTTTACTTTAAAATTTACATACTCAAAATAACATATAAACAAAAAAAAATCACAATATTTATTTTTAACTTATGAACATTTTCATTTTTACCCTCTTTTACACAATTACAATATGTTAAATTCATTTTTAGAATTTTTTTTTTAAGGTTTGGGTTCTTTATTTTACATTTAGGATATATTTAGGAAATAAATAAAAAATATTTAGATATTGAATTAAATTTGTTTTTCATATCTTATATCTATTCAATATTGTAATATATAATATCTTTTAACTATTCAATATCTAAATGATTTTATATCTTGAAGATAATTATAAATGAATTTTTATATCTTGAAAATAATTATAAATGATTTTTATTAAACTATTTACTTTAGTTTGAAAAATAAAAAGTAACTAATTATAAGAATGAATATATTAGGGATATATAAAAAATATTTCGATATTGAATAGAATATGTCTTTTGATCATGAAAACCCATAAATGATTTAGTAGAATAATTTATTATTTTTTATTATTTTAATTTAGAATATTATTTTTTTAGTGTTGGTCAACGCCGAAGTCAACGTTGATCCTTGCCGGAGTCAGTTGACCGGTATACTGGATTATATGTCTATGATATTGACCGCATAACATCATGTAGTTTATGCATGTGATCATATAATACATATACTTCGTGTAATTAAGTATACAATAGTATATTTAGCATATGTGACCATATATTCTCTAATACTTCATGTAGCTAGCTATATTTTCTCGTTTTCCTAATCATTGTGTTATTTTGTGGTTGGGGATACTCAATAAATTAGATGATCAGATCTTCATTAATAATTAAGATTCCCAATTGATAATTGAAAAAAAAAAAGTTGACAGAATAGTTTCATGCAATATTCTGCAGATTACCAAAAGAAAAAAAAAGTTTCATGCAATATTTATAAAACAATAATTTATAGTAAAGTCAACAATTTTATATAGACAGTGCATTCAGTTAATGACTATAGATTAAATATCAAAATAGTTGTTTTATCTTTTAAAATCTTTTTAACAAAAAAAAAGTTTAAAGTTTTTTGTTAATAAAATGCCTATATATGATTAAGTAATAATTACTTAATATGAATCAAAGCATTCTTGTAACATTTTGAGGATTTAAATATGGTAAAAGAAAGTGTAAACTTATGTTATTTTTTCTTTTAAATTTTGTAAACAATGAAAATCATAATTACACAACTATACTTAATGAATAAAATCTAAATAATTAATTGTACACGGCAGCAATGAAATTTTGAGTGATGATGAAGAATCAGATGAAGCTACCACGTATTCACCCAAAGATATCTTAATGACGACATCACATTTCAAATACTAGATTTGCTTATACGTACACGTATTCAAACAAAAACACATGTACATTTACATTTCTATACGTAGAGCTTACGTGTATATAAGACAAGATTCTCTATTCCAACATATGTGTCTCAATCGGTCTATAAATTTCATTATACTTCATTGTTATCTTTTCTTCTCCATCTTCATCGATCATAACATCTCTCTTAACATTCTTTTTTTTTCTTCATATTACGATGATGTCCGAAGAATATCAAGAATCAGACATTATATTTTCCGACCAAACCGTATTCCCAAACTATATCCAAGAAACTAAACTCTCTAACACTAGAAACGTCGAGAAGAGTAGAAGACGACGGGAGACGGTGGAGAAAACATCTCCGGTGAGAATCCCGACGAATAATTTCCGGTTTATGGGATGGGACACGGCGGAGGAAGATGATGACAAGACTCCTCCACACGTTATAATCGAAAGAAGAATGAAAGAGCAAGTAGCGTTTTCGGTTTGTACTCTTAAAGGAAGAGACTTGAGCCGTCACCGGAACTCCGTTCTTAGGATGACCGGTTTTTTAGAAGCTTGATTTTTACTTAACCGGCCAGTTCAATTTGTTTTATTTTCCATTAATTGATCGGTTTACTTAGAGTTGGGAGAATTTTTGTTTTCCCGTTTGGGTTTTGTATTGGATAAATCCCCGACATGTCTTTGTACTATTATCTTACTGAATTATATTATTTGGTTACTTGAGAAGAGGAGAACCTAAAATATAATGTCAAGGTTAATTACTTAAATTTGGTTTTGACTTTGCTTGCGAAGTAATTGGTTTCTTGACTTATGGATTTTGTCTTTGGTCGCATCCATTTGATTATGCAACTTGCTTGCTAACGTGAGCTGGATGTAAATATATTCTTATGGTCTCACTTGGTAATAAATAATAATACAAACGGCGTCGACTACACATGACTTAGTCACTTACAAAAGTAAATAGGTAACCCTAAGAATAAAAATGTTTAATTCGTATTTGTTTGACAATGCATATGTGTTAGATATATTTTACATATCATGTGATGAACTCGATCGATTGGTAGATATTGTTTCGATTGTATAAATTTATAATTCGATCGAGTTTTGTAACGAGTTGTCTATTAGTAGTTTTAGAAAATATTGTAACGTAGTTAATTGTAAAATAATTTTCCGTAAATGTATATACTAGCATGTTCTATATATCAAGTCATATCAATGAAAGTTGAATAGCAGTAGTCAGCATTCAACAGTAGCTACTATGAGTTGGTCTTTCTAAATAAACAAAAGAAGGAATACTTTAGTAAACAAAATGAATTGCAGACTAATTAATTAAGAAGTCAAAACTAATTAATAATTTCTTACTGTAAAGTTCGACATATTGGTTCTGCCAAGTTGAATCCATATATGTGTACGTTGGACATTTTATTAAAGAAGGTTTGCATGTTGCTTTAAGTTCAGTTCATCATCTTTCATTTAGGCCAAAAACTTAAGGGACAATAATGTTCATCGAAATTTTATAAGAAAATGGTGAATCATCGTACAGACAAGACGATTCATGGCCATGTGGTTTCTGCCATTTTGATCACAGTTGTTCTTTTTGGGATTCCTATAATTATAAGTTCTGTTGAATACACAAATGGGTTGTATACATAGTACAACTTTTTTTATTTAACTAAAAGCATATATATATATATATAATTAATAATTCGACTTTGAATTTATAAAGTTATAAACACAATAATGGTTAGTATTTTTTTTTTTTTTTCTGTTCCATACACTAAAATATTGTAAAAGTTATTATTACTTCGGAGATATGTGAGGTGGCAGCATGGTTTGCCTACATCAGCAGATGTTAGACATGTGGATTTGTAAAGGCACAGCAAATAATAGTGGTGTTTTGTGTACGGCACAGCAGTGGTGTTTTGTGTAAGGCACATATTGGGTTTGTGCATCAAACCATAACAGCTAAACATCTCACAAAGAAAAAATCACCATTAATCACAGCATCACACCGCTCAACTTTACCCCAAATCTCTCCTCCTTGGCGTCTTTCGAGTGCAATCTCCGCACACCAAATCCCTGTTGTCTTCGTCCTGTCTTTCTCTTTAGGCAAGAACACAACCAGTTTCTCACCGCAACTCATGGTATATGACCACCATAAAGATTTTGGCAGACTGAGACGACTCGGCTCAGGCTCACCCGACGTTCTCTCCACACCTCTCACCACTCCCCAACACTTGTGCTTTGTATCATACATTCTTAACTTGTTCTTGCGACAATCGTAGTAATACAACATATCATCAACGACACACGCATACTCCCACTTTTTAGAATTCAACATCTCCTCCATTTCCCATTTCCTCTCCTGTGGCTCGTAAACAAAGCTATTTAGAGAATCCCTCATGTAAATCTTACCCTCCATTACCACACAACCAGACCACAATTGACCTATCTTCACACCTGGATTCATCATCATCTCAGGCTCCCACATTTGTTTCTCTTTATTCAACACCATAACCCTCTTTGAAACCACACCTTTAGACAATTCACACTCACCAATCACGTAAATCTTCCCGTTGATGGTGCCAGCGACCGTATCATCCATAGGCTTGGGAATGCTAGAGACAGGCTGCACCGTGTGAGACGCACAGTCGATGATTAAGACACTCGAAGTCGCATTGGAGTCGTAAACACCACCCAAAACATATATCTTGGAACCAACCGCAACAAAGTTTCCATGAGCAGGCATAGGAGGAAGACAAGGGATAAGTACAAAGCCGTTGCGGCGGAGGACGTACCAACGGTAATCACAGGTTTTAGGGTTGTAGAGGAGTGCATAGAGACAGTGTTCGGCACAGCGTAACAATGATCGTCTCATGTATAGCTCAGGAGACGCTATGATTGATCGAAAACGTCTGGAAACGAGAGAGATTGCTGGGTAATAGGATCTTGATACACGCGCTATTATATCCACGACGATTTCATCTGGAAGTGACGCAATTGGAGATGGTCGTTTCGAGAGAGGAACGCCGCACAACAAATCCATACGAGAGAGAAAGAGAGAAACACAAAAAATCTCTAATTTTAGCTCAAATGAGCAATTTACCTACTCACCTGAATCGAATCTGGAAGATGACTTGTGAGTCTCAGTCAATAGTCAATACCGATCTGCTCTGGTTTTGGTAAAGGAGGCGAACCAGACAGATGCATGCCATAAGTCGAATGTAATGGGCCTTATTAAGCCCAGTAGAACCCACCTAAAGTTTCGATCAGAGGACTTAAACAAATATACAGATTAAGGACATGTGTATTAAGGAGAATTTCATAGCATCTTGAAACGGAACAAGAAAGAAAATCAAATCCTTAAGGGAGCCAGAAGGTTCAAAAGTAATTGTAATTTCTACCACTGAAATATTTTTAAAAAAAACTTGCATTTAATCCCAGAGGAGAAGATGGTATTACATTTAGTAGCTTAAAAAGGAGGAAGTGAAGAAGGGTTTTTCTTACGCTGCAACAAGATCTGGTGTCTCGGCTTCAACAGATAGCAAAGTGGTGTGAACTTTGTCGACCCAGCTGTCCAATTGATCTCTCAAAGCCTTGATCTGTGGAATTCCTAGTACTCTCGGTTGCGCCCATGAGACGTAAACTGTTCCATTCACTTGGTCTATGATTCCCTCAATCAGATGCACCTGAATCATACATTTTTCCACTTTAAATTCCACAGATTCATAAGCATACAAAATCATTTTATTTCTAAGTATACAAGTCGGGAGCGAAACTAGTCAACAACATTGAGTTCTCTGACTAAAATTACCCAATATGAAGCAGATACATAAACCTAGAGACACTACAAAAGCAAAAATGCATATAGTGAGGTTTACGATGCTGTTCTTAATCGAATGACAACTAGTTCAGTATCGTTACGTTGGACACTCGACAAAACTCTTTACTCGATCACAACAGTCTTCAAACTGGTAGCTGCAGATTGACGGGTAATAAAAGATAGATGCAAGGAGATACTAATACTTACAGAAAGGCTCTTCATGAGAAGGTTCTCAACATCTTCAATGGAAAGTTTAGTTCGCTCAGCAATGATACTCAAAGGAATGGTCCTGTCTTCAGCAGGTCGGCTGAAGTCCGGTTGAAAAGTAACAGAATTAGCACAATATGGTTTATTTATATGATGTGGAGTGAGATACTACTACCTAGAGAAGAAGTTACCTGAAGATGATCTCGATAAGGCAGAGAATGTTAATCTTTTCCAATAGCTTCTTCTCGTTCTCAACCAGCGCTGGTTGGGCAATCAAGGATGCGTTGTGCACGCGGCATAGTTCTTGATACTGAACTAAATCACCATGGTTGAATGCCTGGAGAATGTGGTAAAGCCATTCCACATTTGTTCCAAGGATACTTTTCAACTGTCATCAGGGTAATATACTACATGTAAGAGAGACATTTACAATTCTAAGCAGAACTATAGCATGAGAGGTAATACTACATGTAAGAGAGCCTTTCAACTGTCATTAGAGTAATACTACATGTACGAGAGCCTTTCAACTGTCATTAGAGTAATACTACATGTAAGAGAGCCTTTCAACTGTCATTAGTGTAATACTACATGTAACAGAGCCATTTACAATTCTAAGCAGAACTATAGCATGAGAGGTAATACTACATGTAAGAGAGCCTTTCAACTGTCTCTGACACTCTGTGTTCACAAACACTTTGGGCCAACCCGGAGCAACGAAACATCAATAAGAAACCTATTATCTACACCGGAAAAGTTTGCAATGGCTTATAACATGGATGAAGGATAACTTACAATGGGATGGGCTAACAGCTCCCCAAAGTTGTAGATGTTTTCTCCAAGTAGAGCGGAAAGTGACAAATCGAAAGCCAAATCCTGATAGAAACAAAAATGATCTGATTTTAGCAATTTGATTAGTGAATACAAGGAAGCTACAGTAGTTACCACTTTTTTCTCCAGTTTCCTCTAATTCTCACCAATTTTGTTATTCACTAGCTAAAAGGAAACTTCGTAACCAAAACACTAGAACAAGATACGTTAAGTTGCAGTGACATACCAGCTTAAACGATTCTGAGAGGTCTTCCACAGACGTATATGCTAGATAAAGTAGAGCACTTTTGTAAAAATCAGAAAACTCTTGACGGAACTTGTGGTACTGAGAAGACACCCAATAGAAGTTGGCATAGACGGATGGGTCAATGTCAGTCATACTATCAAGAGAGCTCTTTCCATCGTCCAAGATTTTCTTGCACTCCTTCTGATCACCTTGCTCAAGTTTGAATAAAGCTTTTTGCGTTTCTATGTAAATGATTGGCTCAGTAATCCGAGGCTCTTTAGTAGCTCTAAGTTTCTCAATCACGCTTTCAAGATAGCTAACCGCAGCTTCTTTCTCAGAGTACTGTCGGGAGACCACCCCAGCAAAATGTGCAAGCTTCAGGAGATTGATCTTCGTCTCAAAGTCAGTGATGAAATTGTGATAGAACTGAATTAACGCATCACCAGCCTGAAATCAAAACTTAAAATCAACACACGAACTTGGAAGCAATTTAAAACTGATGAATAACAAAACTTGAAAACTTACGAAGCAAGTTCAGCAAAACTATAAACCCTAACTCCTAAATTCGAAAACCCTACCATCGTCCAAATCAGATCACTAACTCCTGTTACTCCGAAGTAAACACACAGATTCTACCAAATTTGTCGAGATCTATGAACCCTAAAATCTCCAAGGAGCAGTATTAAACCCGGATAGATATGGAAACCAATCATTATAACGGAGGAGAAGCCAAAAATAAAGACCTGGAAGACAGCGAGAGCGATGAACTGTTCGAGCTTAAGGGTGAGTTGATGCCAGAGCTTTTTCTGATACAGATCTGCTATGGAATTGTACCATTCACCGAGCTCTGGATGCGCATTTTTCAGAGATTCCAAGTATTGTAGAGCAGCCATGTCGGAAACAGAGAACGAAGACGACGATGAAGAGGAAGAAACGAGTTTTGCGAATTCTCTCGATCTCCCTATAATACAGCTCTGTGTAAACAAATCCTAAAAACCCTTTGTGCTCCTCTTTTGCTATATTGATGATTATCCTTTTAATTTAAAAATAAAATAAAAAACTACCGGGACCAAAGTATAAAATATATCATTTTAGCGAGACATTTATATAATTTAAAAAACTACAATACTGTCGATTTGTAATTTAGGGTTCGGTATGACCGGACAATATTTTGAAACCAGAACAAAACCGGAATGGTTATTTTCAGGTTTAAATCGGGTTTTATGGTTAACCGGATCCAAATCACTGAACCCGGGTTTTAATCCGGGTCGGGTCATTCCTCCTACAACAACTAGTGGCGTTTTTCGATTTCTTCTCTTTCCCCACTCACTCGCTTTCAGAGAGAGAGAGATAGAGAGAGAGAGAGAGAGAGAGAGAGAGAGAGAGAGATGGATGAGCAATTCTTGAATGATGACGAGTTACTGGAATGCGTGGAGTTTATCGAAGCCACCATGAATGCCGATGGTTTTGGCGGCCTACCTCCTCCGCCTTTTCCATTGTCTGTACCGGCCCCGGAGATGACGACGACGACGATTTCATCGTCTGTATATCACCCTATGCAATTACAATCCTCCACGGGACAACGGAAACAAATTCGAGTTCGTGATCCTTTCTCTAGTTATTCTCCACCAAGAGAACTCTCTCAAAGAGTAGGAGGAGGGGGTTTCAATGACGCGTTAATGGATTACTCTACAATTACTACTGCTCGTAAACCAATCTCTCCTCCGACTTCTTCTAATCTTCGCTGTGATAGTGAGAAAGATCTCGAAATTGATCGCTTAAAGGTTAGGGTTTCGTCCCCTGCGATTTACTTAAAAGATGGAAAATGTAGTTTTCTCATATTTTGTTCTTGTGGTGTTTATATGATAAACAGAAGGAGCTTGGGCGTGTCTCGAAGCAATTGCTTGATTTGGTTTGTTCATATCTTTGAGTTTTTTTTTCAGTTTTATTTAAATTAAACTATTTCAATCTTTAGTGTTGAAAGTTTCTATGATTGTTCCAGGAACAAGAATGTTCTCAGCTTAAAAAGGGGAAAAACAAAGAAACAGAGTCTAGAAACTTGTGTGCTGATAAAAATGGGCAACGTTCTACAACAGTTCATGCTTCTTCTTTCAAGAGAACAAACGTGTAAGTGACTATTGTTCTCTTCTGTTATTAGGAGGTGAAATGAATCATCTTAGTTAGCTTTGCCTTTAAGTATATATATATATATATAGTATTGTTAGAATATATCATGAATAGGTTTCAACCATTTTCAGTGTTTGCAATGCTGGAAGGTGAAACTCTTTGTCATGTTGAGTAACTGGGGTGCTGGCGGTTACTCACACCTTTTACGATCGCCTCTTTGGAGAACTGGAATTTTACTGTTCATTAGCTTGCGGGTACTTTTATCTCTGTTGCAAATCACCAATAATGGTCTAATGAAGTACTCTTGTGAAACAGGGAACCAGATGCTGCAACTTCTTCAGTAAATCATCGAGATATCGACTCTACAACAGGGTTGGATGATAAAAGAAGTATGTGAATGTTGATATTGGAAATAAAAAGTTTGAAGCTTTTGAAGTTCTATTTGAGTGAAATGATTTTTTTTCTAAATTTCTTGGTTATTTATCTACTCATTATTTTTTGCTTTGGCCGTAAAATAGGTTTCAAGACCACTGGTGTTCAGGCGGATCTGGCTAATCATGCTGACCTTTCAAAGAAACTGCTAGATATCTGGTGCACCTCAAACTATCAAGATCCAAGGAAAAATCTAATCTCAGAGTTGCTACTGGCTTGTTCAACAGATCTCCAGATACTCTTCAGTTTTATGAAAATTAGTACGCCTAGCCAAGAAATTGAGAAACAGGAAGCGAAAGCCTCGTCAGATATGCAATCTTCTAAAGCCTTAGAATCTGAAAAAGTTTATCATTTGTACTCTGCAATAACAACGGTGTGGCATTTAGTTCAAATACTATACTTGTTCGATATATAAGTTATTGGTCACACTATCTAAGTAAACCGCCTATGTCTGCTGCAGATCAGCTATGGGTTTGTAAATTTGAAGACCTTGGTTGAACCACTACTTGATCTTTGTAAAGTGGAGAATGTAAGTCAATTTAGATTCAAAGCTGTATCTGCAAGTTGTAGCTTTCTGGATATTTTTTATATTCTCCTTTTTTTGGTGAATTTATTTATTCATCTGTTGTGCAGGCTGTTCTTGTTCATAGATCTCTGCATGTACTACATGTGCTGTTGGAACATATATCTGGTGTTGAAAAGAGATATGAAACCAGGTATCTACTCTTTCTATCTGGAGTTAGTTTTCTAATTTTCTCCAATATTTATTTGCTCTAAATGCTTACATTTACAATAAATCGTCACCGTAATGATTTTTTCATGATCCCTTATTCCCTTATTACTTATTAGTTGAAGTTACTATATACCTTAATATGGTAAGCTCATAAAATACGTTTTTTCCTCTCCTTTTATGAATAGTCAAGGAAATACTGATAGCGCTCAGCCAAGTTGGGATGCAAACTGGCATTCTCTGTTTGAATTGATGAATCAAATTGCCAGTAAAAGAGCCGAAGAGGATGTCAAACTGGAAGCATTGGCGATAATGAACATAATCGTGATGAGCACTAATGCTTATACCGAGAGGGAAACGTAAGTAAGCACTCAAAACCATTTTCTTTTTTTTGGTTTTTCTAACATCTGCATTCATATAACTTTAATTGACCAGTTTTGTCTCCAAGGAAGTGTTTGGGAGCATTTCATTACATTTACGAAAAGGTGGCGGCATACATGTACGGAAAGAAGCTACGCATCTTTTTTATTTGCTGCTCAACTGTAAGTTCAATCACTTTATTAACTGCCGATTTAGTCTGAGGTGCATTTGTTTATGATGTAACCATTTTGGCAAAAGTTGTTCTTCTTTCTTCTCTAACTTCGTTACTTTCTTTATTTTCTGTTCAAAGGCCCCAAACTGTTGGACAGCTTTGATTCTCTCCATGTGGGAAGGAACTCCTCAGATACCGAAAACGACAGTGAAGGAAATCTCTTTGCTTTGGAAGCATTTGGTAAAATCTTTGAAGGTTTAGCAGATTGTTTGACTTCTCCTAGAAAGACATCAGAGGTACAAAAACACCAAAGAAAACTCCTATTTTGTCAAGTAGTTTACTGCAGTTTGGACTAAGACATCATTTCGGTTGATTTGACTTCAGGATCTGGAACTCTGTCGGAGTGTAATAATGATCTTGGCTTTAGCAGCTTCTTCAGGAAACTCTGGCTATGAACTACTCTCAAAGCACAAACTACCTCAAGATACCAACTTTTTAATGTTGATACTTCAGCTTTTAGCTGCGGAAATAGACTCGGAAGAAACAGAGTTTCATCCAAAAGCAGAAATTTTCAAAGAGAGGTTTATTCTTCACCTGGGTGATTTACAACTAAATATATTTAATCTAACTGGTTCATTAACATGTATTTGTTTTACTGGCGCAGGACATTATTGATGAGAGAGATACTGATATTACTAAACAGACTCGTCTCTGGCTTGTCAAGCTCTGCTTCTATTCTAAGGGAACTAAGAAACAGCAGAGACATGGCGAGTCTGACGGTTGATGTAGCCACACGATTATCCCCTAAAAGAAACTTACTTGGACAACCTGAAAACAGTGTTGAGAGAATTAGGAATACCGAAATCGTAGATTTAGCCCGCATTTTCAAGAAACGGGTTTTCGCCTTCTAAGTTCTAAGGTGACAATATTACATAAGCACAGTTATGTTCTTTGAGGCAATTTTGATTGAAGGAACATCTTACGTAATAACAGTAGAGAGCTTCCCGACATTTGTTATGAGGAAATGCCATATATTACATATTGACAAACTCCCATCGTATTTGGTTTGCCAAAAAACTTTTAAAAAAACCACGAGAACCTTCGTCTTCCCTTCTCGCCGACAACGCATTCACTTTGATGGATGTATTTGAAATCCAGAAACATCATCGACGCACACAAACCACATGTTTGGTTTTCATTCATACATTAACTCTCTTATGTTTTTTTCCCATCTTATTTACATTCATCCATCTGCGTTTCTGGCTCAATAGCAAACAGTCATTAAATTTTGTCAATCTAATTACATAGGTTGGCAAACAATCATTAAATTTTGTCAATCTAATTACATAGGTTTGTAATATTTTGAAGCAATTGTCAGATTTTATTTACCAATCAAATTATGATTTTTTTTTTTTTTTTTTTGACAACAAAAGATCAGCTCATCTGAGCCAATTAGAAGGAAAGTTGTTTTGTTTTGTTTTGATACTGTCCCTGCAACATGTTTTGTTTGCAAATTATAAATTCTTTATTAATTATTAATCAAATTAACAATTACCATATATCAATCAGTATGAGGGTCCAATCAGAAGAATCAGTATGAAAATTCAAGGCAAGAAGTTGGGATTTCAAGCAATCATGAGATGCCTGGAATTTTGAGCAGCTTCAACAAAACATAGAGAAAAGCTCGTGACAGAGACTTTGATCCCAAGATATTAATGAAAGAACGAGTAGTCTTGATGTCCAGGAAGGTACAGAAAAACCACCAGGTCCTGACTCAAGGCAGCATCTAGACTCATTGTGCAAAGAGCTTAGTCCAATGGATGATGCTACCTTAAAGGCAAAAGGAAAAAAAGTTTTGAAGGAGGAAAAATAAAGGCGTTTGATTGGGATAGTTTAACAAGAGAAGCACAAGGTAGAGCAGGGAAAAGAGAAAAAAACAATAAGGACAATGGACACTGTGGACTGGGAGACCATAAGAACAACGAATGTTAATGACGTTGCCCAAATGTGGAATGAATCATATGGTTGCAGAACATATACAAGTATAGTTTTTATCTTTATATGTGGTTAAATTTCTTGATAACCTTCATTTTAAATATTTGAGTCTGAACATGAAAAATATTGCATTGCTTTCTTGATCGACTGGTCAACGACCATAGAGATGTTCCACCCGATAAAGCAAAGTGAGTTTGAAAGACGAAGTACATTATTTTTTTCTTTATTAATCACAATATAAAAAATGACTATTTAATTAATAAGACAGTTTTAGTGATTCAGTACTGCATTGTGTATTCTCATGTATTATACAACCATATAGAGAATATCTTATGAGCTTTGATGGACTAGGACTAAAAAGTGTAGAGTGTGTGATGCTTCTAACACGGTACCATCTTGCCTTTCCGGTAAGCCAGATATGCACATGGCAAAATCAGCTCACATGATGAGGTTTGTAATCTAAGATGATGAGGTTTTATTAATCTACTTGATAACTGTTTCAGGTGTTTTGCACAAAGAGCAAACCTAATTGCAATGCATGTCCGATGAGAGGACAATGCAAACATTTTGCTAGTAGTAAATGTGAAACTGTCTACAGATTAACAAGCTAATAGAACTGGTTGTCTTATGTTGATTTTGTCTCATGATCCCTATATTTCTCATTATTTTAATTTAGCCACATTTATCTAAGAAAAGTCTCACGCGTTGCATGAGTTATATTAATATAATAATATATTATATATTAAAATATAGATTGTTATTTATAATTTGAGAAATACTCTAAAATAACACTAATTTGGGTTTTTGTTCCAAAACTAGCACACACGCTGGAATGTTCCAAAACTAGCATTTCTTAATATTGAGTAATTAATAGAGATAAATATAATTATTTAAAAAACCTCAAAAAAATCAAAACCCGATCTCTCTTACATTTCTCTCTGGCGAAGCTTGATGAATTTTCCGATCAGAGATCTTCATTTCTGATCTCAGATTTTCCCGTGAAGCTTCAGTCAGGTACTAAATTCGTTGGCTAATCTTTCAATTTCTCTTTCTTCTTCTTCGATTTCAGAGTTTGAAATTGTTGGGTTATCTTTCTTCTTCTTCGATCGATAGCTTCAATCATCGATTTCAGAGTTTGAAATTGTTGAGTTCTCTGAAATTCAGGAAGAAATTGTGACTTATGGCTCTATATAGATGAATTAGCAGATTCAGTAGTTTTATTGTTCTGTGATTTTGGTTTTGTTGGCTTGATTGTAGAATGTTGGAGATATACTCTGTTTTTGGTGAGTGGAAACTTAATGACAAGCTTCATTGGAGATTTTTCATCGATACAAACAAAGGTGGATCACTTTGTGAAGTTGTTGAGAATATCACATACAAGGATTTAGTTAAGACTGTTTTTGAAGATTTCGGATTTGATGGTCTAGTTAAAGAGATTTCACTCAGCTATGAACTTCCAAGGATGAAATTAATGGTAGAAGATTCTCCTCCTATCTTCATTCGCAATGACCGCCAAGTGTGCACTTTCATCAGAAAGATACAAGAAAATCCTGAAATAGGACGTTTGTGTGTATCGGTAAGTACATGACTCTTACTTTTGTTTTTATTGTAACTTTCTTATACTTAATACTTCATAGTTTTATAACTTAATTCTTGTTGTAGGAATTTGATCAATCATTTGGTAGTGACATCTCAGTTTCTAAGCCACATGGTGATACATGCTCAACCGCTGAAAAAGCAAAGACCAATAATTCATTTGCTATGCCTGCTGCTCGAGATCCTATTCTGATCCCTGCAGGAAGTTCACATACGACTGCACATGAAACACACAAGGTTAGATTCCTTAATATAAGTTTTTAGACAAGATTCATATATTTATAGGAAACCCTTCCTAAATCATAGAAATGATGAATATCAAGAATTTTAAGGATGAACTCCTTAGGAACGGTTCAAGAATAAAGCTATAGTTACTTGCAAATGTTATTTTTCATTTACTAATCTTTTTATTTTTCTAGGAACTTGATCAGTCTATTGGAAGTGATGTTTCTACGACACATAATGATATAGAGATCTCAACAGCTGAAAAAGGAATAGGATCTTTTTTAGAGAACTTGGTTCCTTCTCCAGATCTCTTTCCTATATCTATGGTAAGTTCACATTCGACTCGAGGGGATGATGATATATATGTGGACAGATATTTCAAGAATAAGGAAGAGTTGATGTTCAAGATGAGAAAATGGACACTTGAATGGAAGTTTGAGTTCAAAGTTTGATGGTCAAACAAAACGAGAGTTATTTTGGGATGTGTTGATGATAAATGCAGTTGGCAATTGCGTGCGACTAGGCTACAATCATCTGAATTCTTTGTGGTGAAGAAGTATTGTCATGAACACAATTGTGACACAACCCACAGGAATGCCAACCATAGACAAGCAACTGCAAAGTTGCTTGGGAGTTTTTACTGCAACAACTATGGAGAAAAGAAAGTTGGTCTCAAACCAAAACAGATTATGGAGTTGGCCAGAAAAGATCATGGAGTATACATACCATACAAAAAAGCCTCGAGAGCAAAAGAAGAAGGTCAGAATTTGGTTAGAGGCACTGCTGAGGATAGTTATTTAAATCTAGCGAAATGGTTGTACATGGCAAGGGAAAAAAATCCAGGAACAGTTGCTTATCTTGAGTTGGATCCTTTGAAGAATTTCAAATACGTATTCATCTCATTTGGCCAGTCGATTAGAGGTTTTTCTTTAATGAGAAGAGTGATTGTTGTTGATGGTACATTCTTAAAAGGAAAGTATAAGGGAACTTTGCTAGCAGCTACTGCACAAGATGGAGATTATCACTTATACCCGATAGCATTTGCCATTGTTGATTCAGAAAATGATATTGCATGGAATTGGTTCTTTAGGTGTTTGTTCACTATCATCCCTGATGCACCAGATTTGGTATTTGTTTCTAACTGTGCTCAATCCATTGAAAAAGCAATCTCAAAATTGTATCCAGCATCCCATCAAGGCATTTGCAAATTTCATCTCAAAAACAACATCAAAGTAAAGTTCAAGAGTAAAAGTTTCTTGCCTCTTGTCGAATCAGCAGCTAATGCTTTTACGTTTCATGAGTTTGAAGGTGTTTTTAGGGATATACAGAATTCTAATCCAAAACTGGCCAAGTATTTAGAAGAGGCTGATTTCAGGAAGTGGGCTTGTTATTATGCACCATCTAACCACTACAATATTATGACAACCAACATTGCTTTGTCATTGAATTCTATGTTAAAGGATCCTCGGGAGCTGCCAGTGATTTCACTTCTTCAGACAATCAGGATAACCCTTACAACATGGTTTCATGAGCGACGAGAAAAAGCTGCCAAACACAACAAGCGTGCTACACCAAATGTTACAGATGAGATAATATTAAGGTTCAGTAAGGCAATGAAACTAGATGTTTTTCAAGTCGATCAACATGAGTTTGAGGTCAAAGATGATAGGAATAAGTTTGTTGTTCACCTAAAGAACAAGACTTGTACTTGCTGCGTCTTTGACATTGAAAGGATTCCTTGCATTCACGCCATTGCTACTGCAAAGCGTACAAACATGGATGAATACAAACTGGTTGATCATTTCTATTTGACAGATATTTGGGCTAAAGCATATGCTTAGAGCATTCATCCAAGTGGAGATGTGAAGAATTGGGTATTTCCAGATTTTGTAGTTGAATACTTCTGTGCTCCACCACAAACTAGGATAAAGAGTGGGAGACCACCAAAAAAGAGAAAGAGATCAGTTGGAGAGTTTGGTGTACCAGGTTCTAAATCTCAAAGTCATAAGTGCAGCAAATGTGGTAATGAAGGACATAATAAAAGTACTTGCAGATTCCCAATATGATGATTTTTATGCATTTGATTTTTTACAAATGTTACTAGATTTGTCCAGCAACACTCTACAGCCTACAAATGTAAACTTCATAGCATACTGATATTCATAAGACAGTTTCATGAAGGGTATCCTGAGTTTCAAGTAGTCCTTCCTGAATATTATAAATTTTAAACAAATGTGCTTCTCAATCTCTATTGTGTGTGTGGTGAGTGTTTCTTTGTGGGGTGTGTGTGTTTTTTACCTCAACCCTTCCTAAATACCATTTAGTCTTTACCTAATCCATTCCTAAATATTTCATGATATATACTGAAGGTTATAACTAATTCTCGAATAACAAGCTTTGGCCTACTGGTTACTCTCCCACTTGTAATTAGACGATGCCGCGTGTTCGAACCTCCTGGATGGCTTTGAGGAATGCCATCCTAATTTTTTAAAAACCATTCCTGAATATTTCACCATATATTTTAAAGTCTTACAACTATAATCGAATAAGAGGCTTTGGCCTACTGGTTACTCTCTCACTTCGCGAAGTCACGGGTTCGAACCTTCGGATGTGCATTTGAGGAATGCCATCCTTATTTTTTATAATCTCTTCCTAAATGCCATAAATGATATGTCACCATATATATTAAAGTTTATAACCAATTCTCGAATAACAAGCTTTGGCCTACTGGTTACTCTCCCACTTGTAAATTCACGGACTCGCGGGTTCGAACCTCTGGATGTGCATTTGAGGAATGCCATCTTGATTTTTTATAATCTCTTCCTAAATGCCATAATTGATATGTCACCATATTTATTAAAGTTTATAACCAATTCCCGAATAACAGGCTTTGGCCTACTGGTTACTCTCCCACTTGCAAATTTGCGAAGTCGCGGGGTCGAACCTCTTGGATGCGCATTTCAGGAATGCCATCCTTATTTTTTATAATCTCTTCTTAAATAACTTACATTCTTTCCCTAATCTGTACAAATACCATCCAAAATAAGAAAAGTGTCACAAAACACACCATTTACTAAGTATCTTTAACATTTAAATCATAATCTCAAAAAATCATAATCCTAAGTGTGTCACCATATATATTAAAAGTTATAATAAATTCTCGAATAACAGGCTTTGGCCTACAAGTTACTCTCCCACTTGCAAATTCCCGATGTCGCGGGTTCGAACCTCCTGGATGCGCATTTGAGGAATGCCATCCTGATTTTGGCTTTATTTTTTTTTTTTGGGAATGCCATCCTGATTTTCTCTAAACCCTTCCTAAATAACTTACATTCTTTCCCTAATATGTACAAATACCATCCAAAATAAGAAAAGTTTCACAAAACACACAATTTACTAAGTATCTTTAACATTTAAATTATAATCTCAAAAAACATAACATATGATTCCAATAAATCCATTGTAAATTTATAAATCCATAGAAAAGTCTACCATCTGAAAACAAAAATCAACCTCTAAACAACTCAATCTTCTTAAGTATGATATCATGATAGATATCAAAGCATAACTTGGCTCTTATATCTTCTGAAAGCTCTTCTTGAAGTCTACTCATCATCTCTTCTACGCCCATTGAGTGACATTCCACCATTTTAAGAATGAATAATCCACAGTTTGCATCAATGTTAATGCGACGAAAGAACCTTTTAGGGCACAAGACTTTAAATGGAGTCAGATCAATTGTTCCTCTGTTTCTTTCAGTGCCTAAGAGATATAGTATCATCTCTGCAATACACACAAATAGTTATCAGAAATATATCATAAGCATAAGATTCACATCATAATCAAATAAGTTCTTACCTGCAATTGGTATAACATCAGTTTTCACCAAGTCACCTTTACTCTCATGAGTTCGACAATCAAAAACAGTAATCTTCCTGAACTTGAAGCTTATTTCCATACCAATGAACTGTTTGTATGTGGAGTTATAGGCAATACCATAAACTCCATCGAGATCCTGCCACTTCTTAGTAGGAAGACAAACCGAAGGCAACTTCCCACTCACAATATCAGTGACTTCTTTTGGAAACACAAATTGTTATTTAAAGTTATCCTTCTTGAAATTGAAGTATGTAGCTTTCATTTTTGAAAAGAAGTCTGGCCTCACAAAGGTTGATTTCGGAAGTCTCTTGTTGTGAAAATAAATGGGATCCTAGTTTCTTCTCAACCAAAATAATCCCAAAGCTGCATCAATATGCTACATTTAAAAGAAGAAAAAGACTTTTAGGATAGCATTCATGAGTCCAGCCAACACAAAAGAAACCGAAACAAATTTGTGAGGAGTACCGTTTCTTGCAAATTCATCTCTGGTCTCCCCAGCAAATTTAACCAATGTGAGGTTAATGGTTGTGTATCCGTTATGACCCTGAAATTATCAAAAAGCATTGTCTTATACTTGGATAAAAACTTACTTTTAAAAATTGACGAGAATTGTTAAAACATCACACTAACCCTGGTCTGATATTTGAGCTCTTCCAAGAATTTAATTCTTCAATGTCATTGAAAGTTGGAGACAGGAAAGGGTTGAACATTGGATAAATAGCAGATGTGGCAGGGTTTCTTGGTGCTTTATATGGAGTAATTATTGAAAATGATGGAGTTGTGAGCCGATTGCTTCGCCTTGGAACATGGTTCTCACCATCACCATCATTTTTTTTCTTCTCACCATCACCATCAACTCTTTGCTTCTTTCTTGGAATAACAATTTTATCTTTCTTATCCAGCTTTCTCTTTTTTTCCTGAAATCAAGATGTAACAAAGAAACGAGTTTATGAATGTCTTCTTTGTACTTTTTACAAAAATCAGCAATGATATATACAAAACAAACAAAAACTGAATTAAATTGACATACCTCAGGTGAACTAAAACACTCAAGATCGAATGATGGCCCCTCGTCACATGATTTATCTCTGATGTCCTTTTGGAACATAAAAAACATATGAGAAAGTTAAAAACAGATGGTGTTGTGGATTCTATTTGCCTTATTATAATTAATTGTCATGCTATACCTTCTCTTGTGGATTCTGTTTGTCTTCTTTTTCTTTATCAAGACCATCATTTAGATTCTCACCTTCATCACTTTGATTGTCATCTTCTTCCTCACCACCTTCCTGAGGAAGGTTCTCTTCATCACCCTACAAGCAAAAAAACGTTTTAGGAACCTTTATTAGCTTAAGAAGATTTTCCTATAAAATTAAATAACAGGAAAAAGTTATATAATAAATCTTACATCAATAGCTGAATTGAGCTTCTGGGTCATCTCCTCAGTTTGGGTCATTTCCTCATTTGTTAAATTAAGTTTTTCGGTTAACTCCTCTGTTTGGTTTAACTCCTCCGTTTGGGTTTCGCTTGGAGTAAAGAACTGGAGATGAATTATTTCATTTTTCAATATAATGTGTTAGAATATTTATAAACAGTTTTAAGAATCATTTCATTTACCTCAACAGTTAAAACTTCTGGATTTGGTTCACCTTCATTCTCTCTATGCAAGAACCGTATTTGTTCTTTTCCAAAAAATTCTTCTTTCTTTGATTTGTCCATCAAAACACTGATTCCTTTGTCAAGAATTGCTCGCACTCTTCCTTTGCTCCATTTGTTCTCATACCTAACTTCAACTTCTTGCAGCAATAGTAGCTAAAAAAACATTAAAAGATTTTAGCAAATTGATTAAGAATACTTTCCTAAACATTCAAAATACAAGTACAAAACCAATTTTTACCTCCTTATGAATCTGAGTCTCAGAAGTCAGAGGCACATGCACTGTTTTTTGTTCAGTGGGAGACCTGTTAGATAGTCGGATCCCATCACCACACTGCAAATATAAATCGTTTTAAGGAAGCTTTAGTGCACAATTAAGAATACTTTCCCTAACATTCAAAATACAAATAAGAAATAAATTCTTACCTCTTTAGGAATCTGAGTCTCAAATGTTTGAGCCATATGCACTGTATTTTTTTCAGTGGGAGAAATGTTAGTCGGACGGATCCCATCATCACTCTGCAAATACAAATCGTTTTTAGGAAGCATTAGTACATAATTAAGACTACTTTCCCTAAAATTTAATTTGCAGAGTAAGAAACCAATTTTTTACCTCTATAGGAATCTGAGAGTCAGAAACCTGAGTCACATGCTCTGTATTTTGTTCAGCGCATGGAGAACTGGGGAATGGAGGGTTTGTAATTGGAAAACTGGGAAATGGAGGCATTCCACTATCTTGGTGTAGATCCTACAATAAAAAATGAAAACGGTTAGCAATTACATGCATGAAAAAAGTTTCAAAATAAAAGTTAAAAAACTTGTAAACTTAGAATTGTTACCTCGGAGTTGAATCCCAATCATCATTATTGCACTGCAACAAAAAAATGAAAATAGTCACTGTTACTTGTAAAAACAAAATTTAAATTTAGAAATATTGATAAACATATCCTTACTGTATCATTTGCTTTTGCTGCAACAAGTTTTTTCACCTCGTCCTCTATTTTGGATAAATGTTGATTTGTTTTGTCAAACCCCTCCTTGACAACTTTGGAAAGCTTGTCTATCATTTCTACAAGTGACTCTCCTGAAGATGATGCTTTACATTTCTCCTTGTGATGCAACTGATATGATCTCATCGCCATTTCTTCCATCACTTCTCCAATATCTAGCATTTCTTTGCTCCAATCATCGATTGTCATTCTATAACCTTTCTCCACTAGCTCAACCAGTAAACTTAGGTCTTGATCATCATTGTCTTCCATTGAAACTGTGTCTTCTGGATCTTCTAGTATTGAAGGTAAAGTGCAGAATACCTTCAGCTGCACCCACATAAATTGATTTAGGCTGACATTCCCAAATTACTATAAATGCTTCCCAAACAACTATAAATCTTTCATGAAAGTTTAAGAGCAGATGCATAACTTACATTATTTGATGCTTCAATGCTTTCGACCTGAGCAATTGATGGATTTCCTATGTATGTGTATTTTTCACATAAGAATGCAGTCGGTCTCTCCATTGCACTCAGTCTTCTATATGTCGTTTGTAGTTGTGGAACAGATTCAAGGATCCAAATAACAAAAGCCAATGAAAATCCTTGTAAATCATCTTTCGGCTTCAGTAAATTTGATACAGTATTCTTCTTCGGTGGTGTGACATTCTTCTTAATGGATCCAATCAGCATATTGTACGCCTCTCTCCCCCATGGGTAACTCATCATCGAATTAACATCCTTTGCAATGTTGAGGTATGTTTGAGGAAACTTGCAACCTTTGTACATTTGCAAGAATATGCTTTCAATAAGCACCAGCGTTGCAAGACATAATCTTTTATCTGATTCGTTGCTGTCAGTGTTTTTAAGCATATCTACCACCTCGTCGACAGTGTGCCTCTCTTTATTGCTAACAACAGCATCTTCATTGCCATCCCATTCAGAGCACTTAAGGCCAGTAACCATATGAAATTCTCTTATTGAGAATCTCGAAGGTTGTGCTCCAAAATGAAACCAGAGTTCATTTTCTTTCAATGTGTGTAAGCTCCTGCACAACACGCTGTGTACCATCTTCCCTGACATGGTCAAATCTCTTGTGCTAACTTTCAGAATTGGTCTTAAGAATGAATCACTAATCCTCCTGAAATCATCAGAGAGGATGCCTTTGACTGTCTTGATGTACTCGTACATTTGAAATTGGTTAATTTTGATTTCTGACTTTGGCTCCTCTCCTATCACGAATTGTAGCCTAGGCAGTTTTACACTTGTTGGGAAAGAATCGCCCATTTTCCTGCAATATAAATTTGAGATCAGTAATCTATCATGTTCGAACCCAAAAAAATACACACTCAAAATCATATAAGTGTAATCCATCATGAATTATCTATTTTACTTCCTTATTTTTATTCAATCCTTCCTAAATAACACACTCAAAATCATAACCCACACTCAAAAATGGTCTAACATTTTCGAACCGAGAATAACACGATCAAAATCATAAAAGAAATGAAACCTAAAAACTGAAATAATCTACAACCCACAACAATTTCAAGATATTGTTTCATTAAATTCACAAAAACTCAAAAACAACAAGAATTTAATTAAAACCCACAAGAATCTTACTTAATTTTGCATCGAATTGATTTAGGGTTTAAGAAAATCAAAATTAGACACACATAAAGTCAAGACGAGATGAAGCGAGTCGAGTCGAGTTTGTTGAATCAAATCTCTTGGAGAATTTGAAAAGATGGTGTATAAGGCGTCGCGATTCGAAATACTGAGAACATGAAACGGCGTGAGGATGCGAGACAACAATATAGCAGCGACGAGATAGGTCGGTAAAGCGGCGAGCCTCTGGTAACCGCCGTATCAGATTTTTGGAATGAGGCGACGGAAGGAGATGAAGAAGAAGTCGATTTCGAGAATGATCTCTTGGGCTTTAAATTTTTTTTGAGAAAAATAAAACTGGGCTCTAGTTTTTGTTAGCTCAAACCTCTTTCTCTTCATCTTAACTTTGTGCTAATTTTATCATTTTTAAGAGTCAGTGCTAACTTTGGAACAAAAACCTAAATTTGTGCCATTTTTGTCAATTACCCTTATAATTTTCTGTTAATAGTAGTTGATTTTATATTTTCCAAGATAAAATACTTACACATAAATTTTTCGATATGTAATATCAAAAAGTGTTTATTTATAAAAATTAAATAAAATTTTATGAAAAATATTTTTCTTTGTAATAGTTTTTTTATATCCTTGATGGAAAGTAGTTATATACATCTTTTATATTTTATAATATTGATAGGTCGAGATAAAAATTTGAGATATTTAGGAGACTTATCTTAATAAAAAAATTTTAGTCCTAAACAATTATTTAGTAACGTTATAGCAATAAGAACAACGTTGATATATATGTGGTAAAGATAAACATAAGACCGATAATATTCAAATGTCAAATAAAACTGACCACCACTTATATTTTTGTTTATGAGAAGATAAATGATTTGATATAAAATAATGTAAAAGTATGTGGGATTGAATAAAAAAACAAAACCTAAAATATTTGAACTAAAATATCTATTAAATAATATAACATTTAGGAAGAGCACACAATACCACAAAACAAAAATATCTTTAAAAAGATTTCAAAAGTTAGAATCCATCAAAACAATGTTCACATATATTTATAGCACTCATAAAAATGCAATGCCATTTTTCTAATAAAACTTCCCATCAAAATTTACTTTGGCCCTCACCAATCAATTCATCAAATTTAATTTATTTTATTTTTGTAATGTGAGATGATAAGGTTTTATTAAGGCAATGAACGGTGACATTAAATAGCGGAATTGGAAAGACAAAAACATTAAATACGTCATTTGTTACCAATCAACAGAAAATGAAGTAATTTGTGGTTTTTGAAGAAAAAAAAAGTGAGATTCTCGGATTTTGATGTTGTATAAGAAGTTGGACCGTAGTTTCAGATCAAACACTCCATTGTCCAGCGTATTTGCACAAAAACGCCTATGTCCCACTGTATAATATATATATATATATATATATATATATTTTTTTTTTTTTTTGAAATTTTTATTTTTTGTTTAAGTTACCAACATTTACTATACATAGATTAAACATATAACATCTAATTATATCCTTTTTTTACAATGTAACTTTTACAACAACTTAACAATAGGCTACACCATATATTTTGATTATTTTATTGTGTTTTATTTTTTTATGATTGAATATTTGAATACAGTTACCAATATGTATTTTTGAATTCAATTAGCAATATGTATTTTTCATAATAATTTAGGTATATAAGCTTCATAATTGTATGAAAAAATATTCATTAAAACAAAACAAAAATGATTTACAACTATAATAATTGTAAATATATTTTTAAATTTTTTTATCAATGGTAATTTACATCGGTTTTTGCTTTTTTACCATTAAAATATTTTATTGTGAACTGCAAATATTTTTACCAATCAAAATTTAATTTAAAAAAATTTTGTTATCTAAAATTCAGAAATAAAAATATCTATTTGTTAATACAAAATAAATGAATATATGTATAACTATACAAATGAAAAATTTAAATACCAGTTATTAATAAAATAATATGAAATCCGCACCGCAAATTTTTGTCACAAATCAAACATTATTTTGTATTGCTTATTTTACAGTAACCGCACTTGTCCCGCAAAAAAATTTGTCTCGTACGTATCACAGTTTAACCGTACCATACTATTAAATCGTTTGTCTCGCACTACTAAATCCGCAGTTACCATACGGACTCTAAGAACTAGTTGTATTATGTTGATTTTGCCACCCGATCCCTATATCTCTCATTATTTTAATTTAGCCCCATTTTTCCACTCTCCCTAGTAATTTTCAATAATAAAGAGATATTATGAAATTGTGAAATTGGAACAGAAGAGAGAGTCCCCTAAAAAGAAATTTCAACTTCTCTCTTTGTTTTGTGTTTATTAATACAAGAAAAATGGAGATCTGCGCTAATACACAATTAATTATGTTACAACAAGCCAACCTCCCCACTCCAAGGAAGATGGCTACAAAATCAGATTCACAGGTCTGACCCTGTTTTAATAGTCTGATTCTGTCCCTCCAGCACACTTATTTGTCGCCTCAGTTTCGCAATATGTGCTTGAACCTATTCCAGCAAAGAACAGATTCAAAATCATCAACACATCATACACCGAACAAAATGTCTAAAACTCTTTATCAAAATTAAGATAATACAGTAAAATGTTTTCATGTGTTTACCTGTTGACGAGCAGCCGCGAGCTGTAATAACTCATCTGCTTCAGAGAAACTCGTGAACCATTGTCCCAAACTATGATCTTTTGTATCACCTCTCTTCTTTTTCCCGGTATCATCAACTTGCACTAAGCATAGAATTTCTTGTGTGAGAAGACATTTTAAAGGCAATGTATTCAAGTATAACTAAAAGAATGCAAAGAAGCTTTAGATAAGAGAAGATCATACTAGGAGCAGGCAAGTTGTAACCAGAGGGTAATCGTGGAAAGGTCAAAGCCGGATGATTCTGAACCCTAGCTAGAAAACTTTCTGAAGGATCAGGAAACACAATCTCGTCATAAGATTCCACAACCACAGGCTTCTTCATTGTCAAAGGACCTGATTCATCTTCCGGGTATAACTTTAAATGATGATATCTGTTGTGTTGAGTACCCCAAAAAAAGACAAAACCATAACTCTCATAAGTAACTTGCATTTTGCAACTTACTAAAAGAGTATGCTATTTAATGTGGACTTACAAACTCAATGGCTTGTCGCAGACATCGCTGTGGAAATGCAACGTCATTGCAATCTCGAATTCTCCCCAACCAGATTCTGATACCTCAAATGGAGGCTCCTCGATAACTCTCGTCGGGTTATTGAAACTAGAATGAAGCTGAAAAACCACTTTCTTTACTACAACACTGATATCTTCATTTGTTGCTCCACGGACATATACAGCCCACTTGTGAGATTGATACCTGCAGAAACAAACATTAACAAAGGGCAAAAAATTTCAAGGGAAATCTTATGAAAACAAACACTTTTTGTTTTAAGGCTATTGTCAATGTATAACCTTTTTCGTCACTATTCAAAAGAAGTAAAACGCTAACAACAAAACAAACCAGTAAAACCTATCATGGAAAATTTATGTAAACATCTTTTTTTTTAACTGTATTGTAAAAATAGGAACTTTTTAACTTTTTTTTTTTTTTTACCCAAATTAACATGGATTTGCGCCACTATTATTCATAAAGAACTAAACTCAAAAGTCAAAACTGTTAAATTACAAAAATTTGGAATTGTTAAATTGTGAGAGGTCAGGTACTTACTCGCTAGCCTTCTTGCCAAGCCAAAATGCAACGTTACCATACACAATTGGAACGCTTATTTCAATGTCTTTAAGCTTCTTCTGCTGCTCAAACCAAAAACAAAAGGGGGGATTTTTTAAGTAGTTTGGTCATAACCAAAATTCCAAAATTCAAGAGCTTACAGAACAAAATAAGTGAAATTTATCTACTGGTTTGAATTCGAATGAATAAAGAAAAGAAAAAAAACGAACCTTTTCGTCGGATTTAGTCATCTTGGTTTTGAGAGACTTGAGAGTGGGTTCGCTAGTCTCAGGCTGATCCTGAGCCTGTTTCTTTGATGACGAGCTGCTCGTCATTCTTTCTTGAATTTGGTCTTCTTCTTCTTCTTCTTCCTTAATAACACGAATTAATGAAGCTTTGGCTTATCTCGACAGATCTGTCTTTTAGGTTTTTTTTTTTTCCGATGGCTGGTTTGGTAAAAAACAGATCCAAACGGCGCGATTTCAACTAGACGAATTCTTTTTTTAGGGTTTGAAAAAACAAAAAATATATTATAAACTCATGTGTTAAGGCCCATATCTATATACTTACCGAGGCCCAATTTTAAATTTACCTTTTTTTTTACCGTCGTTGTTCAATTTTGTTTGATCACCTAAACGTAGATGTAAACTAGGTTTTGTCCATGGTATACCATGGGTCTATTATTTTGTTGATATATATATTGTTAACAGTTGTAGGTAGAGTTTCTACAAAACTCTTGATTCGCAAGTTGAAAATATACATTTTACGATTTGTTAGTTATGATTTAGGAATTAATGATCTGACATATTCTTATTATGATTTTCAATTGATATTATTGGATTAATAGTGTATATTTAAAGCTAATAAGATCTTAGCAAATATGTAATCGTTTATTAAACGCAAATTAGATATTTCCTAAGATGTATTCATATTGAATTAGTTTCTATATTATAGGGATGTGATTAAGAGGATGTGATTACATAATTTGGGTTATCAATTCTTTTTGTCAAACTCGGTCCTAAAAATTCGGCATGCAAATTAGATCTTTCCTAAGATACAATGGGCATTAATTGACATTAATTGGATGTAAATAAGTATGCTATTGATTAAAAATCGCCCCAAAATATTCGGCAATCTTAAGGAGGATCCGGATAATTGAATCGGTTATAATTTTAGTTAAAAACCCGACCCGAAGTTGGTAAGAAGTGATGGCACCCTATTGTACTCCAAAAATATATTATGAGTTCTATATGTGGATATACTTGTTTGGTTACAAATATCCTAAGACAATTTTTAATATATATCCGTTTATAAAAATTCAAATCACATTATATGCTGAAAAAAATCTAAATTTTTATTAATTTTATGTAATAAATAGTAATTAAAATAATTAAATATATGATTAAATAAAAATGAAAAGAGAATTATATTTTAATCTAACATATTAATATAAATTAGATAAATATATTTTAGGAAATTAATATTATCAAATAAGGAAATGATTGTGTTTGGTTGTAAGTATTGTAGAGAATTTAGTTGCGACTTGTTTGGATAAAAAAATAATAGAAGATGACACAAAAACGTTAAGATAGAAGATATATTTTGTTGGATAATATTAATAATCTTTGTTTGAAAGGATTGTAAAGTTAAGTTATTTACAACTTTTTAATTCTTTGAGTTCCTAAACAAATTTCCGATTCACTTTAAACCCTGAAAAATAATGATTGATCCAAAAAGTCTCTTTTTAGAAGTTTTTTTTTTCCAAAAATCGCATCTATTCTTATTGAAGTGTTCATTTTCGTGTGCGATTTAGCAAACACGCTCTATTTTCATTTTCACATGTTCGGTGGACCTGTGGTTATTGAACTTCCCATTTAGATCAAATCATCTCCCACCAACAAGGCAACAAAGAGCTCTCCTTTAAAAATGACACAGCTACATATATGAGATATGGAAAGAACACTATAGATAGTTTCATCTTTGGCTCATTTTCAACCAAAATCAATCTAATCAAAACAAGCTATACAAATTTTGTTTTTTTTTTTTATTTTTTTATTTTTTTTTAATTTAATTAATTTTACGTAAAAGTAAAAACACTTTTAAATATACTACTTCCCTGTTTCAAAATATAGGATGTTTTAACTAAAAGCAGGTAAATTAAAAAGTATTTATTTTTAAAATGTTTAACCAATTAAAAATAATATAAAATATTAAATTAATCTAAAAGTTGTATAGACATTTGAAAACATGTTACATTATGAAACAAAAAATCTCTTCTAAAACATCTTATATTAGAGTATATTTTTATATATTGTAATGTGGCGTAATATGTGTAGCTAATAATAATTAATTAGCCTAAACACAAGTTCTTCTTATTGAGGTGAGTATGTGTAAGAGAAGATAAAAAAAAATGGGATAATTATAAAACGTAAAGAGAATAGAGTTATCCTAACACCCAAACAAACACACTCAAAACCATTTCACGAAAACCCCAAAGCTTTCGTTCACTTTTTGGCAATCGAGAGATTTATCAGAAAAATTGTCATTCCCCTTGGAGACGACAATGCAGAGGTTTTGTACAAAGCTACGTTCCATTTCTCTCCAATCTAATCGGAATCTCTCTTTTGCCACTGCTCCTCGCCGTCTGATTCACCCTTCTCCGAGTCGCCACTTAACAACCCTAGGTTTCGCCAATACGACCAAATGGAGCTTCCTTCCCGCCGCCGGAGTCTCTCCTCCGTTGAGTGTCAGCTCCATGGGTTCTACCTTTGTTCCTCACCACGTACGTTTCCTCAATTCTCATTACATTTTGTGGCCCTTGTTTGTTTGATTCGGGTGAGAAAGTGAAATCTTTTCGATTAGGTTAGAGGATTTTAGCTTCGAGTATGCGTTAGTGATGATCTGAGCAGCTAGATGGTTTGAATTAGTTGCTTCTGTAGAAGCTTCGATTTGTTGTGTGAGCTCTTCCTGACTTTGTTTTTTGCTCATGGGAGGAAACATAATCACAATCCAGGCTCTCTGATTGTGGGTTGAAACTAGAATAGGGAAAGGGATTGATATATTCATAGAATGTTAAAGTATCTTCGTGGATTGTGATATTATGTTGTTTTAAACCCAACTGATACCAAGTGGGGTGTTTGAGTTTATAATCACTAACTTGCAAGTTTAAGCTTACTCTATCTCATATCATACTTTGGAATCTGAACATTCAAATTTTATGGTGTACGGTTCTTGAATTTTGTTGTCCCTTGTTTGATCATGGCAAAGAAGAATCGTCATGTTCCATAGAATGTTAGAGTATCTCTTACATTTGGATGTCATGTTCTATAAGCCAACTGATAAAAACGAGTGTTTTGGTATCATCTCTATCAACCGTGCAAGTTTACTAGTACTCAAAACGCTTATGTACACTCATGTTTTAGACAAACTGTAGATATGTTGGACCAGTGTCGGGGTTACAAGTGTTGCATAATCTTATATAGCTATCAACAAAACAATCTACTGTATGTTTCGCCCAAGTTTCCAAAGCCAATTTCTATCGCATGGCTTATCTTTTCTTCGTTGATTATTTCTGCATTTCAGTTTGTTCAAGTACGGAATATCACTTCCAAGGAAAAAATGGCAAAATGGAAGAAGAAGTGGAGACCTAGGACTCCAATCACATCAAAAGTCAAGAAAGTCAAGATTAAGTTTTATTCGTATGTTCTGATTCCAACATTATCAACATATCTTTCAAGTAATAATTTGTGCATTTCTCTCAAAAAGTTTTTTTTTTTTTTTTTTTTTGGTGGAATCTATATCTCAGGTCATTCAAAGACAGGTTTAAACCACTAAATGATGGTACCATTCGTCGCTGGAAAGAAGGAAAGCGCCACAACGCACACTTGAAGGTAACAACACCTGATTCCTTATTACATGATAAAAATTTCTGCTTTTATTCATTCGTTGGCCAACACTTCTGGAAGAACAGTACGATTGTAACTAGGATCCTGTGTGATAGTGAAATTGTGATTGAAGTAGTTTTAACTTTGAGTCTTCCTTTGCTTCCTAGATTAGCTAGACTGCTAGATAGATAGAGGGTAGGCTTAAGTTGTATTTACAATCAGTTGTTTGGTCTCTTCGAGGTTTTACCATTCCTGTGTCAGGTTGATAAATATTGAGAGTAATGAATTTGTTGTTAATTGATGCAGTCAAAGAAATCGAAGCGTAGATTGAGACAGCCTGGATTAGTACCACCAGCGTATGCCAAAGTAATGAAGAAACTCAATTTCTGCAACTGAGAGATAGAGAAAGAGTCAGTATGATTACGATGAAAGGCAGTCTCTTTCCTTTTTTTTTTTTTTTTTTTTTTTTTCTACGAGATAATTCTGCTCGCTGGTACCAGAAATTTAATCATACTCATAGTTCTTTATGCTTCAGTTTTAACCTTAACCACCAAAGGAATAAATTGGCATTTTGGTCCGTTTCCTAAGGGTTTGGTATTTGAACTCTGGTGAAATTGGCATTTAGACTTTGATCAATTTCGTTGAATTGAAAAGAGAAACAAGTTTAGTCTCTCTCTATATCAGGCTTATGCTTTCTCTTTTTGGTTCTGTATGTCTCCAATGTTTTTTTTAAAAGTACAGTACCATCTTTTCAAGCTAAACCAGAAGAAACCTTATTTCTCGACTAGGTTTGGTTATATGATATTCCCGGATCAGTCGAGCTGTAAATTGAGAAGTCCGATTTTCAGTCAACCACCACCACCCATTTTCATGTTTTTGGTTAGGACAAAACGGAGAACACAGTACAGTATTGCGGTCGGATCGGTTGTAGTGACACGTGTACCATGCGTGGGCCCCGATAAAAAACGTAAAGACAAAAGAGTAAACAAGCCGTCCACGTGTTCATTGTAAGTTACAGTGATACCCCCACCGTCGGACATGTGAGTTTTGAGATTATTGTATTCTCCTTGTCCGACGGCGAATATTCCACGCTGGCAAGTCTTACGTCACATGCTCGCCCCATGCACTCTCTTTTTTTCTGTCATAATTCCCATTTTTAATCATTATTATGTTTTCTTAATAACCAATTAAGAAAAGGTTTTATGTCGCGCTCGCCGGAGTCTTAACGCCGTGCATCGCTCATCATGTATCTTTCTCATTTCCGTATAAAAACAACATTTAATCCAACAATAAAAAGAAAAAAAAAATTATGTGAAAAACAATACTTAATTAATAGTAATCTATTTTGTCCAAAAACAAAAAAATAATAATACTGATAATCTATCATCAAGAAATAATTTTACTAATGTGTAAATTATACTACTAATCTGGTTTAAACTAATTAATCTTGACTTTTTATCCGACAACACATGTATAGTTTAGCTAAACATTGGAGTAAGGAGATTTTCTATATATATTTGCTATCTTTCTCAAAGTTAAGACTATCCGACAACACATGAATCATATATCTATGACACCTATATGAAGGACCAACATGGAGAGAGATTTGGATTCATGGATTGTGTGAGAATGAGACAAAACCTTTAGTCATAAGTTATGTTATATAAAAAAAAAAAACTTCATAATTCTAACAATATAGTAATAATTCCTAAAAACTCAAAAATATTCTTTGGACATTTATAATCTAAGTAGTAAACAAATATCCATGATGCGGGCCATGTTCCTCTCCCATGTTACGTTTCTGAATATAAAACTATATTACGTATACTATTAGTATTATTTGATAAAAAGTACGCAATCATCTATTTTTAGTTTTTTACTCCACAACAAGACAAACTATCTCTCTCTACGCGGTTTAAAACATCTTGACATAAAAAATTTAAAACGCAAGTAAATATGCGCCGCGATAAAATCACACTTTTTGACGTTCTAAAAATTGGCTATTGTTGTATCGCATTTATAGACTGCAAAAAAAAAAAATCAATAAGCTTGAAAGATTTAGGGATTTTAATTGCTACGATAATTTACCAATTTGATAACAAAATCGGTAATCGTTATTAAAAAATGTTACATTATATTTAACAGTAATCGATAATTTCCTAGTTTATAAATTTATAGATACATTATTATATTTTAAACAAAACTATTTTTTTTTTTTAAAAAAACAGAGAAAAACGAAGGTTGACGTTAAGTGATGAATAATGTCACCACCACTTCTTCTCCTCCTCCTCCATCTCCATCATCATCATCACCCCGACGACTTTTTTTTCACTTCTCTCTCTCTCTCTCAGATTTTTTTTTTCTTTTTCTTTATGATCTCTTTCTTCATCATCTTTAATAGGAACATCTCCTTCTTTCTCTCATCATCCTCTACTAACCCTAGTTCCCACTCACATTTCCCATCTTTTCAACAAATTTCGAATTCTTTTCCCACTGCGATTGACTTAAATTGCATCGCCATTATTTTTTTCATCTTTCAAGGTTACGTTTTTTTTTTCCTCTGAGCTCACATCCACCGGAAGAGGAAAAATTTAACGAAGTTAAAAAAAAAGATTCCTTCGTGAATTTGCTTCCCGCCATTATTATTGATCGGAAAAAATAATTAAGAAGAAAATGGAGAGAGTGAATCTGGGAGGATTGGGCTACGATAACGGCGGAGGAGTCATGATGACTAGAGATCCTAAACCTAGGCTCAGATGGACCGCCGATCTTCACGATCGCTTCGTCGACGCCGTCGCTAAGCTCGGTGGCGCTGACAGTACTAATCTCTTCTTCTTCTTCTTCAATTTTCTTTTTTTAGATTGCCGGTTTTTTTACATTTTGATTCCGGTTTACTCCGGTTTGTTTGTTAATTGGTTAAATTTTAAGTTAATTATGTTATGTACAGTAAAACTTCCATAAATTAATAAGGTCGGACACTGAAATTCTATTAATTTATAGAAGTTTTAATTTATCGATTTATGAAGAGATTTTCTTATTTTTATATTAAAAATTTCTATTACAAAATAAGATATTTTTGTTATCATTCACATTTTTAAAAAATTTTCTTAATTTATAATAGGATATCTTTAATAGGATAACAAAAATATCGTAATAGGATGACTGTCAATTGTTTAATAGATTATCTAGGTAAAAATGAGAAATGTTAGAAGTTTAGAGTTTAGAAAAAATTGTTACTACTATCCTTCATGGTAATGATGAAGTCGCATAAGATATTGCGGTACCTTTAAACCCAATTACTAAAAAAGCAATTATCACATCTATAACACTTCACAATTTATGGATGCGATTTGAAAATACAACAATGAAAAAAATAGAGATGAGCTCCAACAAAAATGCAAATTCAAGAATAGACAAACAACAATAGAATCATATTTCACTAGATTTTCTTAGATATATATATATATCAATTTATATGATTATTAATTTATGATATTGATGGACTATATTCTTACATCAGATTTCTAAAAAAATTATTATCTTATTATGTTATCGAAATGTGTCATTTTTTACACCGGCCCAACTCGGGACCGGAATAATTTATTAATTTATAGCGAGTATTAATTTAAAGAGTATTAATTTAAAAAGTATTAATTTATAGATGTTCTACTGTAATTGGTTTGTACAGAAGCAACTCCTAAATCGGTTCTGAAGCTAATGGGATTAAAAGGCTTGACACTGTACCATCTCAAGAGCCATTTACAGGTAAATGATAATACATTTTTATACGGAATTTGAAAATGTATAATAATAATGATGATATAGTATAATTTCAACTTACATATATGTTCTCTGTGATGTGTTTTGTTTGTTTGTAATGTGTAGAAGTATAGGCTTGGTCAACAACAAGGGAAAAAACCAAATCGATCTGACCAAAACAAGGAAAATGCTGGTACGTATGTGTGTATTATGATCATCATAAGCAATAAAATAAAGATTTATGTATAAGGTGTTAGGTTGTTGTACAAAATGGATTATAAGGATTACATATATTGATGACAGACATTTTGAGAAATTTTAAGATTGTATTTTTTTTCTTTTTCTTTTCTTAATAGGAAGTTCATATGTGCATTTCGACAATTGTTCTCAAGGAGGAATCTCGAATGAATCAAGATTTGATAATGGTCATCACAGGTATTGTATATAAATAGATGAATCACTACAACGGATTTGTAAACTTTGGTTTTGACAGTAATGAACGTTGCGCAGACAAAGCGGGAATGTACCTTTTGCTGAGGCAATGAGACATCAAGTTGATGCACAACAGCGGTTTCAAGAACAGCTCGAGGTAACAAGAAATGAAAATTTTTTCTTTGTTCTCTTTAAAAAGAATAAAACAAGCAATTTTGAATAGAGAGAGTTTGCGGTGTTATAGGTGCAGAAAAGACTGCAGATGAGAATGGAGGCACAAGGAAAGTATTTGTTGACATTACTAGAGAAAGCACAGAAGAGCATACCTTGTGGTAATAATAATGCAGCAGAAACAGACGACAAGGGTCACTTCTCGGATTTCAATCTCGCACTTTCGGGACTTGTAGGAGATGATCATAAGAGCCACAAGGCGGTTGGTTTGGTTACCGATAATATCTCACAACTTAATGATGATTTCCGGTTATGTGGAGATCAAGAGAAAATAGAAACCGGAGGAGATGCAGGTGTTATTAAACCGGAATCCGGGTTTGTGCATTTCGATTTGAACTCCAAAAGTGGGTTTGATCTCTTGACTTCTGCCAACTATGGGATTGAAATGAAGCCAAATGTGATTGCAAATAGACATCCGCAGGTATAATAAGAGGCATTTTCTTCTTCCTTTTTCCTTATAGAATGTTACAAAAAAATTGGCTTCATGTTTTTTTTCACAGTCAAAATATCTAAACCTCTCTCTTTTTTTTTTTGAATTTAACGTTAAATTATATTCAAAAGAAAAACAGAACTGTTTTACAACTTGTGCAACTTAGTTTGAAAAGACAATTAAATTGAGAATCTCTTAACCATACACCCTAGCCAAGAGATTGTAACCAAAGCTGAAACACTTCATCATAACGCCGATCACCTAGTTGGCCAATAGCTAAGAGTTGATCCTTAACTTGTCGATCAAGCCACTCGATTAGTGCTGATGCAGGCTTCGGTGCATCGCCATGGCGACGTCCATTTCGCTCCCTCCAAAGCATGTAGGTGACAGCTTGGAAAACATACCGGATGAGGAATCCCTCCACAAGTGGGATGTGTGGGTTGGAAATATAATCAAGAAGGATAGACCAGTCAGTAGTGTAGTGTGCCTTAAGCAGACCTTTAGCAAGAGCTGCCCAGACTGCAGAGGCATAGTCACACACAAAAAACAACCTCTCTCTTTTAAAAGTTCACTTAAGCAGTGTTAATAATACTATCAGCTAAATACGAAATTTCTGAGGTTTTAACGAAGAAAGTTATTTTGCTTACCAGTGTTAATAATAATTTCAGTGGCATTCTGATATTACTTAACTTTACCGGTTCATTCTTCTCGTTATAAACTTTTATAGCTTTGTGTATCCAAAATAATCGTCGTCTGAAATTATAAACAAAGAGAGGAGTCTTGAGGTTTTATCTCTACCGGTGAAAAAAGAATCGAGAAGAAAAAGATCACAGTAAACAAAAATAAAGATGATATGATTCAATTTTTTTTTTTTTTTAATTAAAATGAGGATCAAACAAAGATGAATTGGGGACTAGAGATGAGATTTGACTTTTCATTACTGATTTTCTCAAATCAATATAAAATAATAATAATTTAGTAATAGCATACGTGTTATATTTTACAAAAATAATTGTTGTTCTAAGTCTTTTACTTTTGTGAGTATTGGCTAAGAGAACGACACCTATAATGACGCAATAATAAAAATAAAAAGAGATAAAAATAGAGACAGACCAAAACACGAAGTTGATTGAAAGTTTTTGAGTCTAGGAGGAAGAGCTTAGGGACTACTCTCTGAATCCAAATTTGGAACTATAGCAGATGATAGCTCTATATGAGAAACCCTCACCGCCCCGATTAGCCTCTCTGGCAATTCTTCTGGTGTGTTCGCCTATATAAACGTAATCTCCGGATCATCCAAAAGATTTCAAGAGGAGAAACAATCTTGAAAGATCAAAGTCTTAGTTTTGTTAGATTGATTTACCTGTACAAGGAACGCCATTTCGACAACCAAAGATGTAATTACGCCGATGACAAGACCGAGAACTCCATTTGCGACTGTTGATGAGCCGATATCTACATCTATCTGCATGGGAATAAAAAATGTTTCCTTGAGTTTACTTTTACGAGTATAGAGCTTTTAAACAGTTTGCAAAATGTGGACTTACTTCCAAGTATGTTGGACCGCGGATATAGTTACAATCCACTGCTTTCCCGAGGAGACACGGAGTGCTTCCCACACTTTGCCTTACTATCCATGAACCCTGCATAAGATTGTGAATATATTTGTTCAAAGATTTTACAAAGAGAAAGAGAGAGGGTAAAACAGAGAGAGAGAGATACCTTGGGGACTAAAGGTATAAGCTTGAGCCTACTATTCCGAAATTCGTCATCACCATCAACAAAACGTTGGAAGAGGGATCCAGGTACGAGTTCTTTGGTCACGAAATAAAATACCATACTGTAGTGTGTTGATCCAGGAACCTGATATAATAGAAGGGTTTACACATCAATAATGATAACTAATTTTATTGTTTGTACATTCTGTTGTAGTTCACAGGCAAAACTTACTTGAACATTTACTACCATTGAGAAAAGACCCTTCTCCGCAGCAACCTGAAACGATCAATAACATTTTAATTGGAAATTCTAAGTGACAACGAAGATACATCAAAAAGGGATAATAGCAACGTAAAGGGTGCTTGTATCTCTTACTTGTGCTGCACAGCCCTTGCGTCTAACCACATGATCCATTCTTTTAGTGTCTTTGAACCAATCAACGGCGACGAGATCCATAAGATGCTTCCCAGCAGGAATCTTCAGTAAAAGGTTGAGTGAGTATCGAGGAGGTAGGTTTGATGTAGAAGAATGTGCATCTAGTGCGTTCTAAATTAATTAGGGTAGATATTACTAACCTTCCTTTTATCTTCACAGAAACTCTTGCCACGGACTTTGAAGTTATTCCCATCAGAAATCCTCCAGCAGTTACGGGCATTTTCATTATCATCATGTCGCAGATTACCCGAAAAACAGGAGAGATCAATATCGAGAGCAGGTTCTTCTTCTGCGGTTTCAAATGGCACGAGAAATTGATAGAGATTGGATACTTTTTCACCAACTCAGTAAGCATTAATGATAAAATATAGACTATCAATTCACCTGTTTTCTTGGCATCAGTCTCCTGCTCCTGCTTACTCGTTTCAGGCTGAAATATAGCAAATGTGAAGAAAGACTCAACTTGATCAAATATTAAGTTCAAAGAGAATGTTTGATAGGCCAACCTCTGGTTCTGAATCAGGTATCTGAAACTCGTCATCGTCATCCGATTCTTCATCCATTAGCACCGAGTTTCTGCTGGCACCATTTGTTTGATCAATCGAAAGGGAAGACTTATGCTGAGGCTTTCCACCTTTTCTCAAAGCTAGGGAGGAAGATGCCATATTAACCATAACAGGGATCCTGATCGGTTGACCTCTACCATCTGTCTGTGAGAACCACTCGCGCAAACCTGCGATGAACATGAGTCCATAACAAAGAACGGCAAAAGTCATTTTCAAGAAGAGTAGAAGTCATTTTCCACAGGGATCTGATCTTAGTGGAAATGAGCACAAAAGAACTTACCAGAAACACTGTTGAGCATTTGAAGAAGACAATGTTGTTGAAATGCTGGAAGATAACCTGCACCCCACCCTTTCAAATCGATTTGTATTAGATGTTGCACCTGTGTCCTAGGCCTTCCATTCCGGGGCTTTAGTGGGGCGATGTTAAATCCTCCACCTAAACAAGAGAGCATAATCTCAGTCGGATTGTAATACATAGTATATTAGAATACTTTGGTGGTAGAAGACTTAGCATTTAACTTACTCTCAAGATGAGCCCGAACAAATCCAGGTTGTGGACCACAATTTTCATGCTCCCTAGAACGAAACAATACCACTTCACAGAAAGGGCAAGATAAATAATTAAAATTAGATGTATAATAGAGGCTGTCCCTTCGGGGAAATCCAATAAAACAGAGGCTGTCAAGCTTTAGCATGAGTAAAAAGGGAAGGGAACATACCATAACTTCCATCGTCATTACGACGCCAATAGCGTACATAGCAGAGATCACGAGGCCACACAACCCTACAGCCATTTTGATAACATTAGAGTATGAATAAACAGAGTTCTTGGAAACAACCAAGTAATATTCTGACTGAAAACGGGAGGATCACAAATGGTAAGTAGTATGGGATTATGTTAAGCAAAATAAATCTGATAACCCTTGAGCTCCCCAGGATAACTGGTCTATTTCGTTATGGACGCGACAAAGAGTTTAGTTAAATGTTATGAATCAAATCTCTACTTAGCTATTGAACGCTGATGTGTGGTAACCATTAAATGATAATATTTCAGGTGCAAAATTACATTGGAAACCAGTCGAGCAGAAGTCTGTGATAGAGTATTGCTGTGTGACCATCAACCTCTTCCACTAATCTCCCATTGTGAAAACTGCAGTCCCACCTGCGAAACAATAAGAAAAGAGGGGGAAAAAAACAAAGAGCCTCAGATACAGACCAGAACACTCAAAAAGGAAACACTTTTGCTAACATAGTATTGATAAAAAATTTGGCCTAGTCATTACTGTAGGATGTAGAAACAGAAGAGATAAAGACCCAACACTAGTGACAAAATATTTTACTGGTATAAAATATATCCAGTAAAATTTGCCAAATAGGATAGCATATGACTACAAGAAAATGAGGGGAAAGAAAAACTAAAAAAGATGGTCTCTTATGACCAGAATATAAATGAGAATGTTTCCTACTCATATCGAGTGCCATCCATGCTCATAACAAGCTCGAATATTTCCTCACATGTGGCCTCCACTACACCAACAGCCTTCATTGCCCTGCTGCAGCTTCTTGGCTGCATGCTTAGCACTGTAAATGATGGTTCTTAACTAAATAAAATTACTATGTAATAAGCAGGAAATTATGCCATAAAAATGACAAACTAGTAGGCACTTCCATACAAGATAATCAACTTCAAGTAGCTCTTCAAAAATCCGTAGACCTGCAAAATGTATTTCAAAGTGAGAAGAATTGTTCCCAAACTTAAGCATTATCATTGAATACTAAATGATTATATGATCCAACAGATTGTATAGTAGTGAAATTCTTTTTTGGAGCCGATTACAGGCACAAGTCTTACAGGCGTTAGGAGGAAGATCATTAAAAAGTTATGGTATTTCATAAGTCGTGACTTTTTGTAATTTATCAGGGTAAAAAAATAGAACTTTAATGCTTGCAAACACCATGCATAACCACTAACCATTTTGGCACTGAAGGAGACGCCAGTGTTTTCTCGAAAATGCTTGATTGCTGGAACTCTGGTTTGACAACTCAGCATCAAACTCCTTAGTCCAGTCAAGTATAGCTTCTGGAGGGCCTGCATGTTTGTTTGAGGTGGTCAGATTGCATCAAGGATTGCAGCTGACTAAATTAGTACGTGAAGAAATGAATTAGGTAAAACCATTTCCAATAGTTGTCCTCCTCAATAAATCACGTCGAGAGTCATCTTCATCCTCCAGCGCACTGAACCTGAAGAAAATTGCATAGATTGTTTCACATAAATATAGGTATATAAAATGCAGCACAAGAAAACAGTGTCCAACATCACCATTAATAATATATCAAATGATAATGGTCACTTTCTGCATGCAGTATTATATTACCATCATCTTGCATCTGTAACGTTCTTAGAAAAGATCAGAGCTAACACAACCAAATTGAAAAGTCATAGTAATAATAGGACTGATGATCAAACCTTTCGTTAGTATCTAATATGATTACTGATCCCGTTTTTTCAAGTTTATTTTGTAATTATGATCACCACAAACCATACCATTCTCAACACAGGTCAGATATACTCTCTGTAAAGGAAGAACATAGTACTCTATGATCAGAACTTATGAATAAGGCAAAAATCATATGATCAAGCAAACCTAAGCAAGTGAGTTGTTGTAAGATAAATTCAAGATGCCTGGAGAAATGAAGAAATGATGTTGATGATGCACTCACGGGCTTTCATGATCTGAAGATGAAGCAGTCCTTCCAGCATCCATTCCAGGCTTATATTCGAAAGAAACATATTGCTGACCACTTGGTACTAGAGACTCTTGATGCTGCAACAGTGTAAAACACAGAACGGTAATCAGATAAGTAGCAATCCTCAGATTTTTAAGCGGCTACAGATAAATAACACAGACAAGGCAGAAAATTTTGTGATTCACGGATTGCTAGATAGGATTTAACAGACCTGATCTATGACACACTCAATTTTTTCCTTCCACATTAACGCTTCCTGGATGTTGAACGCTGCCATCTAGCAAGAACATACTCCACATGAACTAACAAAAAGCATTAAAATGCAGACTAACAAGATAAAACTATTACTATTACTATCAGAAAGAAAAGACAAGATACCGTGATTCTGTGGTGCTTTTCTTTCTTGTTATAAATAGACAACACGTAAACCATCTGCAAAGACAAGTCAAGACAATAAGAAAATGCAAATACATAACTGACACTACAGTTAGCCGGAAAGAAAAGTGACATTACAGTCAACTATAATAAGAGCAAATTAACTTGACATGGGGAAATCCATCAACTATTCACAGCAGTTATTATTAGATGAACTGTTCCTAATCAGTTATAGTATTCCCACGTCGAGAGAGATTTGGAACTTCACAGTATCACAAGAGTAGGAATCAGTAGGATCACTTACACATCATGAAGAGAAATTTCACTTTGCAAAAACCCATATTCTACTGGTAAACAACCCACATTACACAGCACTTATAGTAGCTTCACAGGGTCACAACTCACAAGAATCACGACACATAAGCACTTATAGTAACTTCAGAGAATCACAACACTAAGAATCAGTAGGATCACTTCTACGAAACCCAAGCCTATATAAAAGATTCAATGGTTCCGACAACAACATCAAGCAGAGAATATTTCACTATCCAAAATCCACATTCTACTGGTAAACAAGCCACATTACAACATAAGCACTAAAAAAAGAAAAGGGAACAGCAAAGAATGAAACAGAAAACTCACATGTCCATGATGTGTCTTCAATCCTCGATCCTCAACTCTACAGTTTCCATCAATAACCATCGTCTTGATAGGCAGCTACATACAAGATCATCATCATCTATTAAACAAGTAAACCTTCTCTTTTCTCTGAAGTCTCTATATATCTCACAACCACACTCTTAATTTGGGAAAATTCTAAATCCATCTAAGATTAATGGGGATGTAATGTTGTTACCTGATTATCTTGAGGCTTCTTCTTGTAATAAGCTAAAAGACGAGGTTCCAACACGAAATACCTCATATGAATATACGATCTTCCGATCTTTCTTCTTCCATACCTCACCATCCATCCTTCATACACTACCTTCGACATTTCTTTTTCTTCTTTTCTTCCCACACCAAAGACGATGAAATTGGAATCTTAGATCCAAAATCGAATCAATGTAACTCCGCCGGGGAGATCAATGACTTGGTTTGATCATCGGCGCCGGTATCTGGGTTGGTGTTTGGATTCTCAGATTCTTTCGATTCCAAAAACCGAAAGATTTATGAGTCCCAAAAAGGTTTGAAATTCCCATATACTAAATGTGTAGAGAGAGAGAGAGAGAGAGAGACTCAGTGAATGAATGTGTCCTGAAAAGTAAATTTAGTTATTAAAGAGGTAATTAAGGATTTTAAATGGTTTAATTAATTGAGTAAAGTCATAGCAGCTCTGTTACATTTCACGTTCCATTTACAGACAAAAAAGCTCATGTACTAATGATAGTTTTGTTGACGAATGTTTTATAGATTCGAGATGCTTAACGGTAAATATAATCCATCATTAATATAATGTAAAGTTCCTTTTGCTTTTCACATGAACACACACGAATAAAGGAGGGGTAGTAGTCAAGATCGAGTTTTTGTTTTTTTTTTTACATAGTAAATATTCAAATTTTACAGAGGATTAAGAAAAACAAAAAACTTGAGAAAAACAAACAGGAAGATTTTATAATTTAAAAATTATTACCCTTAATTTATTTTTTGAGGGGTTTTGAATCTGAAAAAAAAAAAGAGAAAAATACTGAAATTGTTTTTTTTTTGCTCAATAAGGTGAAATGATGGATTCTATGAGTTCTTGTAGAGGTGCAAGTTCTTTCTTGTCAATCAGTCCAAACTCCTGCCAATACCAAAGACAAGAGAGTTTAGTGAAAATGGCCAAATTGTAAAACTCTATTGCAGAGTAATTTAAGACGAGGGAACTCACATGAGTAAAGAGGATGAAATGTTTGAAGCAAGTGTTGAGATGAGCTTCTTCTTTGAGGCTAACGATTTTCTGGAAATGAGAATGGTATATATGTGCATACACACGGAATAGCCGTTTAAAGATCGTTTTCACCACATCCTTGAAGTTCTGAGGAAATGGTGCTCCTGCAACAAAACCGGATATTAGGATTAGGGATGTCGATATAGAACGTTTTTGTTGCTGATTGATCTGATCTTGTTTAGATCTCATGGACATTATGTTTTACCAAGCCTTTGAGGAAACAGGGTCTCATCATCTAGTTGAGTCTCGATCCAATCCATCAAGTACTCTACATATTTTGGAGCAGAAACCTCGATCGGCTTCTTGATCTGTACACCATCAGCCCATCTATATTCATACCTGCAAAGAGAATTTGACTGTGTTAACAAAAAAAAAAATGTAAATAAAGGATCCATAGCAACAAGAACATAAGCCATATTATTGGTTTGACTTTAACTAGTCAAATGCACAACAGAGAATGATAAAGCGGTAGGTTCACAGTTGACACTCTACTTAGATTTGAAGTCATCTTTCGAAAATAAAATTGAGCGCATGATAAAGAATTCCAAAAGAGAAGACTACAGAGATCCAAAACATAGCCTACACTCTTTCTAATCTTCACAGTTGCAAAGACATCATAAGAAATTGAACAAGCTTAAATCACACAGCAGACCACTTGAAGACCCCAGATATAACCACAGCGAGGAGAAAATATATGATATGAGCCTGTTAACGAATATATTTCTTTTCAAAGAAATAGGACGATCCTCTAATAAGTAAATTAGTCTCAAAGCTTGAAGCTAACTATGTAAAATTAACACATAGTAAAAGAGGTGTGAGGCTATACTTGGGGCCAGCAGTCATAGTAGGACAGTTATCTGGTGTGCAGAACTCGGTAAGGGTACCATATAGCAAATTCACCTGATTGAAGAAATCCACAGCTGAAAAGAAAAACAATATATCAACAAAGCAATAAGTATATATCAACAAAGCTTTGTAAAAAGAAAGAGATATCAGTAATTATTCAACTCCTACATTAAATCCCGAAGAATAAGTATACACTATAGTAACCATGAGACTGCAAGCAGAGTGGTACTCACTGTTTACAGCAAGCCATTCATTTGCATCTTCTCCTGGAGGAAGTCGTACAGCTTCTCTTAAGTTCCCACTTCCTAAGGTGGCATCTATATGCTTTCGAAGCTGTGCACCCTATATTTCCGAAAGAAACAAAAACGTTTAACAAGAAGAATCACACACTACAGAGTTTCAAAACTCAAAAACTACAGAGTTACAATTCATGTCAACTAATGAACGAATCCAAAACTCAAAAACTACAGAGTTTCAAAGACATCAGCCATAGAAACAAGATGGACAAAAATAGTTTACAAACCTTGCTTCCCGAAGGTGCACTCTTTTTAGGACGGAAAGTCTTCTGATTTCTATTAAAAAGTAAAGAAAAAAGGGAAAAACATATATGTTATCAAACAGATCATCAATGTTAAATGAAAACCTATACATTAAAACATGATCGAGTCAAAACGGCTATAAGTTCAACAAAATCAAGTCCAATCTTTATCTACTAGTAAACCTAATGTATCCCAGAACAAAAGTTTGAAAAATTCACTGCATATGACAGGGATGTATCACCAAACCTCTAGTTTTGGTTCCAATTTTTGCCTACAATCATAGACTTCTGACTTCTGAGGTACAAAACAAATCTGATCATCATTGAATACCTACCTAATAATACGTTTTCCAAATCTGGATAGCATAAATATGAACCATCGTAATCATCACTAACTGGTTCCAACTAAGATTTGAAGCACTGATGACAAATTCACAGCACCAATGATTTTAAATCCAATCAAGCAAACTCTAATCTGTGTTAAACCACTAAATCATAAGATCGGGTAAAAGGATCCAATTCCTCAATTCATAAATCAGATCAAGAACTTCTCCCGATATGTAAAACACACAGAGACCCTCTAATCATCAATTCACAGCCAACAACAACAACAAAAACACTCAGCCATGAACCTGAATCCAGTAATACACAGGATAGAAACGAATCAGCGATCGATAAAGTAAGGTTTGATACTAGAGATCACAAGTTCTGATTTCGCAATCACAAAACGAAACCAAAAATCAATCCGAGAAAAAAATCCAGAAGAAAAGCCAAACGAATCCATGATCCTTCACAATTACAATGCACGGGAGATCCTAAGAAGTAAGAAATTGAAATCACACAAAATCACTAGTTTTTTTTTTTTTTTTTGTGATTTTCCCGAACAGATCTGAGATTGCAAAACAATCAATCAAAAAAAAAATCTACAAATTGAACACAAAATTACGCAGAGAAACGAAACGAAGAAAAATTCGCACCTCCCTAACCCAAAGAGACTCATGGCGACAAAAAGGCAAAGCGAGAGAGAAGAGATTCGAATTAGCTTTTCTTTTTTTTTCCTCAGGTGGAAAATGAGAAAAAGAGAAGTCTCTGTAAAGACGGGGAAAAAAGTGAGAGAGTATTTATATGGTGAAGACGAAAGACTCGTTGATTCGCTTTCTCTCTCCTTATTAGCTGGCATATTTTTCTAAAGCCCCTTAACTTTTATAATGTTTAGATTTATACCCTAAATTAGTAAATTCTTCTTAGAGAATCAATTTTAGCTGCCTGGAAAAATTTGGATGACCCGATTTACAGGTTTCGGATATCCGTCCAAACATTATGATAGCTGTGGGATTCATAAAAACCCGGTTTCATCCTTTGTTTGGGCCAATTTAATACATTTTCGGCCATATTAGCATGATACAGTTTTTTAAATTGTCCATAAGCCCAATATTGTCAAGCTCGACAATCAAATTGAAGAATATTCTTTCGAAATTTTTGGTAACTATTCCCACAATATTTTTTCAATCAATTCCGCCCTCAAATCTCTCTGCATAATCTTCAATTCCCTGAGTATCAATGTTGAAAATTCTATCAAATTCATAATTTAATCCTAATCATAACCAAAAATCTCGCAATCATCAACGACTCTATCAAAACCATTCCTATACGATACCCTAAACTACTAGAACACTATAAATAATCCAACATCAAACACATTCATAACTCATCAAGCAAAAATCATTTCTTATCAAACAAAAAAACAATGGCTGCATCTTAGGCTTACCTCCGAGACGTTAAGCCTTACAAGACTTCTTGGAAGGTGCAAGTGAGGGTTCTTCATTCATGGAAGAACTACTCAACAAGGTTTGATGTTAATGATGATTCAAAAGTATCAATGTTCGATCCTCTACAAATTCACGCCTAAGTATTAATCTGCATTTCATTTAAGTATAAAAGTTACAATAACTTATTACTAACTTTTACAAATGATGAAGGATACATGGAATGTAACCTGCACATATTCACAGTTTTTAGCCAGAAAGCACCAAGTTGTTGCGTCTCCTTTTCATCTTTCTACTACGACATCATAACTGCTTGCTCATTTGGTGCCTGTTTTTGCGGAAACAAAAAGAACTACGTCATGTAAGTCAAATTCAAAACTCTTTCTTATATCTCCTAAACTGAAAAGACATTACCAATATTTTCTTGCAGATCTGATTCAAAGATTCTAACCATGAAAGGGTCTCAACACAAAAAGACGACGTTGAAAAGACTAATCAAATGCTTAAATCTTTTTTTTTCCTATGCAGATGATACTGTAATGTTCTATGGAACCAAGTTTTAGAATGAACTATTAATAGAATCTGGGCGTTCAGGGAATGTTCAATCTGAGATTTTTCTAAAAACGATCAAAAGACATTCACTTTCAAGCAAGGTTGGGCCTTCCCGAGAAAAGTTTACATTAATGGTGATGAATGTATGTATGTTACCTCCACCAGATTCATATCCTTTTCTACCCATCTCTGCACATGGAAGCTTTGCTTCTCTCTCACTAACCATTCTTCTTCTTCTTCTTCTATTCATCACAGTCTGGTAATTTTGAACCAGAATTTTTTTTTTTAACAGACTGTTAATTCAACTTCCAAATAAAGATCATCAAAAATTTGTTACAAAATATGATAACAGATGTGCAAGTTTTTTTTTTTTTTTTACCTTTTTATAATCGGCACCATTGATTTGATTGTTTCGTATTTCTTGACCAACTCACTCATTTGAAACTGTGAAAGTGAAGCATTGATTTGAGAAATTGGCAAATCAACCAAAATCTACAGAGTGATAGAATAACAATTGGTTAATTGGGCTAGAATAACTTACTACTTATAAATTAAAACAAATAAACGGGGTATAGCTAAAATCGAAAAGATTAAAGCACCATGTATATCAGAGACGTCACGTATATACCAAGAGGTATAGTTTTTAATTCATTGAGATACTTACCTGCTATTGCATGGTATCATGAACGATGATGACTACGGAGGCTGGAGAATCCGGTACACCTTGATTGATGGAGACGTTTGTGTTTTTTATCTGTCTCACTTTGAAAAAAATGCAGAAGTTTTTCGTTGTCGAGAGATTAGACCGAGATCAGTGAAGAAAACTATGGGTCTTTTTTCATATATGCATACGCATGCAATGGGTCTTTTTCAGACCGAGAAAGAACATCAAAATTCATATTGTTAGATATGAATCGGTTTTTTTTTTGCTTTAAAATTGGTCGTTTTTTTTTCCTTTGTCAAAGTATTTGTGTCTTAAGGGAATTTTTTTTTTTTATGTTTCTAAATTCTAAATTTTAATAGTCAAATATTACAGCACAAGAAGCCCAAATTAGTCAAAGCCCAAAAAGAAGACACAACATCACGACGTGTCATCAATTATCAGTATTAGGGATGAGAACCTGCGCGTTGCGCGAGGTTGTATGCTAATTAGGCCTGACTAAAATTTTATATAGATCCATTGGTATATTATTAAAAAAAACCTATATATCTCATGAAAACATCATCTTTTATGCACTTCCAGACCTCGAGTTAGAGCCTTGGTAATGCAGTTGTTTTTTCTAAAAACTAAGAATTTCAAAAGGGCATCGTATGATTTAATCCCAACAATGAACGTGTTGTTAATGACGTTAAATTTTCTATTAACTTTTATAAACGATATGTTGATTTTGCAAGTCAATGAAAAGTTTGTTATTATATTTGAAAGTCAATAAAAGTTGAATGCTTTTTTTGGTTAGACAAAAATTTTATATTTTTTTTGGTAATTTTTGGAAAGTTTGAGTTTTTTTAGCCGAATTCTCGTAGTATTTTATCTCATTTACCATTTGGTTAAAATGGCTCATTAAATAGGCAATTATCGAAAGCTTTTTATTTCACTTGATGGGCCTATTTGTTTTTTAGTATTGGGTCTAACTTATTCTGTTTTTTAGATTTTTTTGGTTATGTTCTCAATTCAAAGTGTTCTGTAATTATTTTCTTCTTCATTTTTTCATCCTTTGATTGTACGGACTTGGCTTGCAATATTTTCATCCTCCGATTGCAGTTTATGGTTTTGATTGTCGAGGATTCTTTATTAATCTTGAGGAGACAGTTGATGGAGTCCAATTCAGTTCGTGGTGTGGGCGTAAACTAAGTGAATTTCCGATTTCTTGGGTGGCAAAATTTGTCTTATTATTTTATTTTGTTGATAAGGAATCACGACAGAATTTACAAACTTAACATTGAATGTGGATCCTTCTATGGTAGTAGCAGACTGAAAGGAAAAGATGTGTTTGATTAAAATAAAACTAATTTATAAGGAAAATAATTAGCTTGGTAACATAAATTTACATGTCCAACATCTGGTGTAAAAAAAAAGAACCTTCTAATTGCGTCTCTAAAGGAAGTGATGGGAATCTTTGACCGCAGCTTCTCGCGATCTGTAACATAAATCAACAAAAACAATTTCCTTTCACTTGCTGCTACTTGGCATAATTTATAACTTCTCAGTCTGTATTCTGGATAAGGAATCAATATTACAGTCCTCTCAAACAAAAGAAATACATCTCAACAACTGGGTGTTCCTAACCTCCTTAAGAGCTTTGTCCTTCTTAAGTCTAGAACTCAAAGACGCCACCATTTCTAGAATCTCTTCACTGCTAATCTTTGGTTTCCCGAAAAAATCATCTTTCCATTGTCCTTGTTTACCCGAGTGCCCGGAGTACTTGTTAAATGATGTGGCAGCAGTGTCTTTGTCACAAGGTGGATAATGAGTAATTAAGTCATGTAGAATAGCATCTGCCCCTGGCGGAAATGATACACATTTGAGCTTTTCTTTGTTCGATTTCTCATTGGCATCTTTGTTCTTCCCATTTTTGTGCCTGCTTGTGAATAATGAAAGACGCCTTTGTTCTCGGCGCCTATAAAAGCATCCAAAAAAATCAGAAACAGAAGACTCTCAAGTCATAGCAATCGAACTTACACCATCGAAAAATGAATACTTTCTCAAACACTAAAGAGTACAATAAAGGCAGTAACTCACCCCCGGAACTCTTAAAGCATAGAAAAATGAATACTTTCTCAAACACAATACACTTATATAGTACAATAAAGGCAGTAACTCACCCCAAACTCTAAAGTCCTAGCCATTGACCCTTTTGTCATAGAAAAATGAATACTTTCGCAAACCCCACAACACTATAAAAGTACAGTAAAGACAGTAACTCACCCCTGAACTCTCAAGTCCTAGGAATCTAACTTTCTCCATAGAAAAAAATGAATACTTTCTCAAACCCCAGAACACTATAAAGTACAAAGAATTTAAAGCAGCGAGACTCACCCTGAACTTTTCGATTGAATACCCATTTTCGGACACATCTGATGAATCACGCCACGTTCGTTATTTGATAGATTATGCTCAAACGTGTAAACTACACAACACACATGCAATGACAAAGGTTACCTTAAAAAAGATCCTTGTTGCGGATGTTTGTCCAAGACAGGGCATCCATTCTTCTTCCCTCTCGACTTCTTTACCTCTCAAACAGACCAAGCTTCAGAATCACATCAGCCAGATAAGAATTAGACCTTCCAACCAACTGGAACAGCTTTTTCCTAGTCATTGTAAATGTTCCTGTTTTCTCCAACCGACGGTTTATGTCAGTAAATTCTGCTACTATACAAAACAGATTGCTCACCCACGGTTATTTTTCCTTTTAATTAATTCATTCTTCACATTCCAATATATATATGTATGGATTAACATAGTTACCTGCCCGCCGTAGTAATCGAGAGCAATGCTCAGCCCCATAACACTGCCTATGGTTCTGATCCCATCAATATTCAAGAACTGCAACATGATAACATCCAGTCCTCCCTCCATCCATTTGTTTAGATTTGGATCCTCTCTTACTTCATACTCTGCAGTTTTACATAACCAAACATATGAAACTAAGCACCACTGCAGGAGTTTCGAACAACACACAGAAGAAAAAAGTGCAACTGACCATCTTTTTTCATTTCAGGAAGCAAACCATAAGCATGCCTCTCCACCACTTTAAGATACTCATCAACCTCGGGTTCCCGTACATTAAATAAGACGATCAATAAATGGTTGCACCATCGACTGTTGTTATCTCCTCATACATATCATCTGAAAAAACAACAATAACACCCAAAAAAGATCAAATCTTTATGAACTTTTCGACTCCAAATAACCAATGGGAGACAATATGAAAAAAAACTAACCTCCAGAGAAGTACCTCTCCACAAGAAACTGCTTAAACCCATCTTCGTACCTTCAATACTTGTCAGCAAACTCTTTGCTTCCGAGATATCTTAAAAATACGACATTTAGGTTCTTTACAGTCCAGAAGAACACAATGCACCAAAAAAAGACAAAAAAGTTTGGAATTTTTAGAAATTACTTGTGAAAAGATGGTTCTTCATCAACCAATTGATCTGTTAGTATTCCGTTGCTGTTCACCATATCCTCCGTCTGCAACACAATCTGAGTTATTATACTACCATGTAAATACACTCACTCCCACTTATACATCCAGCAATAGCTGGATAATTAATTATCCACAAAATTTTAGAGTAGAAAAATATATAATATAATATTAGAAACCGTAATAAACAAACTATAAATAGTAACGAATGTGTTAAATTCCTTTTGTGTTTGATAACTAATCTGATATTTAGGTGTATATATATATATACAACTGACACGCTCGTCTTTTCACCTACACTTTGAATTTCAAAGAAGTAAAAGAAAAAAAAATGGAATGAAGAAAAGAAAACGAAAGGAGAATGGAAGAGGGGAGACAAAGTGGGAACCTACAAGAGAGAAAAAAATAAAAATTGAATAAGAGTGAAGATTCAACTTACTTTGTGATCAGAATGATTGCCGAACTTAAGAACAACATAGTTAGTCATATGCGAGGTGGGTGGGATGAAGTTCTGCTCAATTAATCTTCTCAAATCAACACTGCAAAAAATTACATCCACAAGTATTTGATTATCATATTCCTAATCCGGTCCTGATTCCCAACATGACATAAACAACATCTACTAATTAAAAAAAAAAAAAAAAAACAGCATCTACTTCTAGGGGGGAACGTAATACCTAGTGGAGAAGAACTAAGCTCGTACGTGAATAGAAAGTTGCTCCTATAAGCCTCCACGATTCTCATCATCAACCACCGTTAGATTCTCAGTCTGCTGCTGCTACGGCTGAGCCAAAGCGACGGACGCAGTCATCGGTGAAAACAAATAGCCCTCGAGAAGTAAACCGGAGAATTGGAGATCGGTAGGACATTGGAGAAACTTCGAGAGGGAGTATCGGAAAACGACCGCAAAGAGAAGTGCAACGGAAGCGAAAGCGACGGTGATTTCTGCTTAGAGGTAAAGATCGAGAATATAATTGAACGGACGGGAGGAGCTTATATCAACTGGACTTAAAATTTTATGATTTGGGCTTATATAAAGCCCAACGAATTTGTAAATTTTTGCTGCTGACGTGGATGCTATGAGAGAAAACTCTGCTATTATATATATATGATTTCGACCAAATTTCTTATTTTTAAACATTTCTTTTTAAAATTATTTGATTAGTAATTTAAGTTATAAATTACTGAAAGTATTTTGATTACCCTAATTAAAATTTTATTATTACGTTGACCACCAAAAAAAAAAAATTTACCAAAAAAAAATGTAGACTTTTTGTGAGACATGTATTTTAAATACTAACTTAAGGTTCTTCTCGTAATTTTTTATTTGGTCTTTTTTGGATATAAAATTATAGTTAAAATATAACTAATATTTTGAATATATAATTTTATTTTGAGTATAATGTTCGGTTTTTGGTTTAATTTGGGTAAAATTTTCTAGAATTCGTTTCGTTTTATGGTTATTCTGATCAGTTTCGTAACCGGATTTTCAGTTTGTTCGGAATCGTATATTTATCATCTCCACAGTTTACAACCAGATTTGTATAATTTTTAAAAAATATATTCTTCAAATTATACTAATTTTTTTGTATAGAAAAAAACAATTTTAATTTCAAAACAATGCAATGGAAATATAAATTTAGAATCATAAGTTTATTACTATTCCAAATATCACCAAATCACTCCTACACCGACAAATCATTCTAAATACAACACACTCAGGAGGGTGTATTGAAACAATGATTTTGGAGGATTTGATGGGATTTAAAAAATTTGGAATTTTGATAGATTTTAGGGGAGTTGTTATGATTTATGGTAAAATTCTTTCAAATCCCACCTAAAACCATGAGATTTGTATTTCTGTATTTTTAACTAAACAAATCTTCCAAAATCCTCCAGAATCCCTAAAACTTATTAAAATCTGAATCCACAAACTGTTTTGAATAACAGTGGATTTCAAAGTAGATTTTAAATCATCAGTTGAATAACAGTGGATTTCATGAGACTTTTTAAAATCCATGATTGAATAACATAGGATTTGTAACTTTTACACAAATCACTTACAATATCAAGTTGAATACACCCCCCTTACTTTGTAAGTAAAACTACATATCAATTTAAATAGTATTGTAACTATACTTGATTATCATATGAAAATCATAAACTGTACCTACAAATAATAATAATTTCCAACGTACAATTTTGTCAAATAAAAACTATACTAATGGAACATAAATATTTTTTCTAAAAAAATTAAAAAAAAAAAACAATATAAAATTGGAATATTTGTACCGCGGGTTCAAGCCTAGTTATTAGTAAAATTAAGAACAAATTATACATTTACATGAGTAAAATGAATCTCTAGAGAGGTTCTCAAAGTCTATCATTTGAGAGACTCACTTTTCTCTCTCTTCTACTTTTTGATTATCTTACTATATTAATGGGAAAGTACAAATATGAAACTAACCTTAAAATGTGTAAAAAATTACATTCAATTACCATTAGAAAAAATAATTAAGATTAATTAATTAATTAAATAATATAATTAATTAAAAATAATAAACGTTGATAGATCAAAAAAAAAAAAATCTAAAAAGGTAAAAACAAAATCTATTCAAATCTAAACTAATTTGTACTTTGAAAAAAAAATAACAGCTAAGATTTTTTAAAAATACAGATAATTATTAGTTATATTTTTTTTCTCTCTCTAATAAAATTATGGACGAAAATTACAAAATATTTTTTTTAAAAATATAAACCAATCAGAATTTCAAAAACTAAGATTTTATATCCAAGACAATAAAATTATTTTTAACTATATTTCAAAGATTTTATTAAGATTTCAAATTATGATTCTCCAATCATCTTTATTTTATTTTATTTACAAATTGTTTGGAATTTTCGGATAATACTTATGATTAACAAATATGCAGAATTTTTTCTACATATGTTGTGATTTGAATTTTAAAAAACGAAGATATATTACTCTTTTTTTTAATGTAAAAGATATATTACTCAATCTATGGAAAAAATGTTTGTTTTAATTTCCACATTAGCGGGTTGGTAAAACTAAATTTATATAGTTGATAAATTAATAAATTTTATTTACTCACAATTATAATATTAAAATTACTACTTCATATTTCACAAAATATTGTTGCAAATACAACAAACAAATAATATAAAACTGTAATATACATCAAAACATAAAATACTATGATATTCTAAAATAATTAGTATTAAAAAGACATCTATAGATTTATAGAACAATTAAAAATAAATACTATCTCAAACAAAATAATTTTTCATAAGAAATATAACAATAAGTTTTATTATTATATTATAATTCTTTTTAAAACCTGATCAACCTAACAATCTTCCACCTATTCCCCATGGCTCACCTGAACTAAAAAGAAAGATTTGGAAACTTAATATTCTTCCAAAAATAAAACACTTCCTTTGGCGAGTACTCTCAAATTCTCTACCTACCCTCACACGACTCGGCTCTCGTGGAATGAACCTTGATCCTATTTGTCCGCGATGTTTTCAGGCAGATGAAACTATAGAACATATATTTTTCTTTTGTCCATATGCTGAATCAATTTGGCAAATATCTAATATCCTTGTCTCTCTCCTGTACACTACATATTCGAATATAGAATCTTTCATTGAAGCTATCTTTAATTATCATCATACTAACACAACTCCAACGGACATGCATCTCCTTCCATTTTGGTTATTATGACACATTTGGAAAATTCGAAACTCCTTTGTTTTTTGAAGGAAAACAAGATAAATCAAGCACTATTCTTCCCCGTGCCAAATCAAATATACGAGAATAGAACTACTTTCACAACAACAATTGTCACAGAACCAACCACGACCATCTGCAAACAAGAAAAACATGGACAAGGCCTCCGCCACCTTTCACAAAATGCAACTATGATGCAGCTTTTGATCATAACACTAATCAAACAAAAAGTGGCTGGGTACTGCAAGATCAAAATGGTGTATCCCAAGGATGGGAGCTTCAGTTCTAAGATATGCTACGTCACCTTTAAAAGCAGAAGCAAAAGCCTTATTAGCAGCAACACAACAAAGTTGGATCAGAGGTTTAACAAAAGTTATTTTGAAGGCGACAATGAGACCTTAACCAAAATGTTGAATGGCAAACTTTTCGATGTATCAATTGACAACATTGTTCAGGATATAAAGACTTGGTCATCAAAATTTAGAACTGCAATTTTTGTTTTTGCTCCAAGAGACGGTAACAACTCTGCTCATAATTTAGCAAAATTTGGTTGTAATTCATGTGTTTTTTACTCAAGGTGTTTTTCACCTCCTGATTGGCTTTCAAATCAGTTGTATAACGATTATTATCATTTATTAATATAATTCATTTTTGCTGAAAAAAAAAATGTTGACCGTGCTTTAAGCACGAGATATCTTTTAGTTTTATATTGTTTTGTGGGTGAGACTCCCACTTAGTTGCTTCCACCATGACTTTTTTTTAACAAAAAAAGCTTTTACATAATTTTTTTTTTAACGTGAACACAATTTGTGTTTTCTTTTTTTTTTGTGTGTGTGGTCAAATTAGTTCCAAAAAAACTTGTCACAGAGATTATATAAGCTGTTGACAAAAAAAAAAGAACTTGTCATAGAGTTGTAAAGCAAAAGATTGCTTGCTTGCTTATATGCATAAAAGTAACACATAGACGATATGATCTTTTGTCACCAAGATACTTTGCGATTAGAGAGTAGTGTTTCCATAGCAAGATATGCTGCGATCAGGGAGTGTTTCCATCTTGGACTGATGTAGTCTAGAGAGAACTATGTTAATATCACATAATGTTAGATTCGTATATCCCACCTAATCTTCAAAAGATCAATGACTACCAAGCTAAAGCGAAGACTGACTCAGCCTCAGCTAATAAGGTTTATAGCACATGTTCGAAGTTCTGTACCTTCTTCGTTATATATATAAGGAACCTTGACACATGTTAATCCCCAAAAAAAGTGGATCATAGATAATATATGATATGTAATCAAAATATCAAATGTGCAACCCGAGTGACAAGGCTACTAAATATATATCTATTTATATATATATATATATATATATATATATATATATTTTTTTTTTCATTTTTATATCAACTTTCAACTTGGAAAATAGTATTACTGGAGATGAGTAGGGCAACTTTTGTTTTCCCCCAGTGTGTTCTTTACCTCTCAACATCTCAGGTTTTAGATTCACTCCACGCCCAAAAAAATCACCATTCATGTCCGATTACATAGGTTTTCATGTCCGGATGCTTGAAGGATCTATCAAGACCTTCTAGTGTCAGAACTCAGAAACAGGAAAACAGAGAAAGTGTAGACAAGCTTCAAGCAAAAGCTTTTAACTTTAACTTTAGAGAAGCTTAAAAACGGACCTTCAAGTTCTAAGCAGTTGGGAGGTGATATAATACCTATATGTACATATGTTTTATACCATGTGCTATACATTAGAATTGTTTCTTTTTAGTAGTTTACTAAGGTTCGGAAGAAACGAACAAAGACTAGGGATAAATAAAAAAACATAAAGCAAAAGGGATAATAATATTTATTTCATTATAGGCAAGGTATAAAGTTTACCACTAGTGTGACAATAACACTTTGATGGTCAGTGTTTCTATTTCAAGTCCCAAAACAATAGAAAACAAAGAAACCCATAGACAGAAACTTAAAGCTTTATGTGAACAAAACGGTCGCTAACCTTTGACCAAACAAACTGTAAACACATCCAAAGAGTGTGAAACCAAGTGTGGTTTCGTTGGAGAAGAAGACAAGATGACTGACATGATTCCACCACATTTGAAGAAACTTTGGGATAAATGGAACATACGTGTAGTCATAATACTCAGTCTCTTCCTCCAAACGATCCTTATTTTCTTTGCACCGTTCCGAAGACGCACCGCAAAGAAGCTCTTCCTTGTGCTCATATGGTCAGCTTATCTTCTTGCTGACTCGGCAGCTGATTACGCGGTTGGGCAAATATCAGATAGTCAAGAAGAAGAAGCTGAGTCAGAAAAGCATTCCAAAAACAGTGAGCTGCTAGCTTTCTGGTCACCATTCCTTCTCGTGCACCTTGGAGGTCCAGACACCATAACAGCACTTGCCCTAGAGGATAATGAGCTTTGGAACAGACACTTGTTTGGTCTTGTCTGCCAAGCCTTCGCAACTGTGTATGTGATCTTGTTGTCTATACCAAACGGGCTTCTGACTCCAACAATAATCATGCTTGTGGGCGGAGTGATCAAGTATGTCGAGAGAACAGCTGCTTTGTTCTCAGCGAGTCTTGACAAGTTCAAGGAATCTCTGCTCAAGGACCCTGATCCTGGTGCTAATTACGCCAAGCTCATGGAGGAGTATGAAGCTAAGAGGAATATGAATATGCCAACCGAGGTCATTATGGTTGAGGATCCAGAGGAAGGAAGAGAAGGCAAGACTCTAGTCAGGCCCATTAATGCTATATTGACACCACTTCAAGTTGTTCAGTATGCTTACAAGTACTTCAATATCTTCAAGGGTGTTCTTGTTGATCTAATCTTCACAATTCAAGAGCGCGACGAGAGCAGGGCGTTCTTCGACTCGCTGACCGCAGAAGATGCTTTAAGAATCATCGAAGTCGAGCTCGGCCTCATATATGATTCTATGTTCACCAAAGCAGAGATCCTGCATAACAAGACTGGAGTTGTGTTCCGTTTTATAGCCTTGGGGTGCCTTGTTGCGTCTCTCTGCTTCTTCAAGATGACTAAGAAAAACCAATATGATGGATTCGATGTTGCCCTTACTTACGCGTTGCTCATATGTGGAATAGCTCTTGATTCCATTGCTCTTCTCATGTTCTGTGTGTCTGACTGGACCATTGCTAGATTGAGGAATCTAAAGGAGGACTTGTACGAGATGGACACATGGGTAGACGGAGTTTTTAATTGGATCCTCGATTTCAAGACGGTGAGGTGGAGAAGATCCAAATGTTTTGGGGACGGAGGACATGAAGTGCTCAACAGAAACTTTATGTTCCGTAGATGGTCTGAGTATGTTCATGCTTACAACTTGATTGGATTCTGCTTGGGGATACGTCCCGTGAGAATCCATCATACCAAGGGTATAATACGCAGTTTCTTTGACAAGACCATTCACTTTTTGTGCATAGATATTGTCATCAACAATGTCACGAGAGGAACTGGCCGGTTTGGTCGCTTTCTCACTGATTTGTCCAAAAAGGACAATCAGGTAATGCGTACAATTCTCCTTTTGCCTCGTCTCCTCGTACTATTGATCTACGATTTCCTAGACTTTTTCGGTATCAAAGATTTGGTTGAGGAGATAAGATTCACAGTCAGTGATCGCCTCACCAAAGAACTATGGGAGTTCATATTCACAGAGGTGCAACAAAAACACAGATTTGCTGAAGACCAAGAAAGTGCAAAGGCTATATCTTCAGCTAGAGGAAACTGGACTCTAGTTGAAACATCAAGCAAAAAAACCGAAACCGGATTAGACCATGCGGTACTTCTACAGTATGTAACAGAAAAGGATTACGATCAGAGCATTCTACTATGGCACATCGCCACAGAACTCTTCTACCAAGACCAGATAAAGATTCAAGCCACCGAGAAAGAAGAACACAGTTACCGAGAGTTCAGCAAAATCCTTTCTGACTACATGATGTACCTCATCATAGTGCAGCCAACTCTGATGTCAGCTGTTTCGGGAATCGCAAAGATACGTTTCGTAGACACATGTGCGGAGGCGAAAGACTTTTTCAAGAGGAGGAATATATACAAATCAAAGAATGAAGGAAATGAACTTGTGAACGAAGCCAGTCGAGTTATTCTATCTGTCAACACAGATGTTGAGCCTATGGCTGTGAAAGGAGACAGAAGCAAATCCGTGTTTTTTGATGCAAGCGTGCTTGCAAAGGAGCTGAGGCGGTTAAAAGATGAAGGCGAAAACATGTGGGAAGTAGTAAGCAAAGTCTGGGTTGAGATGCTTTGCTATGCAGCGATTCATTGTAGCTCTCAAGAACATGCTTCCCAACTCAGCAAAGGGGGCGAACTCATCGACTTTGTCTGGTTACTAATGACTCATTTTGGACTAGGAGATCAGTTCCAAATCAACAGGGATGATGCAAGAGCCAAACTGATAGTGGCCAAGTGATTATACTACACAAACTCAGTTTCTTCAGCTGCTTCATTTTTTGTTTCCTATGTTTTACCTTTTTGAATAATTTGCGCACTTGTAGTGTAATAAACTTCATCTATCAATTTCATTCAAGTCTAAGTATCATCTTTCTCAGTAATCACACAAGTCATCAGACCCTAAATGCCCAAATCTCAATTACTTATAAAAAAACCCTAAATTTATAAATTCCCAAATCTACGTTAAACTCTTCACTACAAAACCCTACTTACAATACCGAAAAAAAACCTAAAGCGAACTAAAACAGAGTAGAAGCTTCGTGTCTTCGTGATAAGTGTCATTGCCATTGATAATGTCTCTTCTCGTTCGTCCCCTCTAGAGTCTAGCCTCTATAGGCTACTTGTGCGATTTTGCCTAAGCTTGGGCTGAGATATTAAAATGGGCCTTAAATGAACTTCAACTTGACCATCTCAATAGTCAATAATGATCATATATTTTATTTTATTTGCTTTCACTTTTTATTTATTTTATTTACTTTAATATTTTTTTTTTGGCAAAATTTACTTTAATACTAACATGTTTTTTTACAACCATATGGTTTCTTACTGATACCAAAACCTAGGTTGTTAGAAGCTTCGTAGAACTGTTCCCAGCCCCGGCTCGAAAATTTTTAGAGCCCTAGGACAAAATAAATAAATTTTAGGCCCTTTAACATATATAAAAAAATATTGATATTTTGAATCTCATTTAGAATAAAAATTAATTGTTTGGACCATAATTAACATACATTTTTCAGAAAAAGGCTTTTCTTTCTCATACTATTTTAATTATGAACTTATTTTTATATTTTTTTCTTGAAAGTAGACCTTTTTTACGAAAGAAAATTTTGCAAATATTGATGGGCTCTTGGGCTACTGTCTCTCAATCCTACCCATTTGAGCCTGGACTAACCCGGCTCGAAATTTTTTAGAGCTCTAGGACAAAAAAAAAATGTTTTAGGCTCTTTAGCATATATATTGGATCTCATTTAAAATAAAAAGTAGTTATTTAGACAATAATTAACATACTTTTTTTCGAAAAAAGCTTTTGTTTCTCTTCCAGATATACTATATTGTGGATTTATTTTTATTTTTTCCTTGAAAGTAGAATTTTTTTATGAAATTTTTTTTTACAAATGTTGATGGGCCCTTGGGCCACTGTCCCTCTGTTCTACCCATTTGAGTTGGGCCTGACTATTCCCCACAAAGAGCGTCGCAGTGAACAGCCTAGGCGTCGAAGGTTTGCAGTTTAATTTATATTTCAAAATCAAAATAGAGACTACCAAATCTTTTGAAAGCTTACTTTCCATGATGCTTAAAATGAAACTTTTGGTTTAGGGAGTCGTAAATAAATAGTATGGATCTGTGTTTTTTTATGTCCATGTTTTTATAACGAAAAGAACTAAAATTAATTTAGGAGTTATATTCAAACTAGTATTTTAAGTGATTTGAGTTTTTATAAGTTTATATATGATTTTGATAGTTTTAGAGAAGTTGATATGATTTGTAAAATTCTTTCAAATGTCATATAAAATCAGTGTTCTAAAACGCGCTATGGGCTTGCTACGCGGTGGACAAACGCCTAGCGCCTAGCCGTATATGCAGGTGCCTAAGCGGAATCTAGGCGGATTATATATTTTAGATAAATGAATATATATTTATATAAAAATAATATTTACATATATATATAGGATGAAAACTTATACACTTTAATTTTAGAAAAACATAAAACAAAAATATAGTATCAAATATTATATTCAATAAACTCTTATCTATCAAAATAGTTTAAATCTATTATAATCTCACATTTTAAACCAAAAAAAACATAATCCATTCAAAAACATGTAAAATTGACAAAATGTAAGTTTATACGTACTTTGGAACCAAATTAAATTTCATAAGTTTAGACTTTAGAGGCTAATTATAATATTTATTTGAAACAAACATATTATTCTAAAAAATATTTCATTACAGTATTTTTAACCATTTTAGTCAACATACTACCTAGAATCCGTACAGGCATCCGCGTAGACCGCATAATGTCCGCCTAAACGCTATTAGGTGTCCGAATTATTTAAAACCACCTAAATTACCGCATAGCTAAAATTTGAAACACTCGGTCACCGTATAGCGTATAACCGCCGCCTAGGCACCCGCCGTAGGCCGCATTTTAGAACATGATTTTTAACCATTTTAGTCAACATACCGCCTAGAATCCGTACAAGCGTCCGTGTAGACCGCATAATGTCCGCCTAAACGCTATTAGGCGTCCGAATTATTTAAAACCGCCTAAATTACCGCATAGCTAAAATTTGAAACGCTCGGTCACCGTATAGCGTATAACCGCCGCCTAGGCACCCGCCGTAGGCCGCATTTTAGAACACTGTATAAAATCATGAGATTTTTTTTTCTGTACTTTTTAACCAAGGAAGTCATTTCAAAATTTTTAAAATCATTAAAAATCCAATCTACAAATTGTTTTCAGCAAAATTCTTGGGTTCACCCCTAGGGGTGACCTCTTTTATTCACCCCTCTTAACTAACTAATCAAAATACAACAAATCGTCATTTCATATCATATCATATTAATAAAATATATCAAAAATAAAGTGAAAAGACAAAACAAATTAAAGAAACAAATTCTGTAGATTTTTTAATAAGAAAATTATGTCGGTATGGGTTTATAAAAAATGGTTAGAGTGTAGATTTTACAATTAAATAAAATTATATGTCGGTTTAGGTTTACAAAAGAGTGATTAGGGTTATAGGTTTTACAATTAAACAAAATTATATGTCGGTTTGGGTTTACAAAATAGTGGTTAGGGTTTAGATTTTATAATTAAACGAAATTATATGTCGGTTTGGGTTTACAAAAGAGTGGTTAGGGTTTAGATTTTACATTCAAACAAATTTATATGTCGATTTGGGTTTATAAAAGAGTGGTTAGGGTTTAGATTTTACAATTAAAAAAAAATGTCGGTTTGGGTTTATAAAAGAGTGGTTAAGGTTTAGATTTTACAATTAAAAAAAATGTCTGTTTGGGTTTATAAAAGAGTGGTTAGGGTTTAGATTACACAATTAAACAAAATTACATGTCGTTTTGGGTTTATAAAAAAGTAATTTGGATTTAGATGTTATAATTAAAAACTATAATATAATGTTTAGAATTAATAACTTTAAAATTGAATGAAATACAGATTTTGTTTATTTAATTAATAATTTGTTTCCTCTTAACAAATTATATTATTAGAATGAGAGAGATTCACCCCTTCAATAGTTGACAAAAAAAAAAAAAAAACTGTTTTCAATAATACTAGATTGGATTTAAGGTGTGTTAAGGTGTTTTTCAGTTAAACGAAACAGTTCTTGCACAAATTTAAGTAACATGTGTGCAAGACTAAAGTGTGATTTTTCTTGATTTTAATATCAACAAGAAGAGAATATTTTATTCCAAAAACAAAAAAAAATCCCTTGATTAAAGAGTTACCGTAGAATATAAGAATGGAATGCAAATGTAGGTAACTTTATTTATCAAATTCTGGTCAAATGTATATTGTTTCTTCTTGGAATATAAGATTTTTATTATGTCGGTTTCAGGTATTTATGCTGTGGTGCAATCGATGGAAAACGTGTTATGGCCACCAATTACACTTTTGTTTATCAATGGAACGATAAAATACGTGGAGAGGTCACTCGCATTGTACTCAGCCAGCTTAGAGAGACTCAAAAACAGCATGCTTCAGTTACCAGACACTAAGCTAATGGAAGAATACGGAAGACGGCTCTGTTTTTAGATGGAGGTGATCACTTAGCAAATGAGGCAATAGCCAACACTGCTGGTCTGGTCCAGGGTTCCTTTCCGGTCAAGTATTTGGGGGTGCCTCTTTCCACTAAGAAAATGTGTAAGCAGGACTTTCAGCCTCTCTCGATAAGATCCATGCAAGGTTTAGCTCTTGGACTGTCCGACATCTCTCTTTTGCCGGAAGACTTCAGTTGATTCAGGCTGTCATCTACTCAACTATTACCTTTTGGGCGTCCATCTTCATTCTGCCTAACAGCTGCTTGGAGGAGATCGAGAGCATGTGTAGTGCTTTTCTCTGGAAAGGTGCCCCAAATTCGACAAGGGGAGCAAAAGTTAGCTGGGACTCCGTCTGTACTCCCAAGGAGAATGGAGGTTTGGGTTTAAAACGACTTGTTCACTGGAATAAAGTCCTTGCTTTGAAACTTATTTGGCTCATTTTTTCTGCCGGAGGTTCCCTTAGGTTTCATGGGTACGTGCGAATCTTATCGCTAATCAATGCTTCTGGGAGCTAAATGCCTCATCATCTGGTAGCTGGGTATGGATAGGCATTTGCAAGCTTCGTCCTCTTGCTCGGCCTTACATAGTGTGTGAAGTGAGTTCTGGAACTACCTGTAAGTTCTGGACAGATAATTGGACATCGCTTGGGCCCCTGTTGGACATCACGAGTGATAATGGACCTAGAGTTTCAGTTTTGCCAAAAAATTCAGTGGTTGTGGATGCTGTTAGGAGGAATCAGTGGTGGATCGCCCAATCTCGCTCTCGAAATCCCATTGTGCAGTTACTCAAGGCCTGCCTCCCGCCTATATCAGTTGTTAACCTTCAGGAAGATGCTCACGCAGACTTCTATCTCTGGAAAATTGGGGATGCTATACCCTCAAATAGTTTTTCAACTTCTGCAATGTGGTCTCACCTTCATCCTCTCGACACAAAAGTGGACTGGTTTGAGGTAGTTTGGAGCAAGGGCAGGATTCCCAAACACGCGTTCATTGCTTGGCTCAACTCTCGGCATAGACTTCTCACGCGAGATCGTTTGGTTTCTTGGGGTCTATCTGTTCCCTCAACCTGCCTCCTCTATAATACTCAAGATGAATCCCGTCAGCACCTCTTCTTTGAATGCTCCTATACGAAGGAGGTATGGTCCGCCTTTACTAGAAAAGCCCAAGTGTCACCTCCGCCTGTCTTTGAGGATGGAGTTCGGTGGCTGAAGAATCCTTGTAGGGACAAAAACATTGCCTGGATTCTCCGGTTAGCATATCAAGCCTCAGTTTACACGATCTGGAAGGAGCGTAACTCACGGCTCCACACCTCCGTTTCTAGACCAGCCTCGAGTCTTGTTTCAGAAATAAAAACCATCCTCAGATCGCATCTTGGAACTCTAACGCTCAAGCAAAGGAATGTTCTCCTGGATAATACACTCTTGGTTACTTGGTTTGGTGTTTTTCATTAGTCTTGTAACCATTTATGTATGCAGGTGTAACTCATTATAGGAGGCACCTTATGTATTTTTCATCTGCAAATCAATGAAAAAGGTATGTGTTAAAAAAAAAATACGCTTCAAGAAAATATTCAAATCTGGTTTATGAAATCTGAACTTTATTTTGACAGCAAAACTGGTTTATGAAATCTGAACTTTATTTCTTCTTAAGAGATTTACAAGGATATGCTTCCCTTATTTATACAAGTTACAAAACCCTAGATGTTGCATACATGTGTCACAATCATCATTCATCAGATGAATCGAGCGTTTCAAATTGGTTTGACAGCTTGATGATTGCCTTGTCGTTTGGACACTTGATGACTGCTTTTGCCGTACAGTCTTCATCTGCAACTTCCTTGTTCTTTCCTCTGTTTTTGTCTTTAGGTGAAGTAGCCATTGGGACAATAGCACATTGGACCTTACTGGGCTTTTCCGCACGGCCCAATTCCTTATTGGTTACGACTTTTTTGTTTCTAATGTATTTCTTCATCATTAAAAGCCTTGATTAGATCATCCTGCAGTTTGGGAATTTTCACACGATCAGAACGTCTTATACTTTCCATGGCTTCATTTAGCTCTCTTTGTAATGTTTTGATACGTAGATCTGCATTAAGCTGAGATTGATGTTTCAAATGTGCCAAAGCTTGTCTGCATCGGTTAATTCTATGGTTTATTGAGATGTTTGTTTCTTCATCATTAGCCGCCCAGCCTTGTTGAACAACTTCATAAAATCTTGGTAAATCACAAAGTCTTTTATCAAACTGAAAGATTCTTCGTCGATATGGTTGAGAATCATTTATTGAGAAGAATAGGTTTATGTTATGAACCCCCAAACTCCAAAAATTGAGCTTCTGCATTTGGATAACTGGCAGTTCCTGTTGCGCTTATCATTGCTCGGTCAAGACAAAATTTAACAGCATGTGTATACCGTTCACCCCACCAAGAGAATTTATCACCCCGTGATCGTATGTCTCTTAAGGGACAAATGGAGATCATATGTCGGAAATATCTGAACGTCCATTCTTCTCTCATTGGACCACCTATTTTTTCTTGGTTAGAAATTATTTCATTGAAATTACCAAGTAGAATCCATGAGTCTTGACAAGAGAAAGATAAGTTTTCCAAACATTCCCACAAATGATGGTGTTTACTTTGCATAGAGTGTCCATAGACGCAAGACAAATAAAAGTTATTATTATTATGTGACACTAATACATCAATGAGTCGTTCATCCTTTGAAATTAAGGATAAAGACACATCATTTTTCCACATCAAAGCTAAGCCACCGCTCCTACCTTGAGGGAGATGAATAATTATGTTAGAAAATCCTAGATCATCCTTAAGATTAGTTACAACATCAGAATTTTTTAGAGTTTCAGAAAGAAAGAGAATATCACACTTAGTTATAAGACCACCAACTCCACTGCAGCTTCAGCTTTGTTGAAGACGGTCTCAAACTGCACTCTTTCCCTCTTTAGAAAGGCGAATTCTGTCAGAGCATCATCGGTTGTTTCAGCGAACATGTCCAAGCTGTCAGTAGGATTGACCAAACTGTTGACATACTTAGCATGAATATAGCTCCTCTGTTCGGCAGTGAGGTCTTTATCCGTAAAGAGACTGGGAAGACCAGAAGAAACCATGTTCTGAGGAACATATCTCTGACCAGTAGGTTGTGGTGGTAGCATCTGAATACTAGGAATAAGCGTCGTTGGATCAATGGAGGGCAGAGAAGAAGCGTCTGACATATTGTTTTCACCATATAGATGATTATCTCTTCACTATCATCATCAGATTCCTTTGCCTCATTGACATCAAAGGGCATTCTTTTGCATCATGCTTAAGAGACCCACATTTTGTGCAGAAGTTCCTAAGTTTCTCATATCGGAACTTTAACACAATGTTCTCATCAACACCAAACCTAAAGTTTTTCTCGAAGCGTAAAGGTGCATCTATGTTCCAATCAACCCTAACCCTCACCGCCCCAACTTGATTGACATTCTAATTATAGTCAACTTCAGATACATGTCCTAATTGATTCCCATATTCCCCTAGCCATTACATTTGTGAGATAGAGAATCAGAATACCTTGAATTTGGACTCAAAACGGGATGATTTTCATATCAGTCTCACAGATATTTGGGAACCAACGACGAGTAGTGACCATCCAATCATTGAAGGACCAGGGACCCCTACGAAGCACCAGATTCATTGACTCGTCAGACTGGAAGCAGAATTGTACGCGTCCTCCATCTAGAAGGCGACCAACACAAGCATTAACAAATCCCCAAACCGAGGCATATGGCGAAGTAGAGTCCACACATTTTTTTTTGTGGGTTAACTGGCGTAACCACCAAAGAGTAACGATTCACCGATGCCGCTCGAGAACAGAACTCTGAAGTCAGAGAGATATGGGCTTCTTCAATACCCAAATCAAAGTCTTGGACAGATTTTCTCAGAAAGTCACTCATGATTGTAGTGAACGATTGTGAAAAAAGAAATTGGAAGTGATAGAAAAAGATTGGGGATGAAGATTTATATAGCAACAGATCCATGGCAGTTTTGGAAGACGATTAACTCCTGCGAAAGGGAGAGACAAATAACTGTCAGAAAAAACTGACAGAGATAAACCGCCGACAAAACCCCCAATGTCAAACAAGCGTGGATTATCGGTCAGAAAAACTTCAAATCGGAGAAATGAACCGGTATGAACAGTGGCAAAAATCGCTGCCAAAAAAATCGCCTAGCGAGAGAGACGAGATCTCTTTAATTTAGTCTATTGATAACAACAAAAGTAATAACTAATTTAAACTCTAGTTATCTAGACTGAACCAAAATAGTATTCTAAAAATTGAAGACCACTTATTTAAACTCTATAAATACTTTGTAAACCCTTATTAATATTTTGTGAAACTTCTAAAATACCTTATAAAATCTTATAAATACTTGGATCGACTCTCTAAGTAGTAATCACCATCCAAAAGTAATTTATAAGACTTTATAAATTTTTAAGATTTAAGGAGAAGTATTTTTGAAAATTAATTGGTGAACGAGGCATTTTTGAAAAAAGGGCATACCAAAAATGACATTTCTCAAAAGTCCCCTATATTTGGCTTAAAATTTGAAATTTAAAACAAAATCAAATCCGTGCAAACGGTTCATATTAGATAATATTTTACTTTGCATATTATTTTTTTATAAACCGAAAACCTAAACACCAAAAGAAAACCTATATACCTAAAAATATTCTGATTGACAAAAAAACAAATTTTAAAGACAAACAAATGAATTCCTAAAATCTGATTAAATACGACTTATTTTTTTATTTTAGGCAAAACCATACGAACAGTTTTAAATATAAATACTGTATTTTTAAATCAAGATACTTATGGAAATATAAAGACTAAAACAGAAAATCCTGGTATATTTGAAGTAACGTGAGTGAAAGAATAAAGTATGATTTCCTTGATTTTTTGCTTTCCTTTTTCTGATTGTCTTGATTTTATTATCAACAAGAAAAGAATAGTTTATTTCTGACACACAAAAAGCCCTTGATTAAAAGACTTACCGTGGAATAAAAGAAAGGAATGTAAAATATAAGAATAGTACTGGGAGAAAATAATTCACGCGTTATTTATAAATTTCAGGTTAATTATTCTAATACCATATATATAAGCTGAGCAAGAGAGCATGAAACAGCAAATTTTGATACTTAGCGAGCTTAGGTTTTTCAGACAAAAAGAGTAATAACAATGCAAGTGATACCGCCGGAAATTAAAAAGATCTTAGACAAATGGAACATCAGAGGACTTGTGATAATGTCTTTGCTGTTCCAAACGTCTCTTATCTTCCTCGCACCTCTGCGGAAACGCACATCAAAGAAGTGGCTCGCTGCAGTTCTGTGGACCGCGTATCTTTTAGCGGATTGGACCGCTAATTATGCGGTGTCTCAGATCACTAAGAACCAAGGGAAGGAACCAGAACCTGGTGATCCTCCAAAAAACAAGAAGCTACTTGCTTTGTGGGCACCGTTCTTGCTGTTGCATCTTGGTGGTCCGGACACCATTACCGCATTGGCTCTTGAGGATAATGCCTTATGGCAACGTCATTTGTTTGGCCTTGTCTCTCAAGCGCTTGCAGGTAAATAAATACATAGTATGTACATTAATTGGTTGAAGGTTAAACACTATATATTACTGATCAAGTAACATAGTAGATGATATCTATTTTAGCATGTTAGGTTATACATGTAGAATGGTAAATTAAACATTCCTTACTAAATACTCAGTAAGGTACGGTGTAACGTATTATATTGTTTTTGTGAAAGAAGTTTTTATTTGAGTTACCCAATAGTAATCAATCCTTAAATCTCATAATTAACCAATATAAATAAAACTGGTAATTAAGACTACAAAGTACAAACCAAGTACTACTTACTTTAAACTATAATTAGTTGGTTCTTCTTATGATATATAATTTCCATGTCGTGTTCAGGTGTTTATGCGGTGGTGCAATCTTTGGAAAACGTATTATGGCCACCAATCGTACTTTTATTCATCACCGGAACGATAAAATACGTGGAGAGGACACGAGCATTGTACTCGGCGAGCTTAGACAAGTTCAAAGACAGAATGCTTAAACCAGCAGACACTGGTCCTAACTACGCTAAGCTAATGGAAGAATACGATTCAAAGAAAAAGTCAAATCTCCCAACTGAAATCTTCTTAACCAAAGAACCGGACAAGCACGAGAGACCCCCGACACTCGTTAGACCCGACCGCGAGTATCTAACCGATCTCGAAATCGTTCAGTACGGCTTCAAATTCTTCAACACTTTCAAAGGTCTTGTCGTTGACCTAATTTTCAGTTTCCGTGAGCGAGACGAAAGCAGAGATTTCTTCAAAGAGTTGAAACCTGGAGAAGCTCTTCGGATTATAGAAACCGAGCTAGGGTTTCTATACGAATCAATGTACACGAAAACCGCGATTCTTCATTCGAAAACCGGTACTCTTTTCCGGTTAATCGCGTTCGGTTCACTTCTTTCTTCCTTTTTTGTCTTCCATCGTAGACCGCTTAAGTACGATGATTTTCATGAAGCAGATGTGGTGATTACTTACATTTTGTATATTGTTGGTATCGCACTTGATCTTGCGTCAATGGTCATTTTCTTGCTCTCGGATTGGACATTCGCATTGAGAAAGCTCAAGGATGATCCCGAGGAAGGAGAGAGTTCTATCGACTCTTTACTCAATTGGTTTCTCGGGTTTAGGAAACCGCGGTGGAAGAAGCATACATGCAACGGAAACCAAACCCACGAGGTGCTTACAACAGGGTTCTTCTCACGGAGATGGTCAGGCACGGTCTACGGTTTCAACTTCATCGGGTTTTGTCTGAAAGCCAAAGTTTCAAGAATCCATCAGAAGAGAAACTGCAACCTTTTAGTGTGGGACTCCGTGGTTTTGATACTCGATAAGGTAATCAGAAGCATCCAAATGTTGGTAGGATGGATCAGAGATGGTAATAGATCAGTCAGAAGCGTGCTGAGGCAACGGTCCAAGAAGAATCCCTTCTTTCGTTACACAGTTTACTTGTTATACCTCGTGTTTTTCGCGGGTGTTCCTCAAGTTTTTGTAGTCCTTTGGGACTACATTGATCGAATCTTCAGTGTTAAAGCTTATCTAGACGAGATAAGGTTCATATCGAGAGAGCCTTTGACAAAGAATCAATGGGAATTCATATTCTATGAGCTCAAGGATAAGTCCGACTTCGCGGAGAAACCTGAAGTCGCAAAGAAAGTTTCTTGGGCGAGAGGAGAATGGGCTTTACGGGATACGAAAGTGGCGGAGATCGATAGGTTGATGCTTTATATAGAGAATGTTGATTATGATCAAAGTCTTCTCCTTTGGCATATTGCTACTGAACTCTGTTTTCAAAAACAAGAAGGTGATGAGGAGATAGAGAATTTGAGCGGCGAAAGTTACGACGACCGTGAATTCAGCAAGATTATATCGGATTACATGATGTATTTGCTGATAATGAGACCGAAGTTGATGTCGGAAGTGGCGGGAATCGGGACAATACGGTTTAGAGACACTAAAGCTGAAGCTGAGAGGTTTTTCCAAGGCAGGCATATCAAGGACTTGAGAAATATGAAACGAGCAAGTGAGACGGTTTTATCAGTCAATAACAAGATAGAGCCAATGCTTGTGAAGGGAGATCGAAGCAAGTCGGTTCTTTTCGAGGCGAGTATGTTGGCGAAAGAGCTTATGAATTTGAAAGAGACTAGTAATGGAGATGGGAAATGGAGAGTGATGAGCAAAGTGTGGGTTGAGTTGCTATGTTACGCAGCAAGTCATTGTAAAGCTACGGAGCATGTGGCGCAACTTAGCAGAGGTGGAGAGCTTCTTAACTTTGTTTGGTTGTTAATGGCTCACTTCGGTTTAGCTGATCAGTTTCAGATCAATAAAGGAGATGCTAGAGCTAAACTCGTTGTAGGCAAGTGAAACTAATTACAACAAAAATGTTTTCTAAAAAGAGTTTTTTTTTTTTTTTTTTCCTTTTTGTGTGTTTGTATTTGTGTTGTAATCTCTTTTGGCTATGTTTATAATTTCAAGTAATGATCATCATATTTCTTTTGATTTGAATGGTGTAATAGAGACAGGAAAAGCTAATATGCTTTTAGACTATTTAAGATTTTGTTCACAATTTTTTTTGTTTAATATAAAATAAATTGTTTTGTACTTTACAGACCTTTTTTTGAAGAAATTAAAACTTTGTTCGCAGCAGATTATTACAAGTTCACAACAACTCAAAGTTTAACTTGTAGCAGCGACAGATGCTTTATTTTATATAAATATGAGTAAGGAACAAAATATTATTTTCTCAAACCTTGTCTTTCAAGGAATAATCTAGGGTTTTAAATCAACTTAATTAGGGTTTCGGAAAAAAAAAAGTAACGATGTGAAAAGCTTTTAGGGAATTGGGTTCGAAATCGATAAGATGGATTAAGCTTTTAGAGAATTGTGGGAGCTTTAGAGATCAAATTTTGGCCATTCAACGACAGGGGGACAGGCGGTTCACGGGCTTCAGACTTGATTTCAAACCAGAATCTGAGACTAGTCTTTCTCTCTTGACGTAATCTACACTAGTTAAAGTTTTTGTTCAAACAAACACAACACTACTATTTATTAAAAAGATTAATAATGTGAATTATAATTAAGTAGAAATGCATTTATTAAAAAGATTAATAGTACGAAGAGTAAAAATTTTGTCTACCATAAACATAAACACAAATTTATTTTTTTATCTTTTTATTTATTTATAAAAACTAAAACTAATTAAAATTTAAATTAAACCAACATAGTTTAACTATTTCGTGTTGATAGATATTATTATTCCGTTATTTTTTATGGCGGTACAAAAATGAAAATTAGTTTAAAGGTTTAAATTGTTAGTAAAATTATTTTAAAGGTTCAAAGTGATAGTAAAATCATTTTAAATGTTTATAGTGTTAATAAAATTTTCTCAAAGTTTAAAGTGTTACAGTAAAATTTTGAAGGTTTAAAATGTGATTTTCTCCGTAAATATATATGGAAGCTTTTTAACATCAATACTTTGCTTCTTCTCTTTTTTTTTCCACACGGAGACTTTTCTTCTCACATTGTAATTCCATTTCTTGGCCTAATGAGAAAGCAAAGAACAGTGTAATGCTTTTCCTCTGTCTTTGTTCGATGTCTATGAGAAGTTTCTCTACATGTTATAAAAAAAAAAGGAAGAGTTCTTTTTTTAATCAGAAACAAAGGATTGCTCACAAGGGGTTCGATAAAATACTTGAATGACATCTTTTCCGTAGACAGACTTTTATAATCAAAGGTACGATGTTTTTCTGCCTGTTCTTCTCGGAAATTAAAGCTTTTTAAAATTAATTTATTTGGTTTCTTTATTACTATTATATAGTATGTTTGATTGTTGGAAACAACATTACACTCTTTTCACCTGCAAAATTATTAGGCAACTAAATTCGAGTTTTGCATAGGAAAAATATATGTAGACCACATAACTTAGGATCATGATCCTTGTTTCTTTATATAAACACCATATGCAACTTTTCTCTAGTCTTTTACATAATGGTTACCAACATGTATGCAACTTTCTCTAGTCTTTTACATAATGGTTACCAACATGTATGCAACTTTCTCTAGTCTTTTCATAATGGTTACTAACATGTACAGTCTTAGTTTTGCTTTGTCCGATTAGTTTTTCACCATTTTCTTATGCTTGAATGAGATCCGAACTTTCATAATAGTTAGTATAAGAACAGTCTTCATTTTGGTTCGCTTCATCGGGTTAATTTGTCACTATTTCCTTGACATAATGCTTGAATTGAGACCTTTGGTTTGGTTCTTCAAATAGTCACATGGCTGACACATTAACTGTTAGGTCTGCAGTTGTCAACTTAAACTAACTCAATTGACTCTCTGTTTTGTCTCGCTTTAGAAGAACAGGTACTGACTCTACACATCAAACGTAGTTAGCATTCTGATGATGACGCAGCAACAATGTAACATCGATAAGATTATCAAATTCCTATCTGAGTTACAGAATCAGCTAAGTGATATACCTCCTGCACCCAAGAAAGCTACTGGTAACAAAAATGAACAAGTAAGCGAAATAACTGAGGAGAAGAGACAATCTTGGTGGGTTCGGGTCAGAGAAAGAGTTAAAAAAATTGGTAAGATGAAGAAAGAGGCTTCATACCATGCAAGCGACAGTGGAGGCAGTCAAGGTGGAAGCAGAAGAATGATGCGAAACATTGACGAAGATCAAGAAGATGCAGACCTCGCTATCCGGAAACTGCAGAGTGACATTCTTCAGATGATAACTGCATTTAGGAACTTGACTGAGTTTCAAACCAATATGAGCAAGTCATTGGAGCTTGATCTTCGTTCAGCTAAGTTAAGAGCAATACTACAGAAGACGGATTCAATCAGGTCCCGCTCTCACGATCTTAAAGAAATCAGAAGAAAAGTCTTCACTCTAAAGTGTCAGATCCCATCATTGCTCCACAAACAATCATCCAGAGGGACAAGCATCACAGATTCTCAAACCGCTGAGGAAAATGATGAGATCAATGAGACCGGGAATGACATATACTTGCCTGGCCTCCACTTTGCTGAAGAAGATTTCAAATGTTCCTCAGCTTTTGAAGAAGTTGTGGAGAAATTTGAAGGACTTGACTTCCCTCAGAAGCTATGCTTGCTGTCCTTCGCCGTGTTCCCGGAAAACAAAGAGGTTGAAAGGAATGTATTGGTGGATCGGAGAAGGTTTCATCGACTGTGATGATTCTGAAAACTCAGTAACCAGAGTTCTTGATGATTTCTCAAGACAAAGATTAGTTGAGCAGTTCCAAGACGAGAGGAAACTAATACCACGTAGTTATAGGATGGAGCCTCATGTGCATTCTGCAGTTATATACTTAGCCAAATCTGTACATCTATTTGAACTCTACAGCCACAAAGGGAAGCTTGTCATGGAAAAATCATTAAAAGAAAAGGTCTGCCTAGTAAAAGGTTCCTCGTTGCTAAGAGAGGCAAAAGCATCAGCAATGAAACCACAAAACCTGAAGACAGTTTTCAATTCATCTGAACGGTACCCTGATTTCACATTCAAGTGGTTTCCCTTAATGAATTCACTTAGAGTGCTTTATTTGGGAAGATGGGAGAGGACCGCTAAACGCCACATTGAAGTTGAGAGCACAGAGTTTCTTAAAAAGAACATGAAGTATCTCAAGAATCTGAGGCTTGCAAGTTTTCAAGGGATCTCGAGGATAGAAAAGCTCGAAAATTCGATTTGCGCACTCCCGGAGTTAGTGATATTGGATCTTAAAGCATGCTACAATCTTGAGGTTCTTCCTAGCGATATAGGCTTATTTGAGAAACTGATTTACTTGGATGTATCAGAGTGTTATATGCTAGACCGCATGCCTAAGGGGATTGCAAAACTCTCAAGATTACAAGTTCTGAAAGGATTTGTGATTAGTGAATCGGATCATGAGAATGATTGTGCAGTTAAACACCTGCTGAATCTGAGGAAGCTTAGCATAACTGTAAACAAAAATTCTTTCACGGTGGAAAGTCTGATGCAGTCGTTGACAGGCCTCAAGCAACTTGAGAGTCTGAAAATTTCGTGGGGGTTTCGATTTCGTCAAGATGGCCAAGAAGGAGAAAAGAGTGAAGAAGAAACTAATGAAGTAGATGAGAAGGAGAACCAAGGAAGTCCTGAAACAGAGAAGAAACTCAAAGACATGATGGAACAAGACCAAGTACAGGAAGAAGAGATAGAAGAAACGGGTAAGCGAGAAGATGGAGTTATTAGTAAGAAAGGAAGTGAAAAAAATGAAGAGGCTGATCTGGAAAAAGGAAAGAAGCACGATGAAGCAGAGACATCGAAATCAGAAGTTGTCAAGGAAGAAAAGAAGACAAGTCCTTCCCAAGAGGCAACAGAGACTAGCCAGAAGAAGCCAGGTGATGAAAGCAAAGTAAAAAAGGAAAAAGATGGAGACAAAGGGAAGGCTGATCTAGAAGGAAAGAAGCGAGATGAGGTAGAAGCAACGAAATCTAAATCAGGCAAAGTTGTTGAGGGAGATGAGAAGACAAGTCCACCACAAGAATCCAAAGATACGATCCAGAACAAGACAGATGATGAAACCAAAGTGGGAAAGGAAGGAGATGGAGACAAAGGGAAGGTTGATCCAAAAGAAGAAACGAAACATGATGAGGTAGAAGCAGAGAGCTCAAAACCAAACAATGGTGTTGAAGGAGTTAATAAGCCCAGTCCTTCCCAGGATGATCACAATGAAAACAGTAAAGTTCAGGAGAAAAGAGATGGAAACAAAGGGAACGCTGATCTAAATGAAGGTAAGAAGACAAATGAGGTAAAAGCAGAGAGCTCAAAACCAGACAAGGTTACCGAGGGAGATGAGAAGACGAACCCACCACAAAAATCGAAAGACACAATCCAGAGCAAGGCAGATGATGACAGAGAAATTAGCCAAGTGCAGGAAAATAGAGAGGGAGTAAAGAACGGAGATGATTTAAAGAAGCTTGATGATGGAGAAGCAAAGACTCAGAAGTCACACAAAACCATTAAGTTTGGTAAATCAAAAGATCTGAACCACAAGAAGCCAGATGATCTGAAAAATGACAATGCAACGGCGGAAGAGATTCATGAAACAGCATCACCATCCAGGAAATCAACATCAAGTAAAGCAAAACTGTTCAAGGCATTTGGAAACCAAACCAAGAAATGGGGAGGAGGATGGCAAGAGGATGAAGGAATAGATGGTACCTCTAAACTTCCTTGTAGTTTGAAGAAGTTGGAGCTAGAATGTTTCCCTGAAAAAGACCCTCCAAGTTGGTTAAATCCCAAAAACCTAGACAAACTTGCAAAGCTCTCCATCAAAGGAGGAAAGCTTAGCCGAATCAGTGATGGACTTCTTCCAACTGCAGAAAACCAATGGACCGTTCAGATCTTGCGTTTGAAGTATCTGCATGAATTCAAGGTTGAGTGGAAAGATCTGCAAGCACTGTTTCCAAAAATGACACTGCTTGAGAAATATAAATGCCCAAAAATCTCATTCTGTCCCACAGATGGTAATGGAGTCTGGAGGAAGCAACATATATCACCAAACATGTGAAGAGAAGCTGCATATAATGGCAAGAGCCTTTGCAACATCTTTAGGGATGATGTGTCTATACACCCTGAATAAATAAAATACACGTTCGGACATTCGCATTGTAATTAAATTGTTATCCTAAAGCCATAGAATCACAAGAACGTTCAAACAGAAATAAATATAATGTTTGAGAAAAGAATAAACAATCAAAACAAGGGTCTTATTCACCCCAGACAAGATCACAACACACTATGCCTGGGATTTTACTGCAGGATATATCTTAAAACAGAAACAGAAAACAGTAAATAAAAAACCCGGTAAGATGATATTTCAAAGCCGGTTGTTATTCAACACGCAAAGCTTCAGACACACGCAGAACAAGTACGAAAATGATTAAAGGCTACGATCATGATGCTTAGAACTTTGGTAAGTTGATCTTGCTCCAGCTCCTTTGATGATCTTCATTCTTGTGGTGGTAATGCATCACTATGTTCAACCATAACGTAGTCCTGCAAATACACGCGGTGTAAAATGCTAAGATGAAGTTGAAAAGAGACAAGATTTGGTGCAAAGACGACTCAAGCAGATACGACCTGCAAAAGGAGAGAAAATATGATGCAACTAAATTTTTGACATTTTGGACTTTCCAAGTTTCCTCTTCTGCTAGAACTGTTTTTCTTATGAAAAACTAAAAGAAAAAGAAAAGACAGGCATTGATGGTCTTATATGTTCATTGGAGAGGTGATAGAGTAGAAAAGATGTAACTTACTCCGAAGTTAGGGCACTTGTCACGTTTCACTGTCAAATTATCGTGAGATGACACTTCGACTCCTTCAACAACTTTCTCCAGGTTCTGACAATGCTTTATATTCAGGACTTGTAGGCTGGTAGGCATCTCTGAGAAAATCGTTTTGATTTTCGGGCAGCAATCTAAGCTTAGGTTTTTTAGATTCTCCAAGCTACCAGCACAGCTTATTGTCTCCAATGATAGAAGATTTGTAATGGACAAAGTCTCCAATGATTTCAAATTTTCCTCAGTCACATCAGAGAAAAGGTCTTTTATGTCAAAGCACATCCTTAGCCAGCAACCTTTCACCACTTTGGTCTTGTTAAAGATAGATGTGAACCTTGTAGGAGTACAGTCCACAAAAGACACAAACTCAGCCTTAGCTAGTGCGCCATCATCCAGCTTATTAGTTTCATTGATCTCCATGACTTCCTGTGGACTTTCGGAATCAACAAGTGATGTTAGTGTCTTCTTATATAGAGCCCTCTCTGTGGGGACTTGGAGAAGACGTTCCTTGCGCGTGGCATCTCCCATCTCAGTACAATCACTGGCGCGTGGTTCAGCTGGTTGAATCTCTCTTGTTTCTTCTAAGATTTCTGGGGATGTAACAACTGCTGCATCAGAGGAGCTAGGATTCTCAGATATCTCACTTGACATTTTGTTCCTTACTTCGTCCCAATCCTTACCTTCAAAAAGCCTTCCATCTGCAAGAATAATACTCTTTACACAATGGATCTTGCTCTCCTTTGGCAACTCTGGTGTCGTCTCCACTTTGGTTCCAAACAGATTCACTTCACGTAGGTAAAACATGTCCTCAAATGATCCCTCAATCTTCTCCAGCTTGCTACTGCCGGAAACATCAATGACTTCGAGATTTTTGAGTTTCTGGATGTTTGGGATAGCATCTAGGTTGATGCAATTCTGTAGGAGAAGTTCATTGAGACTGGACAGCTCATCGATGGTGGTAGCCAACTCGCTAAGATTAGTTCCTGAGAGATTGAGAGTTTTGAGTTCAGGCTTATCCTCGAAGCACACTTCAAGCATTTCCACTAAGCTCGTAGTGCCGGAAAGATCAAGAATTTGGAGACCTGACAAGGGCTTCAAACTAGGCAATCTTCTCAATTTGGTACAATTGCGCAACAAGAGCCTAGTCAATAAGTGAAGCTTCTCGCCCACCGCAGAGTCCTGGAATATTGGCAGACGCTCTATTTGGCTCTCCGAGAAGTCAAGGAGCTGAAGTTTTTTAAGAAGGTAAAAGTTTTTGTTTTTGCTTTTGTTTTTCTTGTCACCTTTTTGGTTGTCGAAACAAGTCTGAAGTCCACGAGCACCAGAGACATCAACAACCTCAAGATTCACTAGCTCCTGTATGTTTGGCAGATCTTCCAATAAATGGCAGTCCTTGATGATGAGACAATGAAGTTGGGTCAAATCAGAAATGCTGGGAGGGGAAGATGTGATCTTAAGCCCGGAGAGGTGAAGACTTTGAAGTTCAAGAAATGCCTTGAAGAAATCAGGACTGATTTCCTTCAGGGAGCTAGCACCAGAAACTTCGAGAGTATTCAGCTTTGTAAGAGTCTGAAGCTCTTCAATACTGTCCAGTAGATCACAGTCCCTGATTACAAGAACTCGGAGGAGTTTGAGATGATCCTTAAAAGACGGGATAAGAGGTTCTAGCGTGGGTTCAAAAAGACCAAGTACTTCAAGCTCTTTCAGATTCTCGAAGTACGTTTTAGGATTTTCACGACGCAGACGATCTCCACCAACCAGAATCGTTGTAACCTTGTCTCCTTTCTTTGCTTGCACGGTTTTAATCATATCATCTATCTGGGTGATTTTCCCAATACCTTTTTCCTTGTGACCACCATAGACCCTAGAAAATCCAAGTCGAGATCTCCCGAAATGGCCTCCACGTCGAGGATCAATTAAACTGATCATCGCCATCTCTGGTACCACCACATTGTTTTCTTGTATCTTCAGCATTCCGCGGTTTATAAGATCCATCAAGATAGAATGACCTTCCTGGTACGCCTTTTCGACTGACCTAACAGGATCAAAGTAGCCTTCAAGCATCCATTGTGTGATCAGGTCACGGTAGTAAACACATCCACATTGCTTAAAGAAGTCCAAGCTATGCCAAAAACAATCCAAGATGGCACCCTTTGATGTATCATAGGTTTTCAACAGCACATATGCAAGATACAAGATTGGATTGACAGCGCTCTCAGAAGCAGAACATAAATCGGGTGAATTAGACCGATCAGTTGAGAGAAACTCGTCTATCTTTTTTTTTAATACCGTATAATCTTCTGTGCTCGAACATTTTTTGCTTAGAATAATCAACTTTAGGGACTTGGCTAGCACGACGATTGCAGCTGGCGAATTCTTGCTTTTGCTCACAATCTTAGATATGTAGTCTGCAAAAGTCTCCACGTAGTCTTTTGTGAGAAGAACCATAAAAAAATTCTGCAGGTTAGTCTCATGGATTGAGTTACGTAATTCATCTGAGACATCCGTGGTATGGAAATTGATTAGATCGTCATAGGAATTTGTAGCTGCCAGCGACACATCTTTAGTAGACTGGCCACTTTCCCCATCACGCTTTGTATCTTGTACGTTCTCCGCGGCTTGGTCCGTTTTTTCCCCCTTGTTATCTTTTTCCAGTGACTGAGTACCCTCATCTGGCACAATTTCGCTGTCTCTCTTTGCTCCCTCTAGCATTTCAGTTATATTCTCACTCTTTGCTCTCTCTAGCCCTTCAGTTATATTCTCACTCTTTGCTCCCTCTAGCCCTTCAGTTATTGTATTCTCACTCTTTGCTCCCTCTAGCCCTTCAGTTATTGTATTCTCACTCTTTGCTCCATCTTGCTCTTCACTTCCATTCTCACTCTCTGCTTCCTCTTGCTCTCCACTTTCACTCTCACTCTTTGCTTCATCGTTCTCTTCACTTTCACTCTCACTCTTTTCTCCATCTTTCTCTTCACTTCCACTCTCACTCTTTGCTCCCTCTTTCCCTTCACTTCCATTCTCACTCTTTGGGTCACCAACAACAGCAGCCTTTGTAGGCTCCTCGCCTCCTTTCGTAACAAGAATCTTGAGACGGTTGACATCTTCAAGGATATCATCAACAAGAAACTTCCAAAGCCCCATTGTATTCATCACCACCTCTTCACTGGTTTGGTTTCCTTCGTCATCAAGAATCAATAGAATACATGGCTTTCCTGAAGACGGCGTATCTTTCTTGGCACCCTCAGCTGGCAGCGTCGTCTCTGCTTCAGTTGCTTTATCTTTTTTTTTACCCGCAGCCTTGTTTCCAGCATCCTTATTGGCCTTTGCAGCCTCCTCCAATCTCTCATCCTCGATCTTTTCGTCGATCTCTTTTCTCTGCTTAACGATTTCGTCAAATATCTTCTTCTTCAAATCAGAGTCTTTGAGTTCCTTCTCATCCTCCTCGTCCTCATCATTATCATCCAATTCAGTCTCTTCAAAATCAGAGTAAACACATAGCTGAGAAGCTATGTTCTCGTAGAGCGACCATTCATCCTTAAACTTCCTGTTGAGATGCAAGCAGATGGTCAGAAAGCACAAGCCGGTCTTGATGACATGCTCTCCCACAATATTTGCCAGCCTTGTCTTCCCGGTCCCAGCTTTACCAGACAGCAAAACTCTCTGAGGACCATCTCTTTTCAGAACTTCCACTATGTTGTTACGCAGTTTCTCATCATTCATCTCATGTTGCAACTCTGGATCATTCCCATCTGATGAGGAAACCCAAACAAACTGCATTAGATCCCTCTTTTTTCTCAAATCCCAAATTTTTCAAATTTCTTTACCAAACTCAAAATCAAACACTAATCCTAAATCTCAGTGTTCTTTCAGTATACACTAATTCGGATGCTAAGTTTAAAGCAGCAAAGAAGACAGATAGTGCAAAATCAATTCGGATGCTAAGTTTAATTAAAATCATGGTGAGGGCTTAGGAGAAGGAAAGAAACACTAACTAACCTGGCAAACCAGCAAACGTAACCGCCATGATGATCAGATTCTGTTGGCCGGAGCGAGCCCTTTGCCTTCTCTCTACAAAGGCGAAGTCAACCTCTCAATCTCTCCTTTTCTTTTGCTCTTCATCTCTCTTTTGCTCTTCAGTTTCCAATAATTTCCTTTAGTAATATATATATTTAAAAACTTTGTGATGATTGAGTAACAACAATTTTGTTAAGTTTAAAAAAAAAAAAAAAAGCACAGTTAGTTGATAATTTATATCAACAATTTTGTTTTCACTTTTGCTTAATTTAATACTAATCAATCAAAAATAACTAAAGGGATTCCCCCAAAATAATTATTAAACAATTTAGAGATACAAATATTTAATTTTAATTTATTAATAAAATTAAGTTGTAAAATTGTTCTAAATAGTTTCTTATTGTTTTATAAGATTTCTGAAACAATAAATGGAATCTGTTAAATAATTTCATTAAATAATTTCAAAAATATTACTTTAATATTTTATTAACCAATATAAATTTTTCTTAATTTTGTTAGTTATTATATTAATTAAAATATAATGATATTTTTGTAATATGCCACGTAATATTAGGATTAAACTTCTAACAACATTGCTTAAATAAATATATATATATATATATATATATATATATATTATATATAAGCACATAATATATAAGTTTGTAAAGTCGACCAACATTTTTTAATACAAATGACATAACTTCAATAGAATATATATATATATATATATATATATATTAAACTGATTTTTCATAAAGATATTGAATTAGAAAACAAAATTTTCTTTTTATATAACCAATTCATTGATTCCCCCCCCCCCCATATTTTTTTTGTTAGCTTTGTAAATATTACACCTCCAATATTGATTTCTTGACCATTTTAATTATTATCATTGGTAAAATATATACAGTTTTCGCTGAAACAAATCTATGATTAATCATTATTTTTTTGTCCATGATCTCTCAAATACAAATATATCTATCTTATCTTTTAAAAACGATAGTATTGGTTTCTCTTAAAACATGTACTATTAGGGAACTTTTATAAATAAATAAAATTTCCTTTGTTTTGTAGTTTTAAGCTTAAATTTTTGTTTCATTTTCATTATTTTTTACGTTTTTAAAGTTATTTTTAGTTAAAAATTATTTTTATTTACTTTTTATTAAATGAATTAAATATTAAATACTTTAAAATTTTAGTAGTCAAACTAGAGTATAATATAATATTTATCTATTTTTTTTTATTTGTGTGAAACAGTATAAATGACAACTAATAAAAATAGGAAAATATATAGAGACAAATTACCTGGCCAACTAGACTAGAATAGATTTCGTTTTATTTGCAAGTTGCAATAAAGAATCCATTGATTTTTGGGTCTTTCTTTATTGTTTGGCTATTAGTTTTTTCATTGCTTTCATTTATTTGTTGTTCAAGTGATCAGAGGAGGTCGCTGCAGAGACTTAGTAAAAAAAAGACTTTAATAAATTAAAACGAGTTGGTCTTGTATTTAACCAGTCAAAAGTCGTGCAAAGTTTAACAGCTAGAAATCACGTTACTCTTGATTAATGTGTAATTTCATAGTAGAATATTTATTTAAAAACTCTATAATGTACAGCACTGCAAGCTTTCCATGCGCAATGGTAGGACGATGTTGCATAATGGTTAAAACTAATATTAATATTAGATAGTGATATAAACTTGGAAGTAATCAACACATGATTATCCATGTCGACGTGCCTATCATAAATGGATAATGGTGATGATTCAATATTCATGTCAAGACTAAACGACAATTATTAATGAGTTCTTATTGCATTCAAAAGTCTTCCCAACTAAATGTTTTAAAATGATATGTAAAAATATTATTATTTTAATACAAAATTCATACTTTTTCCTAAGTAGATTTTTAAAACTATAAAATACCAAAAACAATTTTTAAGAATAAATATATATTATTGTTACCTTTTCTAACAACTTAAATTGTGATCTTGTCAAAAGCAATTGGTAAAATATTTATAGGTCCGATTAGTAATATATAAATGTATGAGTTTTTTAAATATAAATAGATAACAATACCAAAATATATCAGATAACAAAAGAATTAGCAATACAAAAAACAAACTGCTAAGAGTACCGCATTTACTACACAGTTTTATGAGTGAACTATTAAGGCTGCAAAAGCTTTTAAAACAAAATATTTTGATATCAAAAAAATCAATAAATGTCAAGTGACATTAGTGCAGTGGTCAGTGGTAAGTCTAGTTGTAGAAAGCATCATTATATCAGAGATTGAATTCCGCTTCCTACGAATGGAGAAATCGGTTAATGGACCGGTCATTTGTGATTCAATAGTTAGAAAAAAAAATACATAAATATTGTCATAATAAGTTTTTATATTGCTGACCCTACAAATCACAATTTGGTATTCTCTTGTGTTTTGTTTTCACTCGCATAGTTGTGACAATTACTTCCCAGAAAATCATTCATCCTGGAATTGTACAGTTTTCTCTGGATTCACCTCCAATAACAGATTGCAACATCTATGTTGTGCACCAAGATAGTCACTTCTTAGTGGATTCTACGTCTACTCCCGATTCTTAGGCCCACCTATATCGTGTAAGAGGACTGTAACTTGAGGATCTATTTGTAAATAAGTATATGCTAGGGTTTCCTTTGTATCTTATAAATACTGTAACCAATACACATAATAAATGACTCAGCACATTCTCTATATAATATCAGAGCTATCGATACCTAAACCCTAAATTTTTTTTTACACCCGCCTCCCTTTTCTTTTCTCCTTCCCTTTTCTCGACGAGATGTCTACTTCCAACATGTCCACTGCTGACACTGTTGCTGTCTCCACCACGAGTCTTGTTTATGTTAACACCTCCAATGTCATGAAGCTCTCTTCAACGAACTTCCTCATGTGGAGCCGTCAGATCCATGCCTTATTTGATGGGTATGATTTCGCCAACTATCTCGATGGTACTGTCCCGGTGCCACCCGAGACCATCTCTGCAACTGATGGTACTCCTCCGACCGCAAATCCTGCGTTTGGCCTCTGGCGCCGGCAAGACAAGCTTGTCTACAGCGCCCTCCTTGGTGCCATCTCTGCCTCCGTGCATCCTATTGTCTCTCGTGCCGCCACTGCTCACGAGATCTGGTCTACTCTCAATACAACATACGCTAAACCAAGCCGTGGTCACATCCTCCAACTCCAAAACCAAGTGACTCAATGGATGAAAGGTACCGGCTCCATTGATGATTATGTTCAAGGACTTGTTGCCTTGTATGACAAGTTAGCTCTTCTCGGCAAAGTTGTCGACCATGATGACCAGTTAGCCAAGCTCCTGAAGGGACTCCCTGATGACTACCAACAGGTTGTCAATCAGATCGAGGGTCGTGAAACAACACCCTCGCTACCCGAGGTTCACGAGAAGTTGATCCTTCATGAAGCCAACCTCCTCGCCTCTACCTCTGCGACTGCTCTACCAATCACGGCAAATGCTGCTTCGTACAACCGTAACAGTAATAATCGTGGTTACCACTCTAACAACAGTGGTGGTCACTCCAATGCTCGCTCCAACCAGCCGTGGCAACAATAACAATCCAGTCCTCGACAGGAACAACGCACTCCTCGGTCATACAATGGTCGTTGCTAGATCTGCGGTGTTCACGGTCACAGTGCCCGTCGCTGCTCTCAGTTCCAGCTCAACTCTCAGTTCCATGCCACTCCGTATGCCCCATGGAAGCCTCGTGCGAACTTGGTTACGGCTCCTAATGTCACGCCTTGGGTTGTTGACTCTGGTGCCACACACAACCTTACCACCGATCTGAACAATCTCGCTCTCCATCAACCATATCATGGTAGTGATGGTGTCACTATTGCAGATGGCTCTACTATCCCCATCTCGCACTCTGGTTCTACTTCACTCCCTACGGCTTCTCGTCCCTTACACTTGAAAGATGTCTAATTTGTGCCTAATCTTCATAAGAACCTCGTTTCGGTTTATCATTTATGTAACGCTAATGAAGTCTCTGTCCATTTTTATCCCGCTTACTTTCAGGTGAGGGATCTCAGCACGGGGGTCCGGTTACTCCAAAGGAGGACTAAAGATGAGTTATACGAGTGGCCTATTCACCCACCTGTCTCGTTGTTTGCCTCTCCATCACCAAAAACAAGTCTCTCTTCGTGGCATTCCCGCTTAGGTCACCCGTCCTTACCGATTTTAAAAGCTGTTGTTTCTCAATTTTCTCTTCTTGTTTCACAGTCTTTGAACACCGAGTTGTCTTGTTCTAACTGTTTTATTAATAAAACCCACAAACAACCGTTCTTTTCAAACACCATTTCTTCCAACCGACCTCTTCAATATTTATACTCTGATGTTTGGTCCTCCCCGATCACCTCTGTTGATAACTTTAAATACTATCTCATCCTTATTGATCACTACACTAGATACATCTGGCTATACCCACTCAAACATAAGTCTCATGTCAAGGATATGTTTATTGCGTTTACTGCTCTCGCAGAAAATCAGTTCCAATCGAAGATCGGTACACTTTACTCAGATAACGGTGGTGAATTTATCGCTCGTCGTTCATTCCTGGCAACTCATGGGATTTCTCATCTCACGACAACTCCGCACACTCCGGAGCACAACGGAATCTCTGAACGCAAGCATCGCCACATCGTTGAAACCAGTCTTACCTTGCTTCGTCACGCCTCCATGCCTAAGTCATATTGGCCCTACGCCTTTACGGTTGCGGTGTATCTCATCAATCGAATGCCGACGCTTGTACTACAGTCACTCTCTCCCTTCCAGAAATTGTTTGGAAAATCTCCAAATTACCAAAAGCTTCGGATTTTTGGATGTGCATGCTACCCATGGTTACGTCCTTATGCTTCCCATAAGCTTGACGCTCGCTCCCACCGCTGTGTTTTCCTTAGTTATTCACTGCACCAAAGTGCTTATCTCTGTTTGGACCCTCTCACTAGCCGAGTTTATACATCCCGTCATGTCACATTTGAGGAGCATGCATTTCCATTCACATCCCCATCACCACGACTTCCACTAACCGCCGACCAGGCTTCTCCGTCCGTACCACCTGCCACCGTTATACCGGTTACTCCGTCGCCACTCGTCAACTCATCTCCCGCACCCCTGGCTCTGACCTTCACCCTCCATTAACGTCTCCACCGACTCTGCCATCGCCACGACAGCCACAGGTACGTATCTCTGACTCTCTATTGGGCTCACAACCTACACCAAGCCCATTACCAATCCCAACCCCATTAACAATTCCAAGCCCACACCATTCATCCCAAACAGATCCAATAAGCCCAAAAACCTCCTCAAACCCCACGACCTACCCTAACTCCTCTTCTCCCTCGATACAATCTCCTTCACCACCCCCAAACCCTACTCCGCCTCCGCCATCTCCCTCCCCGCCACCACCCGTCCCGTCTCCTCCATTATGGGAGCCTTCACCACAGCCGATACCTAATCCTCCGAATCCTAATAATCACCCAATGCAGACCCGTGCTAAAAAAAATATCCGCAAACCTTCAAAAAAACTAACCTACACTGCCATTACAACTCACTCTTCGGAACCAACAACTGTCGCCCAAGCTCTCCGTGACCCGCGATTTCGTCCAGCGATGTGCACTGAAATCAATGGCTTAGTTTGCCTCCACACATGGGATCTGGTTCCACCAAATCCCTCTCAAAACATTATTGGGTCTCGCTGGGTCTTCACCACCAAATACAATCCCAATGGTTCCGTTGACAAATATAAGGCGCGATTCGTAGCAAAAGGCTTCCACCAACAACAAGGTCTTGACTATACTGAAACATTTAGTCCTGTGGTGAAATCAACGACTGTCTGTGCGGTTCTAGAGGTTGCGGTCCACTACTCATGGCCAATTCGTCAGCTCGATGTCAACAATGCATTCCTTCAAAGAACCTTGGAGGTAGAGGTCTACGTTACACAACCCCCAGGTGTCATTGACCCAGATCGACCGCATCACGTCTGTCGCCTAAATAAAGCTCTTTACGGCTTGAAACAGGAACCACGGGCGTGGTACAATGAACTGCGTAAGTATATCCTGTCCATCGGCTTTGTTAATTCACTTGCTGATACTTCCCTTTTTATACATCGCCAAGGCCAAGATATTACTTATATGCTTTTCTATGTGGATGACATCTTAATCACGGGTAGTAGTCCTTCACTTGTCACCAAGATCATCGACTTGCTATCGACCCGATTCTCTCTAAAGGACCTAGACCATCTGAGCTACTTCTTGGGTATAGAAGCCATCCGCACACCAGGACGACTTCATTTGATGCAACGCAAATACATCATCGACCTTCTCACTAAGACCAAGATGCTTGCGGCCAAACCCGTTGCTACACCGATGTCACCAACACAAAAGATCACTGTTACCTCTGGCAATCCTCTACCGAGTCCAATAGAGTATCGAATGGTCCTTGGGAGTCTTCAGTATCTCTCTTTCACGTGACCCGACATCGCCTACGTTATCTCGCTGGCACTTCATCTCATGGGATCTTCCTCCGGTCGAACACACCGCTTACCCTCCATGTCTTCTCGGATGCAGACTGGGCTGGGGATACTCATGACTATGTCTCCACGAATGGGTATATCGTCTACCTTGGTGGGAATACTATCTCCTGGTCTTCACGGAAGCAAAAGGGGACTGTTAGATCGTCAACGGAGGCTGAGTACAGAGCGGTCACCAATACAACCGCTGAACTACGTTGGGTGTGCAACCTCCTCACTGAAATGGGCATTGCTCTTCCCTCTCCCCCGGTCATCTACTGTGATAACATAGGTGCCACATATCTATGCGCCAACCCCGTGTTCCACTCACGAATGAAACATATCGCACTCGACTATCACTTTGTTCGGGGATACATTCAAGATGGTGCTCTGCGTGTTGCTCACATCACTACACTTGATCAACTCGCTGATGCACTCACCAAACCCTTGCCACGCACACGTTTTCAGACCCTCAACAACAAGATTGGAGTCCGACATCTCCCTCCATCTTGAGGGGGCGTGTAAGAGTACTGTAAATTGAGGATCTCTTTGTAAATAAGTATATGCTAGGGTTTCCTTTGTATCTTATAAATATCGTAACCAATACACATAATAAATGATTCAGCACATTCTTTATATATCGGACGACCGATTTTTTAAGTTCGGGAGGCTTTAAAGACTTGTTTAGCGATCTTACAAATCATCACATGATCTTATCATGTGTTTTGTCTTCACTCGCACAGTTCTGACGTATCTTAGTCTTTCCGAAACTACTCTAGTATAATCATACTTAATTATAGAGTTCTCTTAAAATCTTTGACCATAAAAATAAGTTCACTTTAACAATATATGTAACCAAATCAATTCTTTTAAACATTTCTACAAACTGGGATGTCACAATTATTCAATCTGTTTAATACAGTAATTATTTGTTATGAAATATAATATATTCTCACTATTATTAGAAGAGCAGATTATTGTTTAGAATAGGTGAGTCTTTATTTATCATACGTCGTGCAAATTAAACAGCTAGAAATCATGTTATTTTGAAATTTTAAAAAACCCCATAATCTGAACAATTTAATGATTCCTTGTTCCTCATGGCGCATAGTCTTCCCTCAAGTCTCGATCATCATCAAAAAACAGCTAACCTCAAGTCAAGTGTATAATATTTAAATTCTAATCAGTCATTAGCTGGTTAGTGAATACAGCTAAATTACCTTATTTTAGGCGATTTGAAAATCAGAAATATCTTTTACTTTTTTCTCAGTTACACAAAATATGTATATATTATTATCGTATGTCACTTATTTAAATAAGCTAAAGAATAAGGTTAAACTTGAAATTTGATTGTCCATTCCTTGGTGCACTTATGTTCTTTGAATTTCTGTATCATTTACCATTTTTACCGCTGTCTTTTTAACTTACAGGTTTTATTTCACCAATCATACCTTAACACTTGTTTTACAAACCGTTGACATAATATATATAGGGCCGGGTGTACTGGAAATGAAGGTTCCTCCATCCTAGTTGTACATTATTTTTTATTTTAGGAATAAAAGCTCAAAATGTTATTAAAATGTTATTTGATATTTTAGTGTATAGTACTACGAATTGTTCAGGTTATTTAAAAGCTCAAAATGTTATTTGATATTTTAGTGTATCATATATCCTAACAAAATTCTCAGTCTATGTGAAAATATCAAAATATACTCTCTCTGTCTAAAACTAAGAAAAATACTAATGAAGTCACTGATTTTGGTTATGAAGTCGCTTTGAGAAGTGATCAAATCGATCACATAGGAGTCTTTTTAAAAAAAAAAACCGTATAAAGGAGTACTATGGATTATTAATTATTTAATAACAAACCTATTACTCATCAATCTAGGTATTTTTTATCTTGGATACATGAATGATTTGTCTTCTATAATTTTGTTTTGATAGCTTGAGTCGTGTTATATTATCTCTATTGATAGAAAAATAATAAAGTTTTCTGAATTTTAAGATATGTATGGTGTTGTCGATTTTGCTATAGCATATGTGCTAGGATTCGGGCCGGGCCATAAATGGGGTTTGGACAAATGAAAATGACTCTCCACTAACAGAGTTTCTTGATGAACATGAGAAAGAGAGTACAATAGTACATCATTATGTATTCTAATTATAATTTTCCTCTGCCATAATGCAGATAAAATGGAACTAATGTATAATTACGCTAAATTTATACATATATATTTTTTAAGTACATTTTAGGTTCTATCTTTTTTATTTATACTTATTTAAAAATTTATTTACAAAGTTAATCCCTAAAAAAACTTCCAAAAATAGCATTACTTCAGATTTTATTTCCTAAATATTTTACATTCTCCAACTAAAAAAATTACAGTAAAATCAATATGGAAACAGAAACTATGATATATTTAACCATAACTTCTATTTTGTATTGAAGATATTCTATCTATGAATTTTTTGCAAACAAAGAAAACAACAATTTGATTCCTATTTTGTTCTTCAAAACCTGTGAGTTTTGATTATTAATGTAAGAAAAACTTCGATTGACATTTATTTAAATATTATAATTATATATATAAACTTAATAAAATTTTTAAATATTATGAATATGTAAAATTAAAAAGTTTAAAATACTATATAATATGGTTATATAGTAGATGAGTTATGAAAACGACATATTAAAATTAATAAAATATCATTAAATTTGTGCTTACACATTAAATCCTCATTTTATTATTTTTCAACACTATTAATATTAGAATATTTGACATATAAAATTAGTTTGATTTAACTAAGATTGTGTAAAATAATTAAATCATTAGGGAAAATGTGACTTAATCATTAGGGAATAATTTCGATTCCTTATTTTTTGTTATAATAATTAAAAATCAAAATAGAATCTCAAACACTAAACAAAACAAAGTAAATATAACAAACAAATTGTCATGAATTATATTGCGGGTTACAAAATTAATATAAACATTTAGCCATACAAACGGTCGAAAGAATTAGTTATTCCTCTATTCACAAAACATCCAATATTTAACAAACAAATACAATATAAAATATAAATAATAGTAAAAGTTATATGCACGCAGTATACCGCGGATTAAAATCTAGTAAAATATAGATTTTTAATATCTTTATATTCTTAGATATAATGTCATGGCAAATTACAATCAAATTCAAGATTTCAAAGCTGGCATGTGAAAAGTAGTACTATTAACTATTAAGGTCTTCTTTAAATCATAATAAGACGATCTTGCAAGTCCATTGGATGTAAGACGTGAATACGTGATATTTTTTGAATAAATATTCTTCAAAATATTACTATTAACTAAATTTTCAAAAAATTATTAAATACAATTCTAGCTACAAAAAATACTAATATTACTAATAAGTATTCCAAAATATTATTTTTTTAATTTTTAAACACATATTGTACTAGTCAAATAGGAAAAAAAACAAAGCTGCTCTATAGTCCCAAGTCACAACAATATAATAACGAATGAGTATTTGTTATATTATCCTTTGGTCTTTTGATTCTTATTACTGCAAATTGCAATGAAAAGTCGCGCAAGTAAATAACTTTAGCTAGAAAGCAAGTTACTTTTAGATACAACAATTCATACATGGTTAAGACTATAATTTTCCTTTTGCCAACTGTTTTAATGTTTTGAGTTTATTAAAATGTCTTTGCACTTCCTCCCACAACCAATCTATGAGTTTTATTTTAATTATTGTTAGGTTGAAAAAAAAATCTTTGCAAAAAAAAGAGTTTATTTAATATATATATATATTAATTATTAATTAATATTTTGATTTTCATTAATTAAAATATATATATATATATATATATATTTCTTTTGTCTAGTTTCATCTTGCTTTCATTTTGCTTTTGTTTGTTATATCAGATGAAAAAAAAATATTAATTTTTTGTTTTTTAAAGTAGAAAAAAACAAAATATAAACCACTACTTAGAAAAATAATCAAGTAGGAATAATAAAGAAGTAACAATTGTAAATACCCGTACCATATTTCAAATGGGCGATGGCAAAAAAATATAAAATGATATGTAATGTGTACGCACGCTATATGCAAGAAGTGTTAATTTTGTTGTTACATGAGTTTCCACGGGTAACATATTTTATATTATAATGAAGTTTTGTAAAGCCATTGTGTTAAGAATTTACCAATTAAAAGCTATGCATAATGTTATATAACATATGAAGATGTATTGGTTTATTTGAACTAGTGTTTGTGTGATTCAGGACGTGATACATAATTGTTGTTGTTTTATGTGTCTGAGAAGTTTCTAGAAGGTTTGAGAAGACAATATTGAAGTACGGTTTGAGGATGAATTGAAGAGGAAAACTACTATTTCTTTGTTAATTAAATTGGAGTTTTACAAGGAAAAGGAAAATAACAAAAAGGAAAAATGTATTTTCTTATGAAATTTAGAAATCTTCTTCTATGGTGATTAGAAAGTCTTGATGGGTATATAAGGAGGTGTTGGGCACATCCTAGAGAGATAAGAGAGCTGAGGCATAAAGGTTAGAACCCTAGAGAGTTTTCTGTTTGTGTGCGGCTTAGTTTCGCGGTTTGGTGCTTGTGTTGTTCAAGCTTCTTTGTTCGTCGGTGTGACGTGTGTGTGAAGGTTTCTCAAGAGAGTTGAAGATCTGAAGTCTAGGCTCAGGGGGAGTTTAGCCCAAGGTTAGGTTATCTTGATTTGCATCTAGGCTCGGTGTGAGTTTAGTTAAGGGTAGAGATTTATCCTTAAGATTTCATGTTATAGAACAGAGCGGTGAATTAAGAGGGTTGTGCTTGATTTACACGTTTGCGAATAGGTTGTATTTGCTTTCTTGTTCTAGTGGAATCGAAATCTGCACGTGGTCCTGGGGAGTAGGAAAAACCGAACCTTGTTAACAAAGCTCTTGTGTTATTTACTTTCTGCACTTTATTATTTGCACCTCATCCGCATTTACATGTGGTATCAGAGCGGGTTCTCGATAGAGATTAAGTCTAGTTTCAGGTAGATCAAGGGTGAGGGTAGTTCAGGAAGGAAGACAGAGCTTTGAATCAGTTGTGATGAATTCATACAGAGAAGGCACGTCTATATCAAGACCACCGTTGCTTGATTCAACAAATTACGGGTATTGGAAGGTTTGTATGCCAGCGTTTATTAGTAACCTTGATGAAGATTGTTGGAATTCGATTGAGCTTGGTTGGGAGCCCCCTAAATTTGTGGATGATAAAGGAGTTGAGTGTCTTAAGCCAAGAGATAAGTGGAATACTGCAGAGAAAAAGCTATCAAGTTGCAAGCCACTTCATGTTAATTTCTCAATGTGTATCAGCTCAGAAAGCATGGAAGTCATTAGAGAATATGTTTGAGGGTACTTCAAGTGTTAAGAGAACAAAGCTGGATATGTTGGCATCACAATTTGAAAATCTAAGGATGGAAGAAAAAGAAATTGTGGCTGATTTCAGTGCTAAGTTATGTGATATATCTAATGAGGCTTTTGTTCTTGGAAAGTAGTACAAAGACAAAAAGCTTGTTAAGAAACTGAAGCGATCATTGCCTGCAAAATTTGAGTCAAAAATTTCTGCAGTTGAAGAAGCTCATAATTTAGATGAGATGGCTTTTGATGAGTTTGTTGGGATTCTTAAAGCTTTTGAATTAAGCAAAGCATATGAAGCTGAAGGAGTAAAGAAGAAAGATAATCAAGTTAAGGAAGCAATAAAGAAGGAAGTTGACATTGGAGTAGCTCTTAAGGTATCATCTTGTGAAGATTCATTGGCTATGTTATCAAGACAATTTGCTAAATTTCTGAAGCGTAAGGGCGAAGAGAAGAAAAGTAGAATGGGTGAAGAGATGAAGACTTCATCAAAGAATGTTCAATGTTTTGAATGCAAAGGATATGATCATGTACGATCTGGTTGTGCCAATCTACAAAAGCATAAGAAGAAGGTTATGAATGTTGTTACTAGTGATTCTGAAACTGATTCAGATGAAGAAGAAGAACTGAAGAATTTTGTGGCGTTTACAAATTTTGAAGATAGTTCTGAATCAGTGTCTGCATCAGCGTGTGCGACTGCTTCTGAATCTGCAACAAAATCTGCAACTACATTTGAACATGAATCTGATAGTGATAATGATGGAGATGATATGAGTTATGAAGAACTTGGTAAGAGATATGAGAAGTTGCATGCACATTGGCTTAAAGTAGTTGAAGAAAATTCAGTTTTGATTAAGGTAAAGCTCGAGTTAGAGGCTAAAGTCGTTGAAGCAGATAAACATGCAACAGAGAAGGGAGAAGAAGCATTACAAGTTAAAGTGCAACTTGAAGAAACTCAAAAGAATTTGAGTATGCTTAATAATGGTACAAAGAAGTTAGATCATATTCTGAGTATTGACAAGACTGATAAGTGTGGACTTAGATTTGAAGGAAAAGTTTCAAACCCAGAGCTGGTGTTTGTTTCAAGTGGAAAAATTACGTCTGCATCAGGAACTGCAACGGTAACAGAGACTGCTTCAAAGAATGCTCCAAAGAGTGTTTCAGAGACTGTATTTTTGAAAGAGCATGATAAAATAATTTTTGAATTGGATAATGCACCTAGACAAGTTTTTCGACCTGTTTGCCATCATTGTGGTGTTGTTGGGCATATTAGACCAAGGTGTTTCAGATTGTTGAGAGAGAGGAGCCGCATGGAGAATGCTTTTGATGTGAGGCTTTCTGGTCCTACATGTTATCATTGTGGAGTTCAAGGACATATTAAGAGGAATTTTTTCAGGTTTATTCAAGAGGTTAACTATGGAGGTCTAAGGCGCAACAAGATATGAGTTAGAAAATATAATTACAATGGAGGTGGTGTACTAGGCTATCAACCGCATATTGCAAAGCAGGGAGAATTTTCTAGTTAGTTTTGACCATGTTGTGACTCATTCAGGGGGAGAATGAAGATGTGTTTAAGTGTTTGAACTGATGAGTTCACAAGCATAGTCAAAAAGGGGGAGAATGAAGATGTATTGGTTTGTCTGAACTAGTGTCTGTGTGATTCAGGACGTGATACAAGATTGCTGTTGTTTTATGTGCCTGAGAAATTTCTAGAAGGTTTGAGAAGACAATATTGAAGGACGGTTTGAGGATGAATTGAAGAGGAAAACTACTATTTCTTTGGTTAATTAAATTGGAGTTTTACAAGGAAAAAGAAAATAACAAAAAGGAAAAAAGTATTTTCTTATGAAATTTGGAAATCTTCTTCTATGGTGATTAGGAAGTTTTGATGGGTATATAAGGAGGTTTTAGGCACGTCCTAGAGAGATAAGAGAGCTGAGGCATAAAGGTTAGAACCATAGAGAGTTTTCTGTTTGTGTGTGGCTTAGTTTCGCGGTTAGGTGTTTGTGTTGTTCAAGCTTCTTTGTTCGTCGGTGTGACGTGTGTGTGAAGGTTGCTCAAGAGAGTTGAAGATCTGAAGTCTAGCCTCAGGGGGAGTTTAGCCCAAGGTTAGGTTATCTTGGTTTGAATCTAGGCTAGGTGTGAGTTTAGTTAAGGGTAGAGATTTATCCTGAAGATTTCATGTTATAAAACGGAGCGGTGAATTAAGAGGGTTGTGCTTAATTTACGCGTTTGCGAATAGGTTGTATTTGCTTTCTTGTTCTAGTGGAATCGAAATCTGGACGTGGTCCCGGAGAGTAGGAAAAACCGAACCTCGTTAACACAGCTCTTGTGTTATTTACTTTCTGCACTTTATTTGCACCTCATCCGCATTTATAATATACAAACACACAATAATATTATTTTAAAATAAAAAGTACAAGTGAAACTCATTATGCAAATAAGTGAGTATATATTTGCTTAATTTACCAGAAGTAATTTAATATATCTTTCTTCGTTTAACTCTTACAAATTATTAAAATTGTAAAATTAAAAAAAACAAATGTTTACAAGATAAAATATGTCAATTCTGAATAATACTTGTAAATTTCACATTTTTTTAACAATTCTTGACATACTTTTTATCAATAATTAATTACTTGAGATATATTGAAACTCGCTTAAAATATGTTTTTGTTAGATATTGTAACGCCCGTGAACCGGAACAGTTTACATTAAACGCTCGTTTGGTTGCATTTCTGGGTTTGAAAACTCTAAAATCGGGTATAAAAGGGAATACTCGACGACTTTTATAGTTTTTAGCCTCTATTACCATTCCTAGAGAGAAAAGAAAGAGAAAAACTGTTCTTGAGTGTTTTTGGAAATTTTGGTGCCTGTTCTCGAGAGATCTTTCCTATGGAGTTGAGATCTGAGACTAGGATTGTAGTAGAAGCTTGCTAGGAGGCTTTTTCGTGAGTTTATAATCAGTTTTCGTCATTCTTAAAAGTGAGTGCGTAACCATGGCTGATCTAAACGATTAGATGCTTATTTTATGTGATTTTGGTTATTGAATGCTTATGTGCTCGTGTGTGAGTGTTTGTCAGGAGTTTTGTGGCTTTTGGAGATCGTTTTTGGCTTCACCGAGCCAAGAGGAGACCGAGGAGATTGTTTTCGATGACGCTCCGCGCGACTGCATCGATCGATGCAAGGAGTGCATCGGTCGACGCAGTTAGAGATTTGACGTCGATGCAAGGAGTGCATCGGTTGATGCATCTAGGAATTTGAAGGAGTGCATCGGTCGATGCGATGATGTTGCATCGCTCAACGAAAAGATGTTGCATCAGTCGACACAAGGAGTGCGTCGGTCGATGCAAGTGCGCAAAGTTGACGCGCATGTTCAGAGTTGTTTGGGTTGCTTGTTTTTCTGTTGCGTATTGTTTATGCTTATCTTTTCGCTTTTGTGTATAGCCTAGTAGATGAGAGGATCGCCTCACAGAGTATTTATGATAATACTCATGCATCTCATTTCTGTTGTGGTGCAGGTAAAGACAAAGTGTGGTCGTGGAACCAAGTTGATAAAGAGGAGAATGTTCGAGAGGCTCGGTTGTTTGTTCTATGCTGCTGATAGGTTGTTAGAATTGAATGTAGGGTTCTAGAACTATTTTTTAGGTTGTTGTTTCATTGTTCTATGACGTGGTTTATGTTATTGGCATTGTTGGATAGATGTTATTGTTTTATTTGTTAATCGTTATTCAATTCATTGGTTAATATTGTTTATTTCCGCTATTTGGTTTAAATGTGGTTAGATTATTAGTAAGTATGAGATCACTAGAGAATTATTATATTAAAAATAAAAAAATTGGTCAGGTCGTTTCAGTTTGGTATATGAGCCCTTATGGTTCTAGGTACGGGTTCACTAGGCTTTGTGTTGTTGATGTTGTGGATTTACATGCTTTGATTGATTATGTGAGTTAGTCAATTGTGTGTGGCATGGAATCCTAGAACATCCTCTTCGAGCCTTCACGGTAAGTTGTGTTTTTGGTATAGTTTAAGATAGTTTACTTAGTTTTTTATTCATGTTAGTGCATATGGTTAGAGGTGGTGTTGTTGTTGGTTGTGGATGCTTACGTGGTCGTGGTTGGGGCAGATGCCCAGTTGTTAGTGATAACATAAAGCAGAGTATGTTGATGGGGCCGTAGGCACTGATCTGCTGTGGGCGGTGTCAGTGTCTGGTTGGCCGGTGGTGCTAGACTTCCAGGTGCAGGGGTTGCAGTAGGTGGAACCCCTAGTGGAGATGTTAACCTAGCGGGCTTATTGGCGCAGTTGTTTGAGCAGTTGCCGGGAGTTGTACTGGCACATGCTCAAGTGGTACCGCCTGTGGCAGATTTAGGTCCCGCGTCATGTTTGATTATGGAGCAACCAATTACTTCATTATCCCGGAGTGCGCTAAAAGCGTCAATATCAGAGGAGATCCCCAAGAACGAGTGGGAGTTGTCAACGTCACGGGAGGCGAGTTTCTGAGAATCCTTGGACGGGCGATGGGTGTGGATATTCATATCGCGGAGGAGTCAAGGCAAGTGGATTTGATTAATAGTCCCGTGAAGTTATATGATGTTATCCTAGGGATGAATTGGTTGCATCGTCACAGGGTATATCTGGATTGTCATCGGGGTAGAGTGGAGTTTGAGCGTCCAGAAGGGAAGTTGTTTTTTGACGGAGTACGACCAACTTTGGGGAATCTCATGATCTTGGCCATATAGGCAGAGAAATTGAACGAGAAGGGGCGTGACACCTATTTGGTTACAATCTCGATGCTGAAATCAATGGGGGCAGTCTATGATTAGCGGTATTCAGGTTGTTAAAGAGTTTGAGGATTAGTTCCAGTCGTTGCAAGGGTTACCACCATCTCGGTCTGATCCCTTCACGATTGAGCTGGAACTGGGGACTATGCCATTATCCAAGGCGCCTTACAGGATGACTCCAGTAGAGATGGCAGAGCTGAAGAAACAGCTAGAGGATCTTTTGAGCAAGGGATTCATTTGTCCTAGCGTCTCACCATGGGTTTATAAAATTGATGAACAACGTGTCTCAGGAGTTTCAGAATGTGTCTATCATCATTTTAATCGACGATATCTTGGTATATTCTAAGAGTCCTGAGGAGCATGCAGTGCATCTGAGAACAGTTATGGAGAAGCTGCGGGAGCAAAAGTTGTATGCTAAGTTGAACAAGTGCAGTTCCTGGCAGAGGGAGATGGGATTTTGGGCTACATTGTCTTGGTGGAGGAAGTCTATGTGGATCTAGAGAAGATTTAGGCTATCAGGAATTGGCCTAGACCGTAGAATACCACAGAGATCAGGAATTTCCTTGAGTTGGCGGGTTACTACAGGAGGTTTGTGAGGGGGTTTGCGAGTAAGGCATGCTTGATGACTAAGTTAACAGGGAAAGATGTTTCGTTTGTTTGGTCACAGAAGTGTGAGGAGGATTTCACAAGCCTAAAAGAGATGTTGACTACTACACCAGTGTTGGCATTACCAGAGAAGGGTGAGCCTTATGTGGTTCATACATATGCATCCAGAGTTTGCTTAGGATGTGTGTTGATGCAGCATGGGAAGGCTATTGCCTGCGCTTTGTGGCAGTTGCAGAAGAATGAGGATAACTATCCTACACATGACTTGAATATGGCTGTTGTGGTTTTTGCCCTCAAGATTTGGAGGTCATATCATTATGGCGCGAAGGTACATGTTTTTACGGATCATAAGATCCTGAAGTACTTATTCACTCAACTTGAGCTGAATTTGAGGCAGAGGCGGTGGATAGAGCTAGTGGCAGACTATGATCAGGAGATAGCTTACCACCCTGGTAAAGCTAATTCGATTGCAGATGCTCTAAGTTGGAAGTAGGTGGTTTCAACTCAGGATCAAGATATGGATACTCTGGTTGGAGAAATTAGTGCATTGAGGTTGTGTGTATTTTCTCAGGAGTTGTTAGAGTTTGGAGACTGTTGGCTCTGTAGAGTGCGGTTGGCTCAGTGGAAGAATATGGGGCTGGTTAATGCCTCCAGAGATGTTAATGGTACCATTCTTGCGCACGGTAGGATCTGTGTGCCCAAGTATGAGAAGTTGAGGCAGGAGATTCTGAGGGAGAATCATGCGAGCATGTTCTCTATTCATTAAGGAGCGACCAAGATGTATCGTGGCCTCAAACGGTATTATCATATTGTCAGAATGAAGAAGGATGTAGCTAGTTGGGTCACGAAGTGTGACGTTTGCCAACTAGGGAAGGCTGAGCATCAGGTTCCAAGCGGCTTGTTGCAGAGTGCATATTCCGGAGTAGAAGTGGCACATAATCACGATGGATTTCATGGTAGGATTGCCAATGTCTCAGAATTTTTATGTGATTTGGGTCATAGTGGACCGATTGACTAAGTCTGCTCATTTTCTGGCCATCAAGATGATCGATGGAGCAGCGGTCTTGGCTAAGAAGTATGTGAAGGAGATAGTCATATTGCACGGGTTGCCGGTGAGTGTCGTGCCTGATAGAGATCCCAAATTCACTTTGGTGTTTTGGAGGACGTTTTAGACAGAGATGGGCACGAAGATGCATATGAGTACAGCCTACCATCCTCAGATAGACGGACAGTCGGAGAGGACGATGCAGACTTTGGAAGAATTACTGAAGACGTGTGTGCAGTTCTCCCGTATAGTATTATTAATTGACAATTAAAAGATTCAAAAAATTGTATAAATAATTAGAATGAGTAGTTTATTTAATTTTTTTTTTTATTTTTATTAATCATCTCAAGAATAAGTTTGAAAACAATTGCCATTTTTTTAGAACTGCACTCAAAAGTCTTCCAAATTAAAGGATACATGATAAATAAAATATTGTTGTTGATGAGGATAACCCACGTTAAACTACGTGGTCTACGCTACACAAGTATAGATTATTACTCAACACATTACCTATTTAAATCGATGTCAACCATACAGCTAAATTAGTTAGCTAAAATGATTGAGTGTACTATATATGTAACCAATTGTTACAAATTTTATAAATAATATAAAAAGATTTCATATATATATATGAAAAATCAGTACTTTTATTTCTGTATACTCCAAAAAAAAACTTTTGTTAGTTGATTTTGATAAACAGTTACTCATGGTCATGGACACTGTTTTAAATCTTTATATTCTCGACGATAAAATATATCTATAATAAATTTTCACACCTATAATTTTTTGTAATATTTATTTCCACTGACATGGAAGACATGACTTTTTTTATTATTTGAAATGTAAATGCCAGCATTTATTATTTGAAATGTCTTGATCGTCAATTTATTTTTTCTTTCCACTCAATAATAGTCGATAAAAACAAGTTGGTAAGGATATGACTATCATCTATGTGTAGTGATCGAGAGCTTTGTGTAGTCAAGCTAAAAGCGGTTGTTGTTAACCTTGTTAGTCTAGTAGGTTTAGAAGTGTTTGTAACTTTGTATTGTACATCCAATCTTCACTCAATATAATTCCAGTTAGACAAAAAAGAATATGACGATCATTTATTATCAGCTATCCAAATGGATGTCGAATATACAGCTAAATAGCTTGTACTCGAATTAAAGGATATAATTATCAAAATATACGTGGGTACTTTAATTAGCTTGTCTTTTATTTGGGGTTCAAATAGCTCTTTTTGCCAAGCTATATAATGACAAAGGGGTAATTTAATACTCCCTATATTCGGAAAAGATTGATGTTTAGAATCTTTTACACATTTTAAGAAAACAATGATTACTGAGTTTAAATATATTTTTTTTGACTAAAGAGATATTATTTAATTTTAAACCAATAACAATTCAAGATTTTAAATATTTTCAATGATTACTTCTTGAAGTTTACAAAACATCAATTTTTGTGAGACAAAAAAATACCCCAAAACATCAATCTTTGTGGGACAGAGGGAGTAAACTCTAACGACTTATTGGTTTTTATTTTTAATACTTTTAATTAGGTCTTTTAATTATTAATTTATTATTCTAATGAAAAGTCGCACAAGTTAAAGGCTAATAATCTGATTAGGAGCAACTAAATACCTCGTTTGCAAATAACCGCTTCAATAATCACCGATCAACAAGATTTTTTTTGGAGAAATCATAGTTAGAAAAAAGGTTAAAGAAGGTAGTTAGAATCTTTTTTTGATAGTTAGAAACACCAATCCTAATCACTAATAAAAACCAACGTCTGATTTTATAAAAAGGTTGCACAATTTTTTGTTTTTCTTTTTTTTTGGATTATTAATCTTTTCAGAAAAAGAACATATTGAAAAAAATAGAAACACATGTAAAGTCAAGACTATGATTTAAATAGTAACATGCTTTTTTTAATGGAGTTTTTGATTTCGCTAAGATTAATTATTAAATGAAGATTTTAAAAAATAAATATTTGATAATTTTGTTAATATCATTTAAATATATTAATATTGTATATTATGAATTAGATAATGATTTATAAAATTGCCAACGAAAAGCTTGGATACATAAATGAAACTACTCATCTCCAACTCCAGACTAACTAAAATGTGGCACAACAACTATGAAGAAAAAGAAAAAAAACAATGAGTGACTTTTTTCGTTTCAAATTTCAGGGAAGACGTGGGGAGTTTTTGTGTCTGACCAAAGCTATCTTTAGTTGCTTTGACTCCTTGTATGTGATTGTTCTGGTTCCTTTTTGTGTTTTTGTGTAAAACCTTTGAAGATCAATATAATCGGAATCATTCAGTCGAAAAAAAAAAAGGAAGACGTGGGGAGTGCAATAAAGAAAGACCAATGAGAGGGAAAACAAAGACCTGTGAATTCTAAAGTATTTTTTTAGTGAGATGTAATAAAATACAATGATCGAGACATGTAATGTGTAAATGCCAGCATAGCTCTTACATGTGCAATAACATAGAAATAAACATATCTAGCTAACTATGTCTACGCATGTCTTCCATCTCACACACACGTGATACAGTACTAGTGTACTACAGTATCACTGTATCATATATTTTATATCATAGTGTTCTTAACTATGGTTAAGAGTTAAGATAGCGTTGAGTCAATGACTATATATCATAAAATTACATAAAATTACAAGTATGAACCAATAATTTATAGATAGCGTTGAGTCAATGACTATATATATCAAAGATAAATTCTATCGTTGAGAAATGTTTCAGTAGGGTCCATAATAATAACTATACATATTTGTTTTTTTTCATCAGCTATATAAAATTAAAAGTCTTTGTGGAGTAGGACCGAATGTATATTGGATATTACTTATGAATTATGATTGAACGTTTCCAAAAAAAGAGTAACTCGATAGTTCGTATTTGGGTCAATGGAAACAAAATAAAAAAGTTTTATAAGCTAATTAGCTGTATTAATGACGTCGTATTAAATAATTCATGTTTGCTGAATAATCTTATTATACTACTTGAATAGCCAAGACAACGTAGTGCATCGTGTGTCATAATCTTGGTAAAACAACATCAGCACTATTTTTATCTTATTAGTAAAAAATATTATTAGAAAAGGATATTTAAGTGAGTTTAAGTGAAAAAAAAGAGAGAGAGCATTTGTTATTAGATTTTCAACATATATATTGTACTAGATATATTATTATTTTTTTCACAGAATAAATATATTGATTAAAACTGGTTATTACAGACAGTGTCAATTAGCCAAATAGGCTTCAGTGTAATATGGAGTGCCAAATAGGCTTCAGTGTAATATGGAGTATCAACACAACCAAATTTTGGTAAATCATGTGCCACACTATTACATTCCCTCTTTATAAATGTAAAAGAAGATTGTTTTAACTTGGAAGCCCAAGATCTTATGTTATGGAATAGGTTTGTTATGAAAACATCTAAAAGTTGACCATTAACTAATTTTACTAATATTTTACCGTCTTCTTTAAACACAGTTGAATGATATCCTTTGATTCACGTTTGTTGTATTGCAGCTAGTAGTCCTTTTATTTCAGCATCTAAGGGGGATCATGTGTTTGTTAGTGTAGTTGCGCCCCAAATAATAACTTCACCTTGATAATTCTGGAACATCCATCCTCCTATTGCTTGTTGGGTATGATAATCATAGCTCGCATCAAAATTGCATTTGAGTGTCGGATGTGATGGAGGTATCTATGTTGGTGTATTCGTTCTTGGAACAGACAATGGTATTGATCTCTGTTATAATTGCTAGATATATCATTATAAATAAAGTTCTGCATTAAAAATGTAAAACAACACTTCAAAATGAAACAAATGATTTTGTTAAAACATCACTAAATATCAAACGGATGTAGTATCAGATAATGGAAATAAAATATGTAGTGACTAAATGTAATTGTGATATAAATGTATGAAAAAATTGGAATTGTTAGAGTTTCAAAAAAATAAAATAACGAAATTGTTAAATTAATTACCTACATAAATTGCAAGGGAGAGCTTTTCAATCAATTTAGCTAAAATATATTTTTGTTGCACAAAACAAACAAATAAATAAAAAAGGGAAAAAATCTGTTGAAAAGTTATTGTTACCAAAAAAAAACACACACACACAAAAAAAAATATATATATATATATATATAAAACTGTGGAGCTTTTTTTTCTTCTTCTCTCTTTGTCTCATACTCTCATTCATAAGGGGAGAAGACCCCCCCAGAGGCAGAGTCGCTTCTTCTCCGGAGAAACAGGTACAAATCGCTTCCTTCTTCCCTGAGAACCCAAAAAAATAAAAATAAAAAAGGTTTGACCTTTCTAATCAATTGCGGAAAAAGGCAAAACCTTTTCTGGAGAAATGATCCAAGATGACTTTATCTGTTTTTCTCCAGAATCATTGATTTTGCTTCTTCGACTGCGTTTTGATAGCTTAAGTTAAGAGAAGTAGGAGTTTGCGTCTATGAAACTATATTGTATTGAGTTGTTGTGTGTTGTAACATTTTTGGTTGTTTCTGGTCGCTTTTTCAAGATTTTTGCAGGCTGGTGTGTGTGTCATGGCTTCGGACAACACCGCGCCGGCCACGGAGACGGGACAAAACGCAGAGGAGGTCGGGAAGAAAGCAGTAGATGAGTCAGGAGTATCAACACAGGAGGTGGGGAAGAAGCCAGGAGATGAACCAGAAACATCAATCGAGAAGATTCTTAAAATCGTGACTACATTGGACAATCGTTTTCCACAACAGCCAGAACAACAAAGGATGTCAAGGTCGGAAACTGCCCCTGCCAGACCTACTCCTAGTGGTAACCAGCAGCCAACCACGGGTGGTTTGGCAAAAACACAAAGTGACACAACTGCTCTTGCGACCGTGAGACAATCCGAGCATGCGATTCCTAAGCTGAAACGTAATCTCCGCCTTCTTGAAGAGGACGTGTCAAAGCTACAAGACCTTAACATAGAGGTTGCAGAAGAGGTGAGGAGACAAATCCGTCCACTTGACAACCTTCTCAAGCAAGTGGAATTGGGTTCCACGAATAAGCAGTTGACCGAAGGTAACAAGAATGATTTGGAGAAGGTCAACAAGAAGATCTTTAACTTGATGTGTCAAGTACCTTTGTTGCCCAACAAGCGTAAAAACAACAGAGGATTTGATGCTGACGATGGCAATGGCGATAATCACGGGAAACCCATTGTTTGCTTGCCAGGGATCCATGCAAATGAAGAGGAGCTCAAAAGGCTTGCGGTTTTTAGAGATGTACAAACCAAGTTCGAGCAACTTGATGGTGATAAGAAGATCTACCTGCTGACCTTTGCTGTCTTCCCCGAGAATCAAGAGGTGAATCGAACCATGCTCATGTACTGGTGGATCGGGGAAGGCATCCTGACTTATAGAGTCACACCACCTAAAAAGGGTATGGTTCTGGCTGATGAAGACAAACCCGAAAATGTCGTCAAGAAGGTTCTCAAGGAATTTGCGGACAAGAAGTTGATCGAACCTGTTAAAAACAAACGAAAAGTGGAGCCAAGCAGCTATAAGATGACCCCTTTTGTGCATGCTTCATTGGTTCGGATCTCAATGGAGATGAAACTTTTTAATATGTATCAGAAAGGGGAGAAGCCAACCATGCAAAGATCAGAAATGAACAAGGTCTGCCTTGTGGAAGCTTCGTCAAGTCAACCAGAAGCAAAAGCTAACAAAATGTTATTCGCAGATCAGATTGAAACCGTCTTCAATGTTTCTGAGCGGTTCCCGGATTTCACATTCAAGTGGTTCTCCAAGGATCAAACATCAGGAAAAAGGAAGTTGAATCGTCTATCAACAACTACGTATAAGGAGCTCAAGGTTTTTTATCTAGGAAGATGGGAGAGAACCGCCAAGCGCCACATCGAGGTAGAGAATGCAGAGCTTATGAAAAACTTGAAGCATATGACTAAACTCAAGCTTCTGAGTTTCCAAGGGATCTCAAGAATTGAAAGACTTGACGATGCTGTCTGTAAGCTTCATGATCTGATCATCTTGGACCTCAGGGCTTGCTACAATCTTGAGAAACTTCCAGACAAGATAGATTCACTCAAGGCCCTCACCTACTTGGACATTACAGATTGCTACATGATAGACCGCATACCCAAGAGGCTGTCGTGGCTCGGTAACTTGGAGGTTCTAAAGGGCTTTGTGGTCAGTGATGCTACTGATGAGGAGACGGTCTGCACGCTGGCTGAGCTGGAACACTTGAAGAATCTGAGAAAGCTAAGTATTTCAATAAACAAAGATGTCAGTGTATCCAAACTGTTCGTGGATATTGAGAATTTCGACCGTCTAGAAAAGTTGAAAATGGCGTGGGGAGGTATTAATGTCCACAAGCCAGCGGATCCTCATAGCGGAGTAAAAAATTTCTTAAGACAGATGACATTCCAAGAGCTCCAGCCTGTAAAGAAGGTTCCAAAGAAGGATAGAGATCCAGTGCACCTTCCCCTGAAGTTGAAGAAACTGGACCTTCAGTGTTTTCCTAAATCGGATCTTCCCTCATGGCTTCAACCCAATATGCTTGGTGGTCTGGAAAAACTCTACATCAAAGGAGGAACCGAACTTACTGGATTTGGAACGCAACCACCAAAGGAGGCAACGGCTTGCCAAGTCAAGGTTTTACGTCTGAAATTTCTTCCCAGGCTCAAAGTGGAGTGGAGGGACCTACAACTGTACTTCCCAAGGCTGGAGTTCTTAGACAAGTATCAGTGCCCTCAAGTTAGTTTCTGCCCCACCGATGGCATCGGAATCTGGCGCAAGAAAGATTAAGTCTTAACTAAACTCTGAGTCTGAACTGAGAGTTCCTCAGTTTACCCAAGTTTTCTTCCGCTGTTTCATTCCCTTTTCTTGTTTTTGTTTTTGTTGCTGTTGGTGTGTGTTGCTTTCTCATTTCCCATTGATGTCTTGCTGGTATGCTTTTAAGTGTTGTAGTTTGTGAACATTTAAATAAAAGGAGTCTGGAGTGTTTGTTTTGCTTATCCTGTGAGACTTGTGTGGTTCTGAAGAAGTGTACTGTACTATGCTAAACTGCAGACACAAGAGAAGGTACACAAGGAACTATCTCGTCTGGTGTCTTCTTCAGTTGCCAGCGCAACATTTTCAGACGAAGAAACATAGTATGGCATTGAAAACTCTAGTCGGAGATTCTGGATTGTTGATACAACAGAAGGGAAGAAAAAATAGACAACAACAAACCAGAGAAACAAAAACATGACAAACAAAAGCAGATAAATAAAAACACAATGGAAAAAGGCTCTTCAATCTTCTCAAGCCTGCTGAGCTGGAATAGCTGTATTCTCTTCTGGTGTGGTGTTGCTGTCTGACTCGGGAGTTCCACTAACAGAACCGTTCTCTTCATCGTCAAGAAACACGGGAAGAAGCTCAGCCAACAGACTAGCAGCTAAAGGAAGACCACGAGACTTGTTCATCAGCTCATCTATGCATTTCTTGTCATTCCTTGGAGGCTTTTCCCCATTCTTTATGAGGGCTTCTTCATATATCCTCCAGACACTCCCAGTATCAGTCAGCGGCCAAAGACGATGTATCTCATGTTCCTCTGCAACTAGCTTCTTTGCTAGAGTATCCTTCTCATCCTCATTCCTGGTCGTGTATATGACTCTTCCACCAGATCCTTTAGGGAATCCATCTGACAGATACTTTCCCCATTTCTTCTCCTTCTTGAGTTTCTCCTCGTCGTCCTGAAGAATCTCGTCCCAGTGGTCCTCTTCTCGCACATCATCAAAGACAATCAGATACTTCTTCCACCTCAGACTCAAGTGAAGTGCATAGAGCAGAGCAGAGAGCTCCTTGTCATCCGCCGTATCTCTATCAATTTCTCCAGCTTGTTGATTGCTTGCATTTTCCTGATTCTCCTTAGCTTCATTATTAGCATCTCTACGGATAGTTTCGAGGATCGAATCTTTGACTCCGAGAGCTGTCAAGATCTTCTTCAACACATATATCTTCCCATCAAGTCTCTCCTTTTCAGTGCTGTTGTTTTGACCCTTCTTTCTGTCCATGGAAACCCAAATCCTCGGGGCATAAACACTCGTCACATCTTTGTCATTGAAGATCATCTTGCATAATGCTGTCTTCCCAACACCATACTCTCCGACAATCACAAGACTCTTGAACTCCTTGTTAACCTTTTGATCCAACAAGAAGTGCTTCAGTGACTTGATCTCGTTCTCGAACCCATGGATTGTTGGAACAGGGGGTGAAGAGTCGGTTACCACACGATCCTCCTCAGCGGGCATATCCTCAGTCTTGTCCTTCCTCTTCTTCAAAATTGCTGCAGAAAGATGTTGTTTTTGTTTGGGATCTTCTTCATCTTTTTCGTAGCGACTAGTGCGCCAGGTTTCATATTGTTCATGGAAGCGGACTGAGAATTCTTTTTTGACTCCTCCGTGCACTGTTTCTGAAGGCATATTCAAACGAAGCTGCAGAAAAAAAAAAAAAAAAAAAGTTGAAATCTGCAGGAAAGAAGACGAAGAATGAAAAAAAAGGATATGCAAAGCAGAGAGAGGGAGAGGTATGTGAATAATAATAACTTAAGTATAATAACACTATATTTTTATAAAAATAAAGTCATTTTTTCATTATTAATATAAAATAATTTTCTTTTTTTCGTTAACTTATATTATATAAAAGACGCTTAGACCATCTCCAACATATATCTTTAATTTTTTTTTTTAAAATAGAGCAAGAATTAGTGTAAAAAATTAGAGGTGGGAATAGTGTTGCTAAAGCAATTCAGAGCAAATATTATTTTATAACAGAGTTTTGACTCAAAAATATAATAGGGTTAGAGATGCCTTAATTTAATATGGATATAGACAACTAAATGGGCAAGGGTTTTTAAAAAAAATCAGTTAACTAAAAACAGATTAACTTATTTTATTTTTGACAACATGCCTTTAGTTTTTTTTAATGAATGTAATATTTAAAATCAACAAAAAAATGTTCTATAAATGCAAACCTAGTTTTCAACTAAAACCAATGAATAATGTGCATAATTTTTTTTTTAATATATGGTAAAAGTCTATTTAACTGAACAATACACTGTTTTCACGTTGATAGGAAACAGAACTAAAATCTTTTTTATTTTTCTTTTCATTTGGCAGCCCGAATTAAAGTCTTTATAAAAAATAAAAAGGAAAAGAAAACAAAATTAAAAGACCCACATCCAAAAGTCATCGGTATACAAGTCGTCGTAATATATTAAAAGCTTCTATTATAAAATGTCCCTGTGTATTACCATGGTTAAAAAAATAATAATACATCCAACCCAGTGTAACATTTTATAAGCATTATATATCCAGCTGTAGGAATGATGCCAACTCGTTGTCCGAAAATTTTGTCAATCAGATGAGACAAGACGTGGGCAATATTTATTTTGGCTAGTAAACTCTTTTTTTTTTGTTTGAAAATAATTAAAACCAAATTATATCTAGGAGAAATGTTGACAAATCAAATCCTATTTGTATTTAATTACTGGCTGGTAAATAATAGCTACCGAGTAGGTTCCACAAGAAAACGTGATCGAAGCAAGAAGATTTCATTTTTCATTTACGAAGCAAGAAGTAAAAAATCCCTTAGCATTAAAATTTCATTTTTTGGTTGCCCAAAAACAAATTACGATTTATTTGTCAAGTGCTGTCTTTTTACTTAAATACGAACCTGTATAAAGATTTGTAGATAAATGTATGATAGCTAGAAAAAAAGTTCTAAATAAAAAAGGAAATCTTACTTTAATTTCTTTAACAAGTTTCTTGGAGAAGTAACAAAAGTATTAACATGTGCAAACTTTGTTGTCTTGTCGCTCATTCCAATTTTGTAAGGCCATTTGAAATTACCTCGTACACTTAGGTTTTAATTGAACATATTTGATTCTGTAACCAGTTGATTTTAAGAAGACGAAAGGATAAAGACAAGATTCAAAAATTTAAATTAAGTTTTTTAAAATTTTAAATTAAAATTTTTAAGTATTTTTCTAAAACATTTCTCGCAAAAAAAAAAGTTTAAATACATTATATAGCAAAAAGGATAAGATAAAATATACTAGCATATATTTTATTCGCTTCGTCCAGTGGGATAATTGTTTATTTTTGTTTTGTTTTGAGTGAGGTAAATAATAAAGTAAATAATTTATTTAACAGCAGACAAGAAAGATAAATTCAAATTATATCGTATAAAAAAAAACTTAAAAAAAAAAGAAAGAAAAAGACTTAGAGCTCAATGAACATGTTTTGACTAACCTCAAGGTCTCCAAGAAGCCTCCAATGGCTGTCCACCCAGAATAACTCAAACCTTCACACCAAAAAAAAAAAGAAAAAGCCAAACACATCTTCAGTTCTTGTTCGTTTCATTCAACCAATCGGTTTGAAGATGGTGCAGGCAATCCCAGAGCCTATCAAGGACATATGGGACGAATGGAGTATCCGGAGTACCTTAATCTTCAGTCTCAGTCTTCAAACATTTCTCATTTTCGTTGCACCCCAAAGAAAACGCTCTTCCAATAAGGTTTGGCTCTCTCTCATTTGGTCAGCTTACCTTCTTGCTGATTGGTCAGCCAACTTCGCCGCCGGACAAATATCAGATAGTCAAGGAGATGATCCAGAACCCGGAGAACCGATAAAGAGCGCCGAATTGTTTGCTTTCTGGGTTCCTTTCTTACTCTTGCATCTCGGTGGTCCGGATACAATCACTGCCCTGGCCCTTGAAGATAACGAGCTATGGCTCAGGCACTTGTTGGGTCTCTTCTTTCAATCTGTTGCAACCGTTTACGTGTTTTTGCAATCCTTACCCAACGCTCTTTGGAAACCCATTGTGCTGGTGTTTTCGGCCGGAGTGATCAAGTATGTCGAGAGGACATTATCTTTGTACCTGGCGAGTCTTGACAAGTTCAAGGATTCCATGATTCAGCGGCCTGATCCTGGACCAAACTACGCGAAGCTCATGGAGGAATACGCAGCCAAGAAAGATATGAAGATGCCTACACAGATTATCAAGATTGGAGAGCCTGAGAAAGATCCAAAAGCCACTGCTCAGGTTAGGCCTCCAAGGGAGCTCACTCCACTCAATATTCTCCAGTATGCTTATAAGTACTTCAATATCTTCAAAGGTCTTGTGGTTGATCTCATCTTTACGTTTCAAGAACGAGCTGAGAGCAAGAGATTCTTTAGCTCTCTGGACGCAGACGAAGCTTTAAGAATCTTAGAGGTTGAGCTCAACTTTATCTATGAAGCTCTATACACGAAAGCCGAGATCTTGCATAACTGGATAGGGTTCCTCTTCAGGTTCATCGCCCTGGGATGCCTCATAGCAGCTCTACGCATCTTCCAATACAAGAACAAGAAGGATTATAGTGAATTTGATGTTGGCCTTACTTACGCATTGCTGGTAGGAGGAATAGCTCTGGATTGCATTGCTCTTATCATGTTCTGTGCATCTGACTGGACGTTTGTCAGATTGAGGAAGATGAAGGATGAGGTGGACGAAGAGGACACCCGGATCGACCACATTCTTAACTGGATTCTTAACAAGATTCTCGGGGTCAGGGATTTGAATACGGAAGACTATGATGAATGCTTCAAGAAAACACCCGGCAAGGTTACCAACAAAACACCAGGTCATGAGAAGCCTGACAAGAGTACCAAGAAAACAGCAGTTCTCGACAAAAGTACCGAGAAAACAGCAGTTCTCGACAAGAGTACCGGAGAAACAGCAGGTCAGGAATTGCCTGAGAAGAGTACCAAGAAAAAACCGTGTCACAATGTGCTCGACACGAGTTTCATATATCGCAGGTGGTCAGAGTATGTACATGCACACAACCTGATCGAATACTGCTTATGTTTGAAACCGGAGCGAATCCACCATACCAAGGGTCGGATACACATCGCCTTTGACACGGTTATCAACACCCTTTACATTGGACTCATATTCGAAACAATTGGAAAAGTCATTGCATCCTGTTATACAGGAATAAAAAAGACAAGTCATGAGATTTTCAAGTGGATTGACGGTAACATAAGTCGTGGGTGCAAGAAATACAAGAGATTGAATGAAGAGTACATTAGGCTGTGCTTCTTCTGCTTATTTTACATTCCTAGTCTACCTGGACGCGCAATCAAAAGTTTTATGGACTTCTTTGGCATCAAAGCTCAGCTAGACGAGGTGATCTACACGTCCAGTGATCGACTCACCCTGGATCTGTGGGTACACATATTCGGAGAAGTTAAAGCCAAATCCCGTTTTGCTGATGACTCTGAAAGCGCCATGAGGGTATCTTCAGCTAGAGGAGACTGGACTCTACGTGACATACAAGGTGACAAAGCAACAGAAAAAAAACGTGAGAAACTTCTACGCTATGTGATGGAGATGGATTATGATCAGAGCCTTCTGGTGTGGCATATTGCCACTGAGCTCTTATACCAAACAGACGAAACAGAAGAATTTAGTGAAGCGTATCACAGCGCCTGTGAGTTCAGTAAAATCCTTTCAGACTACATGATCTACCTCCTAATGATGCAACCAACTCTGATGTCAGCTGTTGTGGGCATTGGAAAGATAAGATTCAGAGACACTTGCGAAGAGGCTCAGAGGTTCTTCGACAGGAGACATATCCCGGGCAAATCCACGAAGAAGAAAGACATTGTAAAGGAAGCCAGCAATGCGATTTTATCAGTGGCGGTTCCAGCGAAAGCTGAGCCTATCGACGTGAAAGGTGACAGAAGCAAGTCCGTCCTGTTTGACGGGGCCATGCTTGCCGAAGAGCTAAAGGGTATAAGCAAGAACAAGGAGGACGACACAGAGATGTGGAAAATAATGAGCCAAGTGTGGGTTGAGTTGCTTTGCTATGCAGCGACGAAATGTGGCGCTGTAGAACACGCAGCTCAGCTAAGCAAAGGAGGAGAACTCATCAGCTTTGTTTGGCTATTGATGGCTCATTTCGGATTAGGAGACCAGTTCCAGATCAACCAAGGAGATGCCAGAGCCAAACTGATTATAGGCAAGTGATCCAAAAAGTAACACAAAAGTAACATCAGCTTTCCTCCCCCCCCCCCCCCCCAATTTGCTTCCATTGTGTCAAAAGAGTTATTATGTCTTGGAACTGTTTGCAGCTTTGATATCTTCCTCATCTGTTCTTTGATCATCTGCATTGTGTAACTCTCCTATCTTCCTAATTCTGTCTATGCTACATTCATTTATCTAAGCTTGGTTGATTCCTCTGATATACTCTTCTACACAACCAAAAAGACAACTCTCCAATTCCAATTAAAAAGAAATCGAACAAATTGTTTGAATCCAGCGTGAATGAAGTAATCGTCGAGGACATCATCTAATCAGAGAGCAAATTTCAGAAACTCACCGGGCAAACCATGGTGCCTCGAATCAACGATTTGCTTATAGAACCCTAATCAAAAATTCATATAGAATTCGGAACCCAAAAACTCAGAAGATCATCATGAATCGTATTAGCAGAAACCTTACTCTCTCCATCGCTATCTCTTCGATTCAACGGAGGCTTTGCTTTTGTGATTTGTGAATGTCGCTGCGACGAAAATTTCAGTTATCGATCTCAATTTCAGTTAACTACACACACTTGTTTTTATTTTTCCTTGCTGTTAATTTTTGGACTTGTATTTTTTTCGTCTTGATTTTTTTTTTTTTTTTTTTTTTGAAAATTTTAAACATTTTGGACTAATTTTAGTGTCAAAATATATGTTTTGGATAACACAAGTTTTTACTTTTTTTTTGGTGAATAGAATACACAAGTTTTTACTGGTTTCACGTAAATTAACCTCAAAATCAAATGACTCAGATTTTTTTTTTTTTTTGTCAACAAGAGATTAAGATTGGCTTAAATAACCCAATGCGAAAAAACATTGTTTACCATTACGAGAACGAGAAACATGAACCAATGAAAAAGAAGCAAACTCCTCTTTATCTGCCTGTATGTTTTCCAAATAAGGCGTAAAAATTGACCACTCAGAAGGCGAAAACACCATTTTCACTAAGTCAGAGTAATCGGTAAAAAAGACGACATATTGATTATCCGCCCCAATCATACAGACTCAGATTATAAAATAGAAGTATCAAGTAAGATAAAGAAACAATAATGTATACTATTATTATTTCACAACAATATAAGTTTTTTTTTTCTGTGCAAGCCAATAAATAAAAGAATAAAAGAATTCTTAAATTTTCAGTACTGGTCAATGGTCAGTTGGTCACTAAAAAATGACTCGATTTAATAAAGACTAACTCGGGTCCGTTTTAAATAATGTAAGTGATAACTATGGTTAAACTTTATAACATTATTATAAACATGACGACAATTTTTTTTCTTATTTAGTAACCATAACAATCATACGCTTAACAATTATTTTCCTTAACTCCAGTCTAACGCCATAACCATTCAAATCTGACTTTGGATAAATGTATACTTTTTTACTAAAACGACGGGAGCTCAACTAATGTATGACACTTGAACTTTACTACTACATTTGATAATAATATAAAAAAGACCAATAATAAATAGCTAACAGTCGTCTCTTGACGTCCAAAAAAAAAAAACTAAGTCGTCGTCTCTCAACCCTGCCAAAAAACCAAAGGACGCATTGACTCAGCAGCTCAGGTCTAGCTGGTTTAATTTTTTTTTGTTTTTTTATGGCAAACTAACTAATTTACAATTAAAAAAGTTACGCATTGATCCAATAAAAAGAACATTTTTTACGGTGTGGATACCAACAGTAATTTTTTTATAAACAATTTGCAATAATATATGGCGAAAATGCATAACTAGTTATTAATTTTGCAAAAAATCAAAAAAAACCCAGCTAAACCTGAGTTGCTGAGTCGTCCTCTCTCTTTCTCTCCTGAGTGAGGAGGAGTTCTCTGGTAAGAAAAATAAGAAAGAACAACATCAATGGTTTCTTGAAAACATTCCACAAACCCCAAATTTCTCAAGTAAATCTGAGAAAAAAAGAAACATCTCAGTAACCAAAAGAGAGAGAAAGAGAAACAAAGAAGAACCACATCGAGAGAGAAAGGAAGAAGCTTTATCTTTTTCTCCTCAAGAGAGCAAGAATGGTGGATGTGATTCCAAAACACATCAAACACGTCTGGGATAAATGGAACATAAGAGGAGCGGTCATTCTAAGTCTTACTCTTCAAGCCATTCTCATTTGCTTCTCTCCGCTAAGGAAACGCACACCAAGAAGGCTCTTGATCATGCTCGTTTGGTCCTCTTATCTCTTGGCAGATTGGTCTGCTAATTTCGCTGTTGGTCTCATCTCCAAAAATCAAGGTAAAGAACTCAAACCTGATGACCCTCCACAGGACAAAAAGCTCATGGCTTTATGGGCACCCTTCTTGCTCTTGCATCTTGGTGGACCTGACACAATCACAGCGTTCGCGCTTGAAGATAACGCTCTCTGGCTCAGACATGTCTTTGGGCTAGTCTTTCAGGCAATTGCTGGTGTCTATGTGGTTCTCCAGTCACTTCCCAATAGCCTTTGGGTGGTTATACTCTTAGTGTTCATTTCTGGGACTATAAAGTATCTGGAGAGGACAACGGCTTTATATAGTGCCAGTTTGGACAAGTTTAGGGACTCTATGATTCAAGCACCAGATCCAGGACCAAACTACGCCAAGCTCATGGAGGAGTACAAGGCCAAGAAAGAGGCAAAACTACCCACCAAGATCATTCTGATTGATGAGCCTGACAAGGAAAATAGGCCTAAGAAATTAGAGCATCCATCATTAGCCTTGAAGAGAAAAAAAACGTTGACCCATCTTGCGATAGCTCAGTATGCTTACAAGTTCTTCAACACATTCAAGGGCCTTGTTGTCAACCTTATCTTCAGCTTCAGGGAGCGTGACGAGAGCCTCGAGATCTTTGAGAATTTGGTAGATCCAGAGGAAGCTTTGAGGATTATCGAGATCGAGCTTGGTTTCCTCTATGATGCTCTCTTCACCAAGATCGCGGTTCTTCATACTGTTTTTGGAACTGTATCTCGGGTTGTTGCTTCTGGTACCCTTGTGGCCGCATTCATTATCTTTCATAAGAAAGATAACAAAGGCAGCGAATTTCATCCAGCTGATGTTGTGGTTACTTACACGCTGTTTGCAGTTGGCCTAGTTTTGGATTTCATATCCATCCTCTTGTTTGTGTTCTCAGACTGGACATGTGCTACACATAGTAGCTTGAAGGACGATCCAGAAGAGCGTCTATCATTGAAAGATACAACTTTCGACAAGTTACTTGGTTTAAGAAAGCTACATTGGACGGAGCAAGTGTGCACGCATAAGTGTACCACAGAAGGTAAGAAACCGTGTATCACGGAACCTAATGGTAAGTCCTACCAAAACAAAAAGGAAGGTAATGGTAAGTGTTCAATAGAACAGAAGCATCAAGTGCTCACAACGACATTCTTTCTCCGGAGGTGGTGTGGAAGCATCAACGTATTCAACTTTATAGCTTTTGCCACAAAAGCAGAGGTAGTGAGGATCCACGATGCCAGAGGTGATTTCCGCCGCATCTCATGGGAGATCATATCTTTCCCATTTATAAAAATTAACTGGATTATCCAGAAAGTTGTTGTATGGATTGTCGACGTGATCAATGATGTACACAGATGGATCAGTCACAAAGTCAATGCGTTTTCAAGAAGCCGTCCATGGGCTCGTCGTACTATCCACCCTATCTATTTCGAGTTCATAGCCCGCATCCCACATTTCATCAAATCTGTGTGGGATATCCTCAGCGAGTTCTTCGACATCTCGGATACACTTGATATGGTCCATAAGACGCTATTTGTACACGGAGAGCCCTTGACGAAAGAATTGTGGGAGTTCATGTTTGAAGAGCTGAGAAACAAATCAAAGTATGGAGACAGTCCTGAAAATGCCAAGAGGATATCTTTGGCTCGAGGAGAATGGACTTTAAGAGAGAACCTGCCAGCGGATGCAGAACGTGAAAAACTGGTACGTTATGTCACAAAGGTTGATTATGATCAGAGTCTTTTGATGTGGCACATTGCAACTGAGCTCTGTTACCAACAACACGAGGATGAGACTATCCCAGAGGATGATGATGAAAAAAAGGAGCATTACAGTAACCGCGAGTTCAGCAAAATCATTTCAGACTACATGATGTATCTCCTGATCTTGCAACCCAGTCTGATGTCCGAGGTAGCTGGAATTGGGAAGATAAGATTCAGAGACACATTGGCTGAAGCTGACAAGTTTTTCGAGAGGAGGCATATCGAGGACAAGAGGAGCGTGAAGATAGCCACCGAAAACATTCTGAACGTCAACAGCGAAACTGAGCCAATGAGCGTGAAGGGAGATCGAAGCAAGTCTGTGTTGTTTGACGCGAGCAGGCTAGCCAAAGACCTTACAGAGATGGAGAAGAGACACAAAAAAGACAAATGGGAGATACTGAGCAAAGTGTGGGTGGAACTTCTGTGTCATGCAGCTTGTCACTGCGACGCTACGGCTCACGTGGAGCAACTAAGCAGAGGCGCTGAGCTAATAAACTTCGTGTGGCTTCTAATGGCTCACTTTGGACTAACAGATCAGTTCCAGATCAACAAAGGAGATGCCAGGGCCAAACTCATTATAGGCAAGTGAGTGAACGAACAAGATGAACAAAAAATTCAATTCCGCATTTGTATTTCTTTCTGCTCAAAAACAATGAACTCTTTCCTGCATAGAGAGATGATGACATTTATTTGTATGCTTTTGTGATTGACTTATCCCAGAATAGTTTTCATATAAAGGGTTGTTATGACATGTATGAGGTTTGCTCCTAAGATCATTCTAGCTGAGTCCAGATTACACATTTTCAAACCGGCGAAAGAAGAGTGAAGTATCTCAATGCGTACCTTCTTAACCAATGGAGAGATTCTGACCAAAACTGAAGCCGCAAGAAGAAAGCTATTGGCCGCCATTGAAACCAACAGCAATACGAGTGAAGAATGAAGATGATACAACACACAATCAAATCAAATCCAGTGAAATCAAAACCCCAAACGCACATTGAATCTCGCAAACGAAACGCACTGATTGATCAAAAAAATTATTCCACTTCCGACTCTGATTCTTCCATGGATGGATCAATCCTTCTTCTCCCTTCCATTCACTTTCACTTTCAATTTCAATTTCAATTTCAATTTAAGTTTCAATTTCGGCATTACATTTTCTGGGGTTTTATTTTCGCTTTCATATATTTTGGCAATTCCAAAAAGATAAAATTAAAAGAAAAGAAAAACTCCACTTTGGGATTTTGGCTTTTATTTATCTGGTAATTTTTGTGGGAAAAATTATTGGGTTTAACCCTCTTATCCACACCTCTTGATTATCCAATCAAAAACAACAATAGGAAACTTTAAAAAATAAATAAAAATTAAAATCAGTAAATTAAAACAAATTAAATAAATAACAATATTAATAAGGTTCTAATCAATTTTCAGCAGTGCAAACAAAACTCAACTTCCAATAATCCAGAGCTGCAGAATCACCAAAGAATGCAATGTAGGAGTCATCAATCCGTACCACAAGCAACTTCCAATAGCTCCATCATACAACAAATGAAAGATCACGGTTGCTTTGTTAATAGATCATGGAGCTTTTCAGTTGAATATGCTGGAATTGGTTGGGTCTTATATAATAAAAATGCACAGTTTATTCTTTGGGGTATGGCATCCATTGCTCCAAGTAATTCTCCCATCGAAGTGGAAGCTGAACCTTTAAGAATGGCGGTTCTTCGCGTAAGCAGGTTGGAATACAGTAAAGTTACATTTTGTGGTGATGCAGAATTTTTGTACAAGAAGATGGGTCAGATCTATACTGGTCAGCAGTATTATCACCAGAGTGAGCACTCTCCTATCGCTACCCAACTGCAGGATATTAAGAACATTGCCCAATCCTATGAGGATATTGCTTTTGTTAAGATCCCTCGTAATCTAAATGTTGTAGCTGACAATCTAGCTAAGAGTGCTAGAGTACAAAAATCAAAGTTTGTAATATCATGGAACAATGTAATCTAAATCTATGTCAATATATAGTTTAATTGCCGACAAAAATAAAAATAAAAATAAAATAATAACAATATGCCATGTCATACCATTTTTAAAATTAAATTAAAACAAAAAATTAAGTAAATAAAGTCTGCAGATTTTTTTTATTAAGTAAATTATATGTGATTTAAGTTTCCGGAGTTAGGGTTTGTATTTTACAATTACATAAATTATATTTTGTTTTGAGTTTTTAAATGAGGATTAAAGTTTTATTGTATAATTAAAAAATATTATATCTCGGTTTCGATTTATAAAAAAATGGTTAGAGTTTAGAGTTTAGATTTTACAATTTAACGAAATTATATGTCGGTTTGTGTTTATAAAGAAAGATTAGGATTTAGATTTTACAAAACAAAATTATATTTGGGTTTATTATTTTTCTATATATATATATATTACTATCTTCTATATATATACACATAATTTTATAGTTGTAAAAAAATGTCAAGCTCATGAACTAGCTCGTGTTCATTAAAACTAGTTAAATGATCCTAAAAAATAGATGTCGAGCTCATGAAAAATCGAACTGAGTTGAGCCAGTTCGTGAACTAAAGGTTCATTTTGACTAGGCCTGGACATAAAATCCAAATCCAAAAATCTGAACCGAATCCGAACCAAAAAAATTGGATAAAAACTGAACTGATATTGAGGAAATAACCAATCGGTTTTTGTTTTCATTACTTTTGGATATCGGATTAATTCTGATCCGAACCGATATCCAATAGATATCCGATTATAACCAAAAATATAAAAAACAACTTTATAAAGATAGATGTATATGTAACTATATACGATATACATGTATCATAGATATAGATATACACACCTAACTATATATACAATATACACGAATCATAGATATACTCCTATATCTACGTTATTGTTTACTTTGATTTTTATTTTTTATCATTGACACAGTCTTATGTCTCATTTTGAATGTTAGTACGTCGCATTTTTATGTATTGGTATAATTTTATGTTAGTTTGAACTTTAAACTTGTTATTTGTTTCATTTCTATCTTTTTCACATATTCGGTTAGTATGGTTTTTTGGATACAATCAGATTAAATAGTATCCGAATAAAACTTTATCCAGTAAATTTGGTTTAACTTTGGTTATCGATAGTATATCCGAACTGATCCGAAATTTGAATTATCCGAACCGAAACCGATCCGAATTTTTTAAATATCCAAATGGATGTTAGAGCCAATATCCAAAAAATCTGAAATCCGAAATATCCGAACCGAATCCGATCCGATATCCGAACGCCCATGCCTAATTTTGACACTCCTAGATAGTGACTAAAGTTTGAAATGTTCGCGGAAATGTCTTTGACACACCATGATCTTGTTTGTGGCATGTTGTGATGTGTCTATCAACATATAACTTAGCACATGTGCTGGGGGTGCAACAGTACAGGGTCTAAGGGTAAAAAAAAAATTTTACATGTTAATTTTTTTTTATATAAAATAGTATAGATATATTTGGGTGTATTTTATAAAATAGCATTGGGTCTACCTAAACTTTGAGCCGGGCCTGGATGTAGCATCGACCTCCAAGCGTCTATCAACGAAGCTTAATGCTTTCTTAATCTATCTATTTAGTGTTGTTCTAAGCTTGTTTTTGATTAATGTCTTGTATCCAACCATGAAGGTGATGAAATTGTATTACTTATCTCCCTTTGGGATTTGATTGAATGTATAACAAGTATGTTTTGCCCAAAAAACAAAAAAAATCTCTGGCTGGGCACAAAATAACACAAATTCTCTGAAATAAAAATCCTTATATCTATGGTAAAGACCATTTCATCAAATTGTATAATAGGATAAGATCTACCTATTACCCCTTCATCCCATTTATTTTCAAAGAACCAGTGGGAGCTTTGAATAATAAATAAAGTAACAGCTTAACCTTTTTAAACGAGGTAAATAGTAGCTGGCAAAAAGGAAAGTTTCAAAAGGTATGTGGTTCATATATTAAGGATCTTATATACTGTTTGATTTTTTTATGAATTAATTGTGTATTTTTTTGAAAATAAGAAATCATGATCTCTTAGTTAAATCTTTTTTCTCTAATGGTAGGTTTTAATTTCGGGTCTCTTATTTTTGAAAATATTGTTTTTTGAAATTTAAAAAATTTTAAATAGAATAGAAGAAGTATAAATGTTTAAACATTTAAGATTTTATAAAAATAGGAAAATATTGCATTTAATTAATTTTTAAATATACAAAACATAATAAAAACATTAATACATATTACAATAGAAGTGCAATTCATAAATGGATAAAATGATTAATTGTAATACTGATTTGCTCCAAATTTTTCCTAAATATTCTCAACCAAATCATCTTGCAAGCGTTTATGTTTTTCTCGATCACGAACATCCATTTGAATGTTCAGCATAGTAGCGACACATGAAGGTCTGGTTGTTGGAAGCGTGAAGTCAACTTCTGAAGCTCTATTTGACTCTAATTGTGCGAATTCAAATGGGTCAAACTGAGTGTACCCATCTCATTTGTCCTCTACTATCATATTGTACAGTATGATACACGCTCTCATTATTTTCCCAATTTTTACCTTATCCCAAATAAGAGCCGGGTTTTTGACTATGGCAAATCGAGCCTGCAAAACTCCAAAAGCACGCTCTACATCTTTATGCACAGCTTCTTGTTGTCTCACAAATAAAGAGGCTTTTGGAGTTTGTGGAAGTGGAATAGATTGGATAAAAGTAGCCAATTTTGGATAAATACCATCCGTTAGATAGTAAGCCAATTTATACTCATGTCCGTTGACACTGTATTTAATTTTAGGAGCTCGACAGTGCAAAATATCATCAAAAACTTGAGATCGCTCAAGAATATTGATATCGTTTAATGTACCTGGTGGTCCAAAGAAAGCATGCCAGATCCAGAGATCTTGTGAAGCTACCGCCTCTAAAACGATTGTGGGCTTGCCAGATCTGTGGGTGTATTGACATTTCCATGTGGTGGGACAATTCTTCCACTCCCAATGCATACAATCGATGCTTCTTATCATGCCGGGAAATCCATGAAACTCAACAATGTCGAGTAGTCGTTGAAGATTTGTTGGTGTGGGTCTTCTCAAATACTTATCTCCAAATAAATTTATGACTGATTCAACAAAATTTTCCAAGCATGACAGCGCGGTGGTTTCAGAAAGTCGGAGGTATTCGTCAACCGCATCAGCTGCAGAACCATATGCCATCATACAAATTGTTGCTGTACACTTTTGCAATGTAGACAGACCCAACCTTCCGGTAGCATCTCTTCTTTGTTGAAAGAATGGAACTTCATTTTGCGATTTTATCCACAATACGAATGAATAATGGCTTGTTCATTTTAAAACGGCGTTGGAAAATGATGGGAGGGTATGTTGCATCCTCACTGAAATAATCGTTCCACAAGTGGGCATGACCAACTTCTTGATTTCTTTCAATGTAAACTCGCCTTTTCCTTGGTTTAGGTGGTTGTTGATGTTGAACCGGTGGAGTGAGAAGATTTTTCCATACTTGATTGGTGATTGGATCGCATGTTTGATTAAAACATTCATCAATTATGTCATCAACATCATTTTGGGAAGAAGAAGCCATTTTTTGAGAGTTTGGAAATAAAAAAAAGGTGTTTTGGTGTTTAAAATTTAGAGGAGTTGTGTTTTTTTGGGAAACCTTGATCCGTTTGAGGTGAACATTTTGTGTGCTAGCTTTGGACATTATATAGAAAAATTTTGTGGTATAGAAAAACTTTAAATTTGTGGAACACAAACATTGGAAACAATATGTGGTCTAAAATGATAAGAAAACATGTGTGGTAGAAGTACAAAAATACAAAAATACTTGTAAAAATATGTGGTCAAAGTACAACATTATACAAAAGTGAAATGTACTTCTACAATTATGTGGTAGAAGTACAATGCTACAATAGTGAGATGAATCCATTTGCTTCTAGCTTTTTTTGGTGTCACAGGTCATTTTTTGCTTATTGCTTCTAGCTTCTTTTGGTGTCACGGGTATGAGATTTGCTTCTTGTTCGACCTGCATGACAATGAGAAACCACTAGCCGATTATAAACTGAAACCATCTAATAAAGCATCCAAGCATGAAACAAAAACACAAACAAACTGAAACAAGAACAAAGTTAACACCAGTCGATTACAAAATCATAGTTAACATCAGTCGATTACACAAACTTAAACAGATTAGTAAGAACCCGATTACAAAAAACACAAGAAACCAACCAAATAAGTCATCTGAATATATAAAACACTAAAAACACAAACATAGTTAATAAAACACTACATTCTTTAGCATTCAACCTGATGACATCATGTCATCAATTAGCTTGTCCTTGAGAGCTTTTTCGGATTCAGTTAGAGAATCCTTTTTAGCAATCAGATTTTCAAGGATCACATGATTGATATGCTCCTTCTTCATAGCGAACTCCTTCTCTTTCAAAGCGAAATCCTTCTGCTTCATCTCATACATCCTCTCAACACGCTCCAACTGAAACTCAAAGAAAGCTTTTCCATCTTCCTCTACAGCCGGTTTAGTGTTAGAGCTTTTTTTGGACTTCCCCTTTGCAGCTTTAACACCAGGAGGATGGGGCATTGGTTCATCGACATCAATCACCGGGTGTGCATCCTGTTCAGACCCATCAACACACACCCTTCCCCTCTTCACTCCATTCCCTTTAGTAGATGTGGATGCACACCATTTTTGATCGTATCTTAAGTCTCGCCAAGCATGCTCCAAGGTAAACCTTTGTCCATGATCATTGAGGTATATTTGGTGTGCTAACTTCATCACATCATCTTCATTCTGTCCACTAGACTTTTCTCTTGTCGCAGTCTCGTAACAACCAATGAACTTGCACACCAAGTCGTTTATACTCCCCCACCTCTGCTTACAATGACTCGCCTCCCTCTTTGGCCGACCTGCAGCATTCAGACAGAATGCAAAGTAATCCGCAATCCTTCCCCAAAAGGCACCACGTCTTTGCTCATTCGAAGTAACCGGATCCTTGCTCGTGTTGAGCCAAGTAGAGACAAGCATGATATCATCTGTTGGTAACCATGCATGCCTTGACTTGCGGTTTTCTTGAGGGGATGAAGGTTCAGATGGAGCTTCAGAACATGGACTCTCAGAAGGAGTGTATTCGAGGTTTTTGGTATCTAGTTGACTTTGTAACAGATTGAAAAAGCCAGAGGAGGGACGATATGGATTCATATAGTCGTCTGAATCCATATCCTACTTTGTTTGTTTGTGTTAAAGGAGAATGAAACGATTGCTAAAGGGTGAAGGAGTTGTGTTTTGTTCTTTTACTATGAAGAGGAAGTCTTTCAATTTTTAAGGTTTAGGTTTAATTTACTTTTACAACTAGTTGGTTTAAATTTTGAAATTAAGTATTTACCTAAACTACAACAACCACACACTAAACATCTTCACAACCAACAAACACAAAGCTTCAAACAATAACATCAATGACTGACTCAACTAATACCTACACTAACAAGTACTAAACGTATTTATCACAACCAACAAACAAAAACTTTAACATCAATGACTGACTCGACTCATACCTAAACTAACACCAAATAAATGAAGAAAGAAGAGGATGATAATTACCTTCCTCATGGCCGAACAAGTAGCACACTCCATACTCATCAGTCCATCAATCCATATTTGTCCATTTAACCTAAAAAAAGAGAGACATAGATCATAATCAAGCCCAATTTCGAAGTATAATTAATCATTCATGGCCAAATAAATTCGAATTTGTCAAGCATACCCAAGGATATTACTACAAGCTAAATCGAATAAGAAGAATGTACTCTTAAATTATACAATCATGTGTCAAGAACACAAACAGACCCACATCCGTTTAAAGCATCACTTATCAATCAAAGGCATCACTTTAAATTGGAAGAATACACACAGACCCGAATCTTTTCTGCTTCATCATAATCAAACATTAAGAAGACAACTTCTACTAAAAATGTGGATCATATCGGAACACATGAACACCAAGAACCCTAATTTTCTGACAAACATCAAATAACCCTAAATTGCGATCCAAAATCAAAGAACCCTAATCATAAAACACTAATCGGGATTACAGTCTATTGTATTGAGAAACTTACTCTCTGATTCCAATTGACTCAATCTCTTCTGATTGAGTGGACTCCAAATTCAAATCGCCTGTAATACAATCTCGGAGACGATTCAATCTATCGCGATAAGACACGGCCGAGTCATTCATTCGCCTCCGTTACGCATATCCTCCAACCGCAATCTCCTCTTCCTCCAGACCCTTCGATTCCAAATTCAAACCTTTGTTGTTTCGGGTCTTCGATCGCGAGAGAAAAAGAGAGACAAAAGAAATGAAATTGTCTCACAAATAATTTCTTTTTTCCCCTTTTCTTTTATTTTGTTTTGCCAACAGAATGTTGACACGTTTCGTCTCTTAGATCAAAATTGGATATACTATATAAGAGACACCCTTACAATTTTTTTTCTTCTTCTGATTAATTTTTTTCCAACAAAACACTAAGATGTCTTCTATGAACCCCCGTTGTTGAAGGTCTAATAAGTTAGCAACAGATAAGAAAATAAGATAATTTAAAAGAATCATATAAAACTAAAAACTAAAAAGAAAGACTAGAGAGCTAAACATGTTACCACAAGGTCTCCAAGAAGCCTTCAATGGCTGTCCACCCAGAATAACTCAAACCTTCACACACACACACACAAATAAAAGTAAAAACAAAAGCCAAAAGCAAATAACGTTAAACAGAAAAAGAAAGGATCTCATAGACCATCAGTTCTTGTCTGTTCCAGCAAATCAGTTTTGAGGATGGTGAACGCATTCCCAAAGCTTATCAAGGACATCTGGGACGTATGGAGTATTAGAAGTACCTTAATATTCAGTCTCAGCCTTCAAACGTTTCTCGTTTTCTTTGCACCCCACAGAAAACGCTCGTCCAAAACGGTTTTACTCTCTCTCATCTGGTCAGCTTACCTTCTTGCTGATTGGTCAGCCAATTTCGCCGTGGGACAAATCTCAGATAGTCAAGGAGATGATCCTGAACCCGGGGAACCCAAAAAGAACGGCGAATTGCTAGCGTTCTGGGTTCCTTTCTTGCTCTTGCATCTAGGTGGTCCGGATACAATCACTGCCCTTGCCCTTGAAGATAATGAGTTATGGCTCAGGCATTTGTTGGGTCTCTTCTTTCAAGCAGTTGCAACCGTTTACGTGCTTTTGCAGTCCCTACCTAATGCTCTTTGGAAACCCATTTTGCTGGTGTTTTCGGCCGGAGTGATCAAGTATGTCGAGAGGACATTAGCTTTGTACCTGGCGAGTCTTGACAAGTTCAAGAATTCCATGATTCAGCGGCCTGATCCTGGGCCAAACTACGCGAAGCTCATGGAGGAATACGCGGCCAAGAAAGATATGAAGATGCCTACACAAATTATCAAGATTGAAGAGCCTGAGAAAGATCCAAAAGCTGATGCTGAGGTTAGGCCTAAGACCCTCACTCCACTCAATATTCTCCAGTATGCTTATAAGTACTTCAATTTCTTCAAAGGTCTTGTGGTTGATCTCATCTTTACATATCAAGAACTAGCTGAGAGCAAGAGATTCTTTAGCTCGCTGGAAGCAGATGAAGCTCTTAGAATCTTAGAGGTTGAGCTCAACTTTATGTATGAAGCTCTGTACACGAAAGCCGAGATCTTGCATAATTGGATAGGATTCATTTTCAGGTTCATTGCCCTGGGATGCCTTATAGCAGCTCTCTGCATCTTCCAAAACAAGAACAAGGACGAGTATGGTGGATTTGATGTTGGCCTTACTTACGCATTGCTGCTAGGAGGAATAGCTCTGGATTCCATTGCTCTTATTATGTTCTGTGCATCTGACTGGATGTTTGTCAGACTGAGGAAGATGAAGGACGAGGTGGACGATAAAGACACCAGGTTCGACGACATTCTGAATTGGATTCTTGACTGGATTCTCGGGGTCAGGGAGTTGAAGACGGAGAAGTACTATCAATGCTTCAAGAGTACTAAGAAAACAACGTCTCATGATGTGCCCAACAAGAGTACCGATGACGAACCGTTTCATGAAGTGCTCAACACGAGTTTCATATATCGCAGGTGGTCCGAGTATGTACATGCTTACAACCTGATCGAATATTGCTTAAGTTTGAAGCCGACGCGAATCCACCATACCAAGGGTTTAATACACAACGTCTTTGACAGAATCATTATTGGACCTGCCATCAAATTTATAAGAAGTGGCATTGCAACCATAGAAGAGACATGTTATCAAATTCTCAAGTGGACTGACAGAAACATAAGTCTTTGGTACAGGGATCACAAATGGGTAAATGAGGGTTACATTGGGATGTGCTTCTACTGCATATTTTACATTCCTCGTGTACTTGGAGGTTCGATAAAGAAATTTATGGACTTCTTTGACGTCCAAGCTCGCATTCAAAGTCAGCTAGATGAGGTAATCTACACATCCAGTGATCGTCTCACCCTGGATCTGTGGAAACACATATTCAGAGAGGTTAAAAGCAAATCCCGTCTCGCTGATGACGCTGAAAGCGCCGTGAGGGTATCTTCAGCTAGAGGTGACTGGACTCTGCGCGACATAAAGGGTGAAGACAAAGAAACGAAAAGAAAGCGTGAGAAACTTCTACGCTATGTGACAGAAATGGATTATGGTCAGAGCCTCCTTGTGTGGCATATTGCCACCGAGCTCTTATACCAAACAGACGAAACAAGAGAAGGCACTAATGTGAATCATAGCAACCGTGAGTTCAGTAAAATCCTTTCAGACTACATGATTTACCTCCTAATGATGCAACCCACTTTGATGTCAGCTGTTGTGGGTAATGGAAAGATAAGATTCAGAGACACTTGCGAAGAGGCTAAGAGGTTCTTTTATAGGAGGCATATCTTGGATAGATTCAGAAATATGGTCACCGATGCAAAGGGAGCAAGCTTGGCAATTTTATCAGTGGCGGCTCCAGCAAAAGCTGAGACCATGGACGTGAAAGGTGATAGAAGCAAGTCCGTCCTGTTTGATGGGGCCAAGCTGGCCAAAGAGCTTAATGGTTTAAGCAAGAACGAGGGGGACCAGGCAAATATGTGGAAAGTAGTGAGCCAAGTGTGGGTTGAGTTGCTTTGTTATGCAGCAACAAAGTGTGGCGCAATAGAACACGCAGCTCAGCTAAGCAAAGGAGGAGAACTCATCAGCTTTGTTTGGCTACTGATGGCTCATTTGGGACTAGGAGATCAATTCCAGATCAGCCAAGGAGATGCCAGAGCCAAGTTGATTATAGGCAAGTGATCAACAACGAATAAGCAACAAAAGTAACAGCAACATTAGTACTATCCCCCATTTGCTTTTATTGTCTGAAAACTGTTTACTGCTTTCATGTCATTGGCATCAATTCTCTGTTCTGCATTGCAACTCCTGTCTTTCTTCTGTCACTGACAGATTCATTTACGGGAGCTTGATTGATTCTTGTGTTACTCTACAACACCAAAAGACAACTCCCCAAAATCAAAATCGGTAAACTAATTATAAGTTGTTTGAATCCACCATTAGTGAAGCAATCGTGGACATCATCTAATCAGAGAAAAATTTCAGAATCTTAAAATTGTTGCAACCCTATTGAAGAGAACCAGAAACACACGAAATGATCATGAATCGTTTCCGCAAACCTTGCGAAACCTATCATCCTACATCTCTCTATCGTAATCTCTTCAATTCAACTGAAGCTTTTGTGAATGCCGCAGCAACGAATTTTTCAATTTTAGACCTAGATTTTGTTGTTTATTCTTATTGGGCTGTAAATTATCTTGAATTTGAATATATTTATCTTATATATATATATATATATATATATATATATATATATCTTAAAGTAGAGTAATTTGTAAATATTGCTTTTGTCAAACAAAATTAAATGGCCAGAAAACTAGAAAAGGTTTATAAACTTTTTTTTTATTTTTTTTGGTAGAGAAAAAGTTTATAAACTTTTTTTTATTTTTTTTGGTAGAGAAAAGGTTTATAAACTTTAATAATAATACAAGTCTTTTTTTTTTTTTTTTTTTTTTTTGTCAACAATAATAATACAAGTCATTTTATGCATAACAGTATAACACGATTCTTACCTTATTATAATACTAAATTATTTCACAACAATAAAAGTATGTTTTTAATCTTCACTAGGTATTAACAATATTTCTGAATATTTATTAAAACAATATTTTGTTCTTTTTTCTATTAACAATAACATAATCAAATAATAGATCTTAAGATTGTATTATTGTTAAATTGTATCAAACAAAATTATCAGAAAAAATTAGTAACTATGTATAAATATTACTCATTTCAAAGTTTAAAGAAATATAAATAGAAGATATATATATATATAGATATATACAATTATAAATATAGCTAACAAAAATAAAATATATAAAAATTTAACCAAAGACATTTTATTTTGAAAGATAAATAAATTAGTGTGAGAATCAAATTTATAATAATTATTGGATAGGAGTTACATTTGAGTTAAATATAGAATTACACATGACATTAAATGTGAATTAATTAGAAATAAATTTTTAATTTGTTTTGTTTTTTTCTATAAAAAGAATACCAAGTGGCCCAATGAAATTTTAAACTTACACTTGATTTAGTTTTTAGTTGATATAAACTCATACATAAAAATTCAAATTCATATTATTTTGTAAGTGATAAACTACATTAGTTTTCTTATAACATCATATGAACTTCAATCTAAATATTTTTTAAAATCCCAATAAAACTTCTCTCTTTTTGATTTTTTTTTCACTCATCAATTTAAATTCTAGTGCTAGATTTCATACTAATAGTTTCATCTTTTGAGGGTTTAATTAGATGGTATATTTTAAAAATTATATTCTTTTTCTATATTATATTCCATTTAAATTTGAATGCTATAAGAGAATAGAGAATTAGATATGGATCTTTTCAACCTCACGACCTTGTGGGGTGAAAATATAGTAGAACAATATTAAAAAATGATTACTTATAAGATGATAATCTAAAATATATAATGGAGATCGATTCTTTAAAACATCCAAAACAATGTAATATATATATATATATACATATATATCTGGCAAACTCCAAAAAAATAATTTAGAATTAAGCTTTTATAATGATATTTGAATTGATTTTTTAAACACATACAACAACAACAAACACAAAAAAAAAAAAAAAAAAATTGAGATATAGTTGAAAAGAATGAGAGAATGAGAGAATGAACATTTATAGGTATAGAAGTGATGTAAAATTATATTTAGAAAAATAAGAGTTATAATTCTAATTTATTATATGTTTTAATACAATTAAGTAGAGAAATATAGTTAGGAGTTAGAATTCTAATTTATTATATGAATCAATACAATTGAGTGGAGAAATAATGCATAATTTATATAATTTCATTCTTATATTAAAATGTGAGTTAAGTGTTCTGATTAAACTTTTTTTTTATTATTTCAAATAAATAATTTTCGTAATTGCATTTACAAGTGGATGAATAGGAAGAAAATATAACATTATAACTTTATGTATATGATTATTAATTATTATTTTTCGGTCAAGGGGTTAGTTGGGGTACTATACAATGACTCGATTTCAGAAAGACTAACCTGATACTGTCTTTAAATAATATAAGTTATAACCAAGCTCGCTATAACTTATAACTATGGTTTAGTGGGTCAATGTTTACTAAAATGTCTACAAATTTTATGAATAATATTATTGTATTGTTGTAACTTGTATGGATAAGGTCCATTATAATGTTTTAAAATATCTGATATCCAAAATAAATTCTAATACTTTATTCCTATATATTGTATATATATAATATTTTATATAATATATTAGTAACAAGAAAGCAATTCCAACTGTTCCGTATAATATGATTTTGTCTCTATTGTTTAATTGTTCTAAAACCTCTCTTTGTACACTAAATAGTAAATATTGTGCTTTAAAAAAAAGTTAAAAAAATAATCTATTATACATCATGAATAACTTTTTATATATTAATGTGAAGTAGACTATTATAATATTATGTATCAATAATATGAATAGTTTTTAAAAGATGCCAAGTCGTCGGTCTCTTCCGAGTGGGCTTCTGCTGAAAAAGAAAAGAGAAAGAACTACATCAATGGCTTCCCAAAAAACATTCCACAAACAAAAGAGAGAGAGGGAGAGAAAAAATAAGAGTTTTCTTCTTCAAAAGAGCAAAAATGGTGGAAGTGATACCAAAACACATCAAAGATGTGTGGGATAGATGGAACATAAGAGGAGTAATCATTCTAAGTCTTACCCTTCAAGCCATTCTCATTTGCTTTTCTCCTCTAAGGAAACGCACACCAAGAAGGCTCTTGATCTTGCTCGTTTGGTCCTCTTATCTCTTAGCAGATTGGTCTGCTAATTTCGCTGTTGGTCTCATCTCCAAGAATCAAGGTAAGGATCTCAAACCTGATGACCCTCCACAGGACAAAAAGCTCATGGCTTTATGGGCCCCATTCTTGCTCTTGCATCTTGGTGGACCAGACAAAATCACAGCTTTTGCGCTTGAAGATAACGCTCTCTGGTTCAGACATGTCTTTGGACTTGTCTTTCAGGCAATTGCTGGTGTCTATGTGGTTCTCATGTCTCTGCCCAATAGCCTTTGGGTGATTATAGTCTTAGTGTTCATTTCTGGGACTATTAAGTATATGGAGAGGACAGCCGCTTTGTACAGTGCCAGTTTAGACAAATTTAGGGACTCTATAATTGAAGCACCAGATCCAGGACCAAACTACGCGAAGCTCATGGAGGAGTACAAGGCCAAGAAAGAGGCAAGACTACCCATTACGATCATTCTGATTGATGAGCCTGACAAGGAACATAGGGCTAAGAAGTTAGAGCATCCATCATTAGCCTCGAAGAACAGAGAAGAGTTGACCCATCTTGAGATTGCTCAGTATGCTTACAAGTTCTTCAACACATTCAAGGGCCTTGTAGTCAACCTTATCTTCAGCTTAAGGGAGCGTGACGAGAGTCTAGAGGTATTTGAGAATTTAAAGAGTCCAGAAGAAGCTTTGAGGATCATTGAGATAGAGCTTGGTTTCCTCTATGATGCTCTGTTCACCAAGATCGCGGTTCTTCATAGCGTAAGTGGAACTGTCTCACGCATCGTTGCTTCTGGTACCCTTGCGGCTGCATTCATCATCTTTCATAAGAAACCTAAGAAAGACATACAATTTCATGGAGCTGATGTTGTGGTTACCTACACACTATTTGCAGTTGGCATAGCTTTGGATTTCATATCCATACTCTTGTTTCTGTTCTCCGACTGGACGTGTGCTGTACTTAGTAGCTTGAAGGATGATCCGGATGAGCCTGTAACATTGAAAGATAGATTTTTCGATTGGTTACTTAGTCTCAGACTGCTGCGTTGGAAGACACAAGAATGCCACAATAAAGGTTGGGTTAAGTGTAGCGGAGGTGATGATAAGTGTTCAACAGTACATAAGCATGACGTGCTCACAACGCGATTCTTCCTCCGGAGGTGGTGCGGAAGCATCAACGTATTTAACTTTATAGCTTACGCCACAAAAGCAGAGGTAAAGAGGATTCACGATGCAAGAGGTAGTTTCCGCCGCTACTCATGGAAGACCATATCTTTCCCATTTGAAAAACTTAGCTTCATCATCCAGAAAGTATTTGGATATATTGTCAAGGTGATCAATGGTGTGCATATGTGGATCAGCCACAAAGTCAATGAATTATCAAGAATTTATCCTTTGGCTCGTCATACCATTTACCCTCTCTATTTTGAGTTCCTCTCCCGCATCCCTCATTTCATCAAATATGTGTGGGATGTCCTCAATGAGTTTTTCGACATCTCGGATACGCTTGATACAGTCCACAAGACTTTGTTTGTACACGAAGAGCCGATGACAAAACAATTGTGGGAGTTCATATTTAATGAGCTGAAATACAAATCAAAGTATGGAGACAATCCTGAAAATGCCGAGAGGATATCTTTTGCTCGGGGAGAATGGACTTTAAGAGAGAACCTGCCAGTTAATGCAGACCGTGAAAAACTGGTACGTTATGTCACAAACTTTGATTATGATCAGAGTCTTTTGATGTGGCACATCGCAACCGAGCTCTGTTACCAACAACACGAAGAAGAGACTATCCCAGAGAGTTATGATGAAAAGTGCAAGCATTACAGTAACCGCGAGTTCAGCAAAATCATCTCAGACTACATGATGTATCTCCTGATCTTACAACCCAGTCTGATGTCCGAGGTAGCTGGAATTGGGAAGATAAGATTCAGAGACACATTGGCTGAAGCTGACAAGTTTTTCGAGAGGAGGCATATCGAGGACAAGAGAAGCGTGAAGATAGCCACCGAAAACATTCTGAACGTCAACAGTGAAACTGACTCAATGAGCGTGAAGGGGGATAGAAGCAAGTCTGTGTTGTTTGACGCGAGCAGGCTAGCCAAAGACCTTACGGAGATGGAGAAGACGCACAAAAAAGACAAATGGGAGATACTGAGCAAAGTGTGGGTGGAACTTCTCTGTTATGCAGCTTGTCACTGCGACGCTACGGCTCACGTGGAGCAACTAAGCAGAGGCGCTGAGCTCATAAACTTCGTGTGGCTTCTAATGGCTCACTTTGGACTAACAGATCAGTTCCAAATCAACACAGGAGATGCCAGGGCCAAACTCATTATAGGCAAGTGAGTGAGCAAAAACAACATTTCCCTTGTGCTTAAAATCCAATTCCGCATTTGTATTTCTTTCTACTTTTTTTCAGCTCAAAACAATGAACTCCTTCCTGCATAGAGATGATGACAGACGTTTTCTATGCTTTTGTGATTTGAATTATCCCAAAAATAGTTTTCATATTTCCCAACAAGGGTTACGAGATTTTATCATTCTTTCTAGCTGAGAAAGAAAGAAGAGTACCTCCTTAACCAATGGAGGTTCTGATCAAAACTGAAGAAAATTGTAGAAGTCGAATCAATCTCTAATTGATATTCCAATGAAGAAACCACAGCAGGGCAGGGCATGGCACACACACAAACAAATCCAATGAAATCAAAACCCCAAAACGCACATTGAATCTCGGAAACATTAACTCATTCATAGCGTAGCGAAGAAAAAGCTTTTCTTATTTTCCGACTCTGATTCTTCTGTTCTCCATTCTTTTCAATTTCGATTTCAGAATTACATTTTTTTTGTTTGGGTTTTGCTTTTAATTCTTTTGGCAATTGCGAAAAATAGAATAAATACCAGTATTCGGGTAATTTTGTACCTTTCAACTTTCAATTTTGTACCTTTCACAGATTATTTACCTATGGTAGCTTCAGACCATAAACCGGTTTTAGCACTTTGGAGGATAAAATCCGGAAAGGGAGAAGCTGCTTTCGGTTTGAACCACGATGGCTTGATAAAGAGGGTTTATTTGGTGCCATTTCAGAAGGATGGGATTCTGGGATAGCGATTCCAACGAGCAATTTTATGGATAAGATCATTAAATGTCGTCAAGCAATCTTCCAGTGGCGGAAAGCGCAGGCCCCTTATGGTCGGGAAACGATTGAGGATCTAAAGAATCAGTTGGCGACGGCCCAGGCAGATGATTACGTCTCTGTTGAGACCATTTTGAAACTAACTTGGAAGCTTCGGGAGGCTTATCGTGATGAAGAAATTTATTGGTATCAGAAGAGCAGGAGTCGATGGATGCGTTTCGGGGATCAAAATACTAGTTATTTTCATGCCCAAACAAAACAACGACGCGCTAAGAACTGCATTGTGGGTCTTCATGATGAGACTGGAAATTGGGTTACGGAAGAGACGAAGGTTCAGGGCGTAGCTGCCTCCTATTTCCAGAATCTTTTCACATCCTCTGATCCTTCGGATTTTGAGGAAACTCTGGGTGAAGTGTGTTCGTCTATCACAGGTGAAATTAATGAATCCTTGACACGACCAGTCACAGAACAGGAAATCAAAGAGGCTTTGTTTATGATGCATCCTGATAAAACTCCATGACCAGATGGTATGACGACCCTTTTTTATCAGCGTGCATGGGATACAGTTAGACCTGATCTAACGCTCTTGGTAAATTCTTTTTTTCAGGATGGTATTTTTGACAAGAGACTAAATATGACAAATATTTGTCTTATTCCCAAAGTGGATAAACCAACTCGGATGACTGAATGGAGGCCCATCAGTCCCTGTAATGTTGGCTATAAGATTATCTCAAAGATAATATGCCAGCGTCTGCATTCTTTTTTGCCGGCATTGATCTCTGAGACACAATCGGCCTTTGTGGAGGGCCGTTTGATTACGGATAATATTTTGATTGCTCAAGAGATGTTTCATGGTCTCCGCACTAACCCTTCTTGCAAGGGTAAGTTTATGGCTATTAAAACAGATATGAGTAAGGCCTATGATCGGGTAGAATGAACTTTTATTGAACACTTGTTGCGGAAATTTGGTTTTTGCGAAAAATGGATTTCTTGGATTATGTGGTGCGTGAAATCCGTTCAATATAAAGTTTTAATAAATGGTCAACCACATGGGTCCATATTCCCTTCTAGAGGACTTAGACAGGGAGATCCTTTGTCACATTACCTCTTTATTCTTTGCACTAAGGTTCTCATTGCCAATCTCCGTAAGGCGGAGCGGTCCAAGCTTATCACGGGTATTAAGGTGTCGACGGCTTGTCCCATGGTTTCTCACTTGTTATTTGCAGGCGATAGTCTTTTTTTCTGTCGAGCTACGAAAGAGCAATGTGAGTCTGTTCTCGGGATCCTTCGACAGTATGCACGGGTTTCTGGACAGAAAATAAACTTTCAGAAATCTTCGGTACAATTTAGGCATACAGTTGATGCGGACTTACGAGAGGAACTAAAAGGAGTACTGGGGATTACTAATCTGGGTGGTATGAGCTCTTATTTGGGCATCTGTGAGAGCCTAGGAGGTTCAAAAACAAAGGTTTTTTCATATGTCCAAGATCGATTGCAAAAATGGACAGGTGGATGGCCTGCCCGGTTGCTGTCTAGAGGGGGAAAAGAGGTAATGATCAAATCAGTAGCGACTGCCGTCCCTACCTTTGTCATGTCATGGAAACTCACTAGTACGGTTTCCAATTTTTGGTGGAGTGCGTCTGGGAACAAATGAGGGCTACACTGGCTAGCCTGAGATAAGTTATGTGTTGATAAGCTCGACGGAGGTTTGGGTTTCCGGTGTTTGGATGATTTTAGTACCGCTTTGTTAGCTAAACAACTTTGGCGGTTGATCACAGCTCCAGACTCATTATTTGCTAAGGTCTTTAAAGGACGGTACTATCGGCATTCCAATCCTTTGGATCCAATCAAATCTTACTGGCCATCTTATGGATGGCGGAGTATGGTGTCTGCTCGCTCTTTGGTAAACAAAGGACTTATTAAACGAGTAGGATCCGGTGACTCTATCTTAGTATGGTCAGATCCCTGGATCGCTGCTTAACCCTCGAGACCAGCATTGCGTTCGAGATCACCCATTGATCCCACGCTTAGAGTTGAAACCTTTATTGACAGGAGCTCTCTTTCCTGGAATTTTGGCTTTACTTTCGGCTCTCTGCCCCTGTTCTTGGCCCTAACATTATTCCTTTACAGGCGTTTGTCTGGCAGACCCGGTGCCCACCAAAAATTAGACAATTTTTATGGCAAGCAATTACGGGTTGTATGGCGACAATGGCTAATCTGCGGCGATGCGGCATGACCTGTGATCTTGAGTGTGACCGTTGCGGTAGTTCTGAGGAAACAATCAATCATGCCCTCTTTTTATGCACTCTGGCTTGGCAGGTCTGGGCTCTGTCCTCCTTCCCAACATCTCCGGACTGTTTCCCCTCAGAATCTGTCTATGCAAACATGGACTATTTATTTTGGAGATCCCAGCAGAATCCTTCAGCGGATATCTTCCCATGGATTCTATGGTATATTTGGAAGGCCAGGAATGATAAGAATTTTAGCAATTTGGACTCCAACCCGCTAGCGATTTTACAGTTAGCGGAGGAGGAAGCTAAACTTTGGTTCTTGGCACAAGCAGATACAGTAGGAATTTCTCATCGGAATGGGTCTCATCCCACTACTGGCCCTATGCTTACGGAAATGGCTCCAACCAACAGATATGGGAACTGCTTTCGATGTTTTGTGGACGGATCTTGGAAGCTGACTGACCAGTATACAGGCCGAGGATGGTATTGCATTTCTCCTGAGGGGGAATCCCCCACTATGGGTGCATCTAACCTTCGCAGTAGCTTGTCACCCCTCCACGCAGAAGTGGAAGCTTGAATCTGGGCAATGTGTTACATGATCGGTGCAGATATTGAGAATGTTGTTTTTCTCACAGACTGTTCAGATCTGGTGAAGATGGTGTCTTCGCTGTCTGAGTGGAATGCCTTCAAGACATATTTGGACGAGATTGAGGCGGATAAGGAGGAGTTCCTATTCTTTACACTAGTCCAAGTTCCCCGAGCGCAGAATGGTAATGCAGACAAGCTGGCACGGCGTGCTAGAATCGAGTCACATCAAATTACCTTTGTAAACGTTTTTTTTCTACCAATTGGCTCATTTGAGCTGATATTGTTTCTTGCTGTCAAAAAAAAAAAAAAAAAAAAAGTTGAATAAATTTTTCCTTTTATTTTTTTCGATCTCAATTAATTTCCAAAAGAAGTATTTTTTTTTTCTTCCTTGGGAATATTTTTGGGGGAAATTACATATCATCTTCATATGTCTCGACCTATTTGCTCCTTTTGCAAGAAGCGTTGTCCAATGTTCTGGATCAATATCCTGTTCCACTTCTTGTATTGAGGCTAAGGAGTTAAGTTGGATGGCCGAATTTTGTGAAATGGAGTTATGACGGACATTGCATTTGCATACAATGTTTTTAAGTGATGTTATGACATGTATGATGTGTCTGATATAAAATTGGCATCAGAGGAGGAATAGAATTGTTATTTTCATTACATTGCTTGTTGTTCTTTAAGTTCATTGTGTCAGAATCTGCTGCAGCTACTGATGGGGAACAATAGTATATATAGAAGTAACAAGTCCAAGAAAGTATCAAATTGTGAACATGACGTAGATCAAACTTTAAAACAACTAAGTTATGTACACATGATCGAAACTCAAAAAACTATCAAAAAGAGAAAATGATAGTTACTACTACAGTTGATGTCCAAATCGGTCACAATTAGAATGTTTAAGTTCACATTTGTTCCTGGCGTCATCCTGGCTGGGATGAAACTTGCCAAATTTTGCCTGGTGGAGTGGAGATGGTTGATCTCGTCCTGAGAGTTGATCTGTGCTGCAGTCAGCGCGTCTAACCGAGTATTAGTTCGCTCTTCTTGTTGGTCGAGACGCATCAATATCCTGCGAAAGAGTTCATCTATACTGGAAACGGGTTGGCTATTGAGCAATGCGAGCTGTGCAGGATTCCGCGTTGGCTCTTCGGTCGCCGGGCTGGTTAAGTTTTTCGCAATGACGAACGTTCCTAGGCTCTCTATCGCCGCAGGCTTTCTTGGGGCGTCCGGAGTTGGGAGTGTGGTTTGTTCCCCTTGATCCGCCGCTGGAGTGGTCGTTCCACCCGACGAACCAGCTTCATTACTTCCTTCTTTAGTAACAATGGTCATCTCGTCTAGTTGTTGTAGGTCCGTTCTTCAAACTTTTAAAGAAGATTTCGATTTGGCTCCCCCTACCTGGCGCGCCAAATTGTTGATGTCCAAATCGGTCATAATTAGAATGTTTAAGTTCGGTAAAAGGAGGGTCGAAGTTTTCTTCTATTAATCGGTGCCGAAGCACAAAAGACGGGTTACAATACAACTTAGACGAGTTAGCAAGTAATGAACGAGTTCAAATGGACGAGTTCAACGGACGAGTCTTCGAATCCTTCGCTTCTAACCTTCGACGGGTGAAAGCCTTGTACTTGCTATTCGTACCTTTTTTCCTTGTTTTCTCTCCCCCTCCGCTCGAACGCCGTACGCCTGCTTTTATAGGGAACTGTGTCGGTTCCTCCATTACAAAGACCAAAATACCCCTTCCCTTCCTGAAGGTTTATTTGGGCCTTCTTATGGGCTGGGCCTTTTGTTAGGTTACGGGCCTACCCCTAACAGTAACCCCCCCTAACCCCTACTTCATAGTTTTTAAGCGAAGAACTATGTCGGGGGTCGAACCTATGACCTTTCTTTTCCGTTGAAGTCCGTCGCGGAAACCAAACTTGCTTGAACGGGCGTGGGCCTTCACTCTTGGTCGTTGGGATGATGATCTTTAGACAAGGTTCGAGGAAGTGAAAGGTCGCGCGTGTGATTACACGGTTTTCAATGTTTTGGGGTCGAATCATCGTATGCGGTTCTTGACGTGCGTGAGATCCAGAAACTGTACCGTCGCCGAACGGGTACTGCAATGATTGCGTCTCTAGAATCTTCCTTCCTTCCCTATAAATACCGCTTCTCCACCCTTCTTATTTCATCTTCTCGAGCTTTGCTTCCCTCAATCAGGTATTCTTCCTCTCTATTATCTCGTCTCTTTTGGTCTGTTTGTTCGTACTTCGTATTTTTCATTATGACATCCTCCCAATCTGTATCCTCCGATCCTTCCGCCGCAAGTCACCTTCGACAAGCTACCTCCTCCAAATCTGGCGGTTCGGCCAGATCTATTCGTCGCAAGGTTCGGTCTCCGGTTTCTTCCAATTCATCGTTGACGGATTCAGACATCGCTCGGCTTGCAATGATTCAACACCGCCTTTCTTCCGACCCGCCGTTTCAAGCTCGTCGGGACTTCCTTACAAGATCCCTTCCTTGGTTGACGAGCCGTTAACCGATGACCCGTTCTTTCCCGTGGAGATTGATTTCCCTCTGCCGATTGAAGGCGCCTTTGCACATGTTGGTAGATCGACGCTGAAGATTGATTCGGCGATTGACGCGGTTCGCATTGGGAAGTTGAGCACTAAGCCAAATATTCTAATTCCGTCTCTGGCCCAACGTCCCTGGGATGTTCCTCCCGGCTTCATTTGTCTCTCGGAGAAATTCTTTGCTCGGCGTAAGGTGGCCATTTCTCAATTTACCCCAACAATTTTTCGGAACGCCGTGGGTCTCTCGATTATGGTCGAGGCTGCAGGAGTCGAGCTGACTTGCGACCATTTGGAAGAGTTGACGATTCTGAATCGGACTAAATCTCCCGGAATTTATTACCTGGGTTGGCAAAAAATACAACCCTCATCGAAGGCGCCAAGGATAAAAAAGTAAAATTGGGAAGGCTCATATTTTTTTCTGGAAGTTACTCCTGGGGTTCTAGAGAATCCGTCCATTCCTTGGTTTTCTTGGTGGAACCCTTCACCCGGTAGCCGACCGTTATTGTTTACCTATATTTCTTTTCTTGGCCGGGCTTTGGTTTTACCTAATCCCCCTTGGTTCATCATCTTTTTGTAGTTGTCGTCTCGAGGTGTCTTCTTCCATATCCTCCTACTCTTCAAGCTGAGGTTAACGCGATCAAGCTCCTTTGTCCCTACGTCTGGCCGGGTACCGAGTTGAAGAAAGGTCGTCCAAGGAAAATACCAGCTTCGTCGAGGAAGAAAGGTAACTCGATGTTTTTTTTTTTTTTTAATCAGTTTTTTGTTCTGGTGCCATAGTCTAAAACCGTTTTTGTTGTCTACGATTTTAGCCGGAACAATGGGGAGACTGAACACAAATGTTCCCGACGTATCTGCTCGCTACCGTCGGGTTCCAGTGTCTTCTCCCTTGCCTCGTTCGACTCCTCGCTCGGAGTCTCGTCCCGAGACGCATCCTGCCGACATTGGTTCGACCCAGAGAGTTCCTTACCAGTCTCATCGGTTGATTGAGACTTCTTCGAGACAGCCTTCCAAGACTCTTCCTCCGAACCGTCACATCGGGCCTGCCGAGATGCTCCCGTGAAGGAAGACAGGTGAGGCTCCTCGTCGTCATGCTGAGGTTTCTAAAAGTCCTCAGAAGAGGAAGGAGGGATCAGGCCAAGAGCGACCAGATCCTTCGAAGAAGCAAAAGACGTCTGATTATGGCTGGAGCTTCACTCACTCCTCCTCAGCTCGTCCTTTTCCGGACGACCCTCAATCCTGTGCCGAGCTTTTTCGAAAGATTCATTTTGGTACTGATCCCGTATGAAGTCCTCTCATTTTTTTTTTTGTTTTATATTTTAACACTCGTTTTCTTTTTTTTTTGCAGCTTATTGCACGAACTAATCGTTTGGCTTCACACTACGATCGTCGCGTTTGTGATCTGGAGGGCGATCGTCCAGGAGCGTCAAGTTTGGCTGAGAGGGTTGAATGACTTGAGGCCCAGGTTGGGGAGGCGGTTCAATCTAATCAAAGGTTGAGCAATGAGGTTGCAAAAGCTCCAGATTACCCTCAGCTCGGAGACGAAGAGGCTCAGAGATCGGCGTGAGGAGTTCGGGTACTTTGAGAGGATTAGCGCCTTTAATAAGTTGAGCGTTCGTGTGCAAAAGCTGCTAGCCAAACACAAGGAGTATGCTGACGTGGTCATGGCGTCCAGGGAAAAGTTCCTCGAATATAATCAAGCTGTTGGAAACGTCCAGATGCTCGAGACGCTCGTCGCCGAAGGTCAAATTTTGCTAACCGCCGATGGGGTCAAGGAGGGGATTGTCGCCGTGATGTCTCAGCTGAAGGACGAGGTGGAAAGTTTTGACCTTCCGGACATTGCTGATGCTGATTTCGACGTTGCTTCGGTCTTTGCTGAGCCTCTCCCCTCTGTCCCAGATTGGGTCGCTTCTCCTGAGAGCGGGGGTGACGAGGATCGTGACGAGGAGGTTGAGGACAAAGAGTCTAATAGTGGGGAGGTCGAGGCTGATGGGACCGAGCAACAAGTTGAAAAAGACGCGAGCGCTCCGAATGAAGAACGTCCTGCTGATGGACGTCCTCCGACTCCTGGCCGCGAGTCTCCAGTCGATGGTCTTGTTTCATAGATTTGTTTTAATCGTTATCGTTCCTGCCGTGTTTAAGGTCGGCTACTATGTACGCTTACTTTTGCGGCGTGTTTTGGGGTCGGTTCCCGTATGTTAAACTGTCTTTGCCGGGTGCTGGCTCCTTTTGAATTTTATTATCGTTTTGCGTATTAATTACTTGTCATTTAATGGTTGTGATTTCCGAGGCGTCTGTTACTGGTCGCCTATCTTTGGAAATTGTGCCTCATACCATATAAATAATCCTTCAATCTTTGCCAAATTCATTTCATGTTTTGCTTTGGCGATTTTCTCTGTCTTTTGTGTCTAGGGAAAAGTTGTTCTGACGCCGGTAACGACGAGGTCAGCGTGGTTGCGGAGAGAGCGGAAGCGACGTATTATGAGGTTTGACGAACTTATCCACTCCGAGCTTGATTACTACTATGCTTGCATTCATCGGCTAAGGGCTTACATCATTGCTACGCGTCGTTCATTCGAGCGTTACTTTGGTTTGTCGTGTAGACGGGATCGTAGAATGTCTTGAAGTGTTGATCGGCGAGGGGCTCTTTGTTCCAACGTGGCAATGGGAACGACTACAAGAGGAGTGTTCTCGTTGTGAGGCATTATTTGCGGAAGTTGTGATACCTGACCTTGAACAAGGCGACCTTGAGTATATCGGGCGAAGGCCGTTTGAAGAACGTGCTGAGATCGTTGCTTTTCGGACTCGTATCGACGTGCTGTGTTGTTATATTAGTCAACTGGATGGCACGAGGCACTACTTTGATGAGAGCAATCGCGCCGAGGGGATTTGTGCGTATCTAGAGGAGATGGTCGCTAATGGTGCTAACGTCCCAATGATCGTGTTGAAAGATGTGAAGGAGTCATGCCGTTACTGGCAGACGACGATCGGCGGGTTAGAGTTCGTCACTCCGTCTGATGCCGATCTTGGAATTGAATGATTGTTTATCTGTTCCCCCTTTTTTATGTGCAAAGGCGGGGTCGTTTTTTTTTGTATCACACTATTGTCGTCGTTCGAATAAAGTCTTTATATTATTTTTATATCGCTGTTTTACTCTTGCTTCGAGTAGCGTCGTGTTGTGAGTCGCAGCTGGCATGGATTTGTAGGTGCGACTCGTGATTATCGGCTTACCCCTTTTGTGCGAGTTGTGACTCGGCTTTTGTAGGATTAGGTGCGACTCTTGATTGTCGGCTTACCCCTTTTTTGCGAGGTGCAACTCGGCTTTTATAGAGTTAGGTGCGACTCATGATTGTCGGCTTACCCCTTTTTTGCGAGTTGCGACTCGGCTTTTATAGAGTTAGGTGCGACTCATGATTGTCGGCTTACCCTTTTTTTACGAGTTGCGACTCGGCTTTTATAGAGTATGTTAGAACGTCGATTCAATCATAAAATAAAAATACATTACTGGCAGCTGGGTCCCGTAAGACGGGACTGCCTACGTACCCCCCGATCAGGAGGGATCAAGCCGCTCGTAGTTCACATTACATGATTTTTCAAAATAGAAAGAGCAAGCTGATCATAGCCGAGCTTTTTTTTTTTTTTTAGTAGTAGTAACGCTTTAGATGCATGGAGTTCCAAGACCTTGGTACAGGTTCGCCACTCATTGTTAAAAGTTCGTAAACGCCAGGGTGAACGACCTTGGATATTTGGTATGGGCCTTCCCAGTTGGCTCCCATCTTGCCGGCGTTGGGCTCGGCGGTGTTCTCGAAGACCTTTCTGAGGATGAGGTCTCCTTCGTCATAGTTTCGGTTATGGACCTTCTTGTTGTAGTATTTCGCTGCGGCGAGCTGATAGTTCTGAATTCGTAGCAGCGCTTTGTCGCGTTCTTCTTCCAACTTGTCGAGTCGATCGAGGAGCATTTGACTGTTGAGTGCGGTATCTTGGACGAGCATTGTTCGTCGAAGGCTCGTACTGCCGACTTCAGCAGGTGCCATTGCTTCCATCCCATAAGCCAGAGAAAACAGAGTTTGGTTGGTAGCTTGTCGTGGGGTTGTTCGGTAAGACCAAAGTACACCGTCGAGTTCGTCGGCCCAAGCGCCCTTCTTGGCATCCAACCTCTTCTTCAAGCCATCAAGTATAGTTTTATTTGTTGCTTCGGCTTGTCCATTTCCTTGTGGGTATCTTGGTGTTGACTTTCGCAATTTGATTCGCCATCTTGCACAAAAATCTTCGAATTGCAGAGAAATGAACTGCGAACCGTTGTCGGTGACTATTTTGTAAGGAAGATCATGACGACAGATGATATACTTCCACACGAAGATCTAGACGGCCTTGGCCTTAATATTGGCATAGGACTCGGCCTCGACCCATTTGGTGAAATAGTCGGTGAGGACGAGGATATAGCGTTTCTGTCTGGAAGCGGGTAGTGGGCCGATAATGTGCATCGCCTAGCGCAGGAATGGGTATGGGGCTTCGCCAGCTCGCAAGAGTTCAGTCGGATGGTGGATTATGGGGGCGTGTCGCTGGCACTTTTTGCATTTGGCGACGAACTTTTCGCAATTGGACATCATTGTGGGCCAGTAATGGGCCACCCGAGTGGTCTCCGCCGGCTCCCTCGTGGGTTTCTATCATGACACATTCTGTGTCGTCGCCGTGTATACATAAGAGAAGGGGTCCTGATGCGGTCCATCGAAATAAGTGGTCTTTCATTAGGGTATAATGAGCAGCTTTTGCTTTGAGCCGTCTTTTGGCCCATTTGTTGGCACGTCACCATCGGCGAGATGTGATCGGATTTCAACTCGCCAGTCCGTTGGGTCGTTTTCTGAGGGAGGTTCGCATTGTCGATGCGATGTAGCCGTTTGATAGGTGTTTCAGATTTCTTTAGGCTGGCGAAGGGCAAGGCATGTCTCGGCTCGTGTTCCCTCTATGCTTGGCGTATCGATGCTCTCAACTGGGATGATACATCGTAGGTCCGGGTCGGACGTTGAAGCGAGTGCTGCTAAGGCGTCGGCCTGGACGTTGTCCCCTCTGGGGATTTTGACGAGCTCAAATTCGTCGAACCGTTTGGACAGAATTTTGACGACATCAAGGTATGCTGCCATCGGTTCGCTTTTTGTGTCGTATTTGCCGCTAAATTGATTGGCAACGAGCTATGAATCCAGAAAGCGCGGATTCGCCTGATTTGCATCCCGCTGGCGAGCTTAAGTCCGGCGATAAGTGCTTCATACTCGGCGACATTGTTGGTTGCTTGAAACCAAAGACAAAAAGATTGTTCTAAGATTTCGCCGGCTGGAGAAGTAAGGCAGATTCCCACACCGGATCCATGGTGCGAAGATGCTCCATCCACATGCAATGTCCACCGGTCGTCTGTTGGGTCGGCGGGGGTTGGCTCGGATACATCTAGTGGTAGCTCGATTAAGAAGTCGGCCAACACATGGGATTTAGCAGCTGGGCGTGTGCGGTACTCGATGTCGTACTCGCTGAGTTCGATCGCCCACTTCGTCAACCGGCCAGATTGATTTGGACTGTGTAATATAGATCGTAAGGGCTGGTTGGATAGGACGCAATGGTATGTGACTGAAAATATGGTCGGAGCTTCCTTGCCGATGTGACGACTGCCAGGGCGACCTTTTCGACTGTCGGGTAACGCGTTTCTGCATTGTCAAGGGATTTACTTATATAGAAAATAGGTTATTGTTCTCCTCGGTCGTCCTTGACGAGTACGCCGCTGACAGCGGATTCGGAAACTGCGATGTAGAGTAACAGGACTTCTCCAAACTCTGGCTTGGAAAGGATCGGGGGGGGGGGGGGGGGGGGCTGGATAAGTAGCTCTTTTACTTGCTGAATGCATTGTGGCAGGCTTCATTCCATTCGAACTTTCCTTTGGTCTTGAGGAGTTGGTAGAAAGGTAGGCACTTGTCAGTTGACCTGGATATGAAACGATTTAGGGCCGCAATTCGTCCAGTTAGTCGCTGCACTTCCCTAGCATATTTTGGTGATGGTAGATCGAGTATTGCCTTAATTTGCTTGGGGTTTGCTTCAATGCCTCGCCGGGTCACCAAGTAGCCGAGGAACTCTCCCGATTTGACTGCGAAAGTGCACTTGGCTGGGTTTAGCTTCATTCCGTACCTGTTTAAGACGTCGAAACATTGTCGTAAATGGGTGATATGATCGTTTGCCCACCGTGACTTGACAAGCATGTCGTCTATATAAATAAACTTCCATCGTCCTGCCGAGTTGTTCAGCAAACATTTTATTGACCAGTCGTTGGTAAGTTGCCCCCGCGTTTTTTAAGCCAAAAGGCATGACCTTGTAGCAGTATGTCCCCCTGTTTGTGATGAACGACGTTTTTTCCCGGTCGTCTTTGTGCATTAATATCTGATTGTACCCGGAAAAGGCGTCCATGAAGGTCAGCAGCTCGTTTCCCGCGGTTGCTTCGACGAGTTGATCGATTCGTGGCAAAGGGAAGCTATCCTTTGGGCAAGCTTTGTTTAGGTCGGTAAAATCCACGCAGACTCTCCATTTCCCGTTCTTCTTTTTGACGACTACTGGATTGGCCAACCAGTCAGGATATTTTACTTCGACGATGGATCCAGCGCCAAGGAGTTTGTCCAGTTCGTCGTTTACGGCTTGCGATCTTTCGGGTCCTAACTTGCGTCGTTTTTGTTTGATTGGTTTGTGTGTTGGATCGGCGTTGAGTTCGTGAGTTGTGACGGTTGGGTCGATTCCTTTCATGTCAGTTACAGTCCATGCGAATGTCGATATATTTGTTTTGAGAAAAAGGATTAGCTCGCTTTGCATGACCGGAATTATCACTGTTCCGATGTTCACACACCGTTTCTTATCCGTGTCGTCCAAACGTACTTCTTCTGTTGCAGCGACGCCCTACTGAATTGGGGTCAGCTTTCCGTCGGTCGGTGACGAGCTGTCGTCGCCGATCCGCTGCTTTGATTGCTATAACTTCTTTCCTGTGCGAATCTTGTGTTCGATTAGGAAGCAGACTCTTGCACTCTGTTGCTTTTCGCGCAGCGTATATATACCTTTCGGGGTTGGGAATTTGAAGCACTGATAGTACGTCGATGGCACTGCTTTCATCTTATGGATCCACGGGGTCCCAAGGATTACGTTGTAGATAGTCGGCTTGTCGATGATGGCGAACCTGAAATACCTGATCATGCTTCCCACAAAAATTGGCAGATCAATGGTGCCGACTTACATGATATGATCCCCATCGAAACCGGTCAAAGAATGGCATTCTGGCTTGATGTCACTCTCTCCGATCTCCATTTGTGCCAGGACGTTCCTGAAGATCACGTTTACCGAACTTCCGGTGTCGATCAAAATTCTTGTGACCTCGCTTTCGCCGATCAGTAGTTCGACGACCAGGGGATCGTTGTGCGGCAGATCCAAACCTTCTAGTTTGTTATTGTCGAAGGAAATCGTTGCGTTTTCAGAGCTGATTTTTGAAGGCCCCGACTTCCTTATTTCGGCCTGCTTAGTATAGTCTCTTATTGACCTGACCGAGTCATTGCATCCTGTTAATCCACCCATGATCATGTTTATCCGTCTTATGGTTGGGGGGCGCTGGTCGGCTTGTCGGTCTGTACGTTGCCGTTTTTCATGACTGATGGCGCCTGGAATTTCCATTTCGTCTTCGCTTTGATCGGCGAGGGTTTTGGAATCCTTGACAAATTTTGGAGCGATATTCTCAGCTCGCTTGATGTCGCTGTTACCGGGCCGGGTCATCTTGCTTATGTCAGATTCAGGATCATTTGGAGGTAACGACATTCCTCAGTCGCGTGGGTGGCACTTTGGTGATAATCACAATACTGGATCGCACTGCTCTCACCTCCTTCCTTCCGGATGTATTTATTTTCGCCGATCGCAAAATTTCGACGAGTTCGATCTTGATTTCTGGTAAAGTGTTGTCGTGGCTCGACATGTTCGACTTTCGGAGCTGTGATTACTGGCTGCTTGGTCGCGACGCTTGTTTCGCCAGAGTGTTTCTTAGTGTTGACCACTTTCTCTTCTTCAAGCTCGATGTGTTTCGCGACTCGTCCCAGGGCGTCAGCTATGGTTTCCACATGAGTTAAAGATAGCTCTTCTTTAAATCGAGACTCATACCAAAGTGCGTTCTTGAGTACAATGATAGCAGCCGCGTCTGGGATCGAGACGTTGATGATGACCTCTCTAAAGCGTCCAATAAAAGACCGAAGTGATTCATTTCGTTGTTGAGTCAGGGCGTGTAGGTCGGCATGAGAGTTCTTGTTTTCCATTAGAACAGAGAATTGCTTTAAGAATGCAGTTATCAGGTCCTTGATACTATCGATTGACCTAGGTGGGAGTCTTGAGAACCAGCTTAAAGCGGTTCCTGTCAAATGCTCGGCAAAGACCTGGCAGGCTCCAGCATCGTATTCCGTCGGGCTGAACTGTAAAGGGCCGAGGGCTACACCGAAGGTAAGCAAGAAGTCTCGCGGATCGACCATGCCGTCATAATAGCCCAACCTTGGCTTGACTGCACGTTTTACCGCCGTAGTAGCGAGTCTCCTAGAGAACGGGGTTCGTTGCGTTGCTTCGAGCATGAGATCCACTTCAGGTGCTTTACTTG